>NC_133334.1:139188906-139527656 GCF_042186555.1 Aquarana catesbeiana
CTACAGGTAACATAATGTATCTGCTCCTGAGTGAAAGGTATTCACGAAACCCGTCAAGCTATAAGCTACATCCGATGGTACAATCCACCCATTATGTATTTACCCTTTTACATCATTACAATCACAGATGCAGTGTCGGGCTAGCCACCTGGTACCTGCAGGCTGTGCCATTGTGTAATATCCAATTAACTTCATTACTATTACATACCTATTATGACATATGATATATATATGTAATCCTATTTATGCCTACATTTTGTGCAAGTACAGTTGTGTATGTATATATGCAATTCATTTTTTACTATGTTACCATTAAAACCCTTTTATTCTCAACTCTGCATTCCGATTGCTTCATACAAAGTCCCAATTTCCCTTGGTATGTATAGGATGGGGCATATTGGACACTGGGAGGAAACCTGACAAATGGGAGCATAGGCTTAGTTACAGCCCTGGCCTTTTGGCAGAGGAAGGTGCCTCAAGGCATGCTGGGTGACTGTGTATATATGCCTGGAGCACATGCGCTTGGGGTCTTCAGCTTGAGAGCGGGGTCCCAGAGGGAGGGGGGTGCTGCCCCTCCTCTGTACGGGCTGCCATGTGGCCTCAGGTGGTCGACCTGAGGGCCAGAGCTGCAGAAGCTGCAACCCAGATGTCCTGTAAAGCTGACTAGGAGGGAGACATGTCTAGAAGGATCTGTTCCTGGCTACTGTGAGTACAGACCTGCGTCTAGGGGTCTGTTCTGTGAGGGTCATCCCTCCCGGCTAGTGAAGTCAGTGGACAGGTGTCAGCTAAAGGGGATATTGATGATTGTCCTGAAGAAGAGTGGTGCGTTACATCTGCTGCCAGAGCAATCAAAGGACTTATTCTTCCACACAGCAATAGTGTGGTCCAGCAGGGAGTCTATTATCCAGTTCAATTTAATGGGGTCAAGTGAGAGTTGTCCTCGTCTGTACATAGTTCAAGTTGGAGTATCCCACTAATCCCTTCTCCTAACCAAGTTCTACCAATAAATACAAAAAAAAAAAAATCCCCTAGACCAGTGGTCATCAACCCTGTCCTCAGGGCTCTCACTAACAGGCCAGGTTTTATGTATTACCTTAGGGAGATGCAGACTAGAATACTGCAATCACTGAGCAGAAAATGATATCACCTGTGATGTATTTCAGTTATCTTGCAAACCTGGCCTGTTAGTGGGCCCCGAGGACAGGGTTGATGACCACTGCCCTAGACTGATCATTGCATAATGAGCGGAAGAGTGTGCGTGTGATAGAGTGGAAATACCCAAGTGTCTGGCTGCAGGATAATCAGAGGGAGGCCCATGGAAGACTATACTCAGCAACAGGGACGAAAATAGAGGGGTCAGGTGGGACAGCTGCCCCGGGCACGGCATTGAGAGGTGCGACGCAGCTGGTACTGATTCTCCTGCAGCAGCTGAAAGGCTGCTTCTCCTCCACTACCTCACACTAGCATTCAGCTGCTACAGGAGGAAAATATAGGGATCGGTCCCTGGCTAGTTGTGCAGTGCAGGCTGAATAATGACAATATCCTCAGCACGAAAAAGCTCATCGTACGATCCGGAAGACAGCCACACAAAGTTGTATCATAACCTTCTCCGCCACTCGTTCTCCTGGTCTTTCCTTCCCCCGCTCTCCATCCTGTCTGCTGCCACGGGGAATCTGGATGGAGGAGGGAAAGACCAGCAGAACGAGTGCTGGGGCAAGTTATGTTACAACTTTGAGTGGCTGTCTTCCAGATTGTACGATGAACTTCTCCATGCTGAGGATATTGTCATTATACAGCCCGCACTGCACAACTAGCCAAGGAGAGGAGATGAGCACTGCAGGGAGACCAGAGAAGGGGGAGGCAGAGGAGAACAGGGGACCAGAGGAGCATGGGGGGGGACCAGAGGAGCATTGGGGGGGGACCAGAGGAACACAGGAGGGGGGCAGAGGATCACAGGGGACTAAAGGAACACAGGGGGACCCAGAGGAGCACGGGGGGGTCAGAGGAGTTTGGGGGACCAGAGGAGCAAGGGGAACCAGAGGAGCACAGTGGGGGGGACTAGAAGAGCACAGAGGGGACCAGAAAAGTTTGGGGGGATCAGAGAAACACGTGGGGGGGTCAGAGAAACACAGGGGGACCAAATAAACACAGGGGGAACCAGATGAGCATATGGAGACCAGAGGAAGACAGAAAGGACCAGAGGAACACAGGGAGGACCAAAGGAGCAAGGGGGTAACCAGAGGAGAACGGGATGACAGAGGAGTTTGGGGGGACCAGAGCAACACAGAGGGGACCCAGAGGAGCAAGGGGTAACCAGAGAAGCACAGGGGGACCAGAGAAGCACAAGGAGGGCAGAGGAGCATGGGGGACTAGAGGAGCGAGGGGGAACCAGAGGAGCACAGCAGGGACCAGAAAAGCACGGGGGTCAGAGGAGCACAGGGGGGGACCGAAAGAGCACAGGGAGGACCAGAGGAGCACGGGGAAGGCGGGACCAGAGGAGCACATGGGAGGCCAGAGAAACACAGCAGGGGTGAGAGAAACACAGGGGGGGGGGGAGAAACACAGGGGGGGAGAGAAACACGGGGGGGGGAGAGAAACACGGGGGGGGGAGAGAAACACGGGGGGGGGAGAGAAACACGGGGGGGGGAGAGAAACACGGGGGGGGGAGAGAAAAAGGAGCAAGGGGGTAACCAGAGGAGAACGGGATGACAAAGGAATATGGGGGGGACCAGAGGAACAGGGAGGGACCAGAAAAGCATGGAGGGTCAGAAATGATGAGCAAGGGGGGACCAGAGGAGCACAGGAGGAGCACAGGGGGGGTCAGAGAAACACAGGGGGGACCAGAGAAACACAGGGGGACCAGAGAAAGACAGAAGGGACCAGCGGAACACAGGGGGGACCAAAGGAGCAAGGGGGTAACTAGAGAACGGGATGACAGAGGAGCATGGGGGGACCAGAAGAGCACAGGGGGGCAGACGAGCACAGGGGGGGACTAGAGGAGTTTTGGGGGGACCAGAGGAACACGGGGGGAACCAGAGGAGCATGGGGGGGGGGTCAGAGAAACACAGGGGGAACCAGAAAAGCATGGGGAGACCAGAGCAAGACAGAAGGGACCAGAGGAACACAGGGGGGACCAAAGGAGCAAGGGGATATCCAGAGGAGAACGGAATTAGAGAGGAACAGGGGGGACCAGAAGAGCACGGAGGGTCAGAGGAGTCTGGGGGACCAAAGGAGCACAAAAGGGACCAGAGGAGCACAGAGGGGGGGTCAAAGAAACACAGGGGGACCAGAGAAACACAGGCGGACCAAAGCAGCATGGGGGAACCAGAAGACAGAAGGGACCAGAGGAACACAGGGGGGGGCCAAAGGAGCAATGGGGTAACCAGAAGAGAACGGGATGACAGAGGAGCATGGGGGGACCAGAGGAACAGAGGGGGTAGAAGAGCACGGAGGGTCAGAGGAGTTTGGGGGGACCAGAGGAACACAGGGGGGATCAAAGGAGCAAGGGGGAACCAGAGGAGCACAGGAGAGACCAGAGGAGCACAGGAGAGACCAGAGGAGCACAGGAGAGACCAGAGGAACAAGGGGGTAACTAGAGGAGCATGGGAGGACCAGAGGAGTTGGGGGGGACCAGAGGGGAGCACAGGGGAAACCAGAGGAGCACATGGGGGGCAGAGGAGAACAGAAGGGGGACCATAGGAGCAAGGGGGAACCAGAGGAGCAAAAGGGGGACCAGAGGCGCACAGGAGAGACCAGAGGAGCACAGGGGGGGGTCAGAGCAGCATGGGGGGAACCAGAGGAGCACGGGGGGATCAGAGGACGACAGAAGGGACCAGAGGAACACAGGGGGACCAAAGGAGCAAGGGGGTAACCAGAGGAGAACGGGATGACAGAGGAATATGGGGGGACCAGAGGAAAAGGGGGGGACCAGAAGAGCATGGAGGGTCAGATTAGTTTGGGAGGGCCAGAGGAGCAAGGGAGGACCAGAGGAGCATGGGGGGGTCAGAGAAACACAGGGGGGGTCAGAGAAACACGGGGGGGGTCAGAGGAAGGCAGAGGGGACCAGAGGAACACAGGGGGAACCATAGGAGCAAGGGGGTAACTAGAGAACGGGATGACAGAGGAGCACGGAGGGTCAGAGGAGCAAGGGGGAACCAGAGGAGCACAGGGGGGACTGGAAGAGCACAGGGGGGACCAGAGGAGCATGGGGGGCAGACAAGCACAGGGGGGACTAGAGGAGTTTTGGGGGACCAGAGGAACCAGAGGAACACGGAGGGGACCAGAGGAAGACAGAAGGGACCAGAAGAACACAGAGGGGACCAAAGGAGCAAGGGGGTAACCAGAGGAGAACAGGATGTTAGGGGAACAGGGGGGGACCAGAAGAACACGGAGGGTGAGAGGAGTTTGGGGGGACCAGAGGAGCAAGGAGGACCAAAGGAGCACAGAGGGGACCAGAGGAGCACAGAGGGGGGGGTCAAAGAAACACAGGGGGGACCAGAGAAACACAGGGGGGGCCAGAGCAGCATGGGGAGAACCAGAAGACAGAAGGGACCAGAGGAACACAGGGGGGACCAAAGGAGCAAGGGGGTAACTAGAGAACGGGATGACAGAGGAGCATGTGGGGACCAGAGGAACGGGGGGACCAGAAGAGCACGGAGGGTCAGAGGAGCAAGGGGGAACCAGAGGAGCACAGGGGGGACTGGAAGAGCACAGGGGGGACCAGAGGAGCATGGGGGGCAGACGAGCACAGGGGGACTAGAGGGGTTTTGGGGTGGACCAGAGGAACACGGGGGAACCAGAGGAACACGGGGGGGACCAGAGGAACACGGGGGGGACCAGAGGAACACGGGGGGGACCAGAGGAGCAAGGGGGTAACCAGAGGAGAACAGGATGATAGAGAAACGGGGGGGGGACCAGAAGAACACGGAGGGTGAGAGGAGTTTGGGGGGACCAGAGGAGCAAGGGGGACCAAAGGAGCACAGAGGGGGGGTCAAAGAAACACAGGGGGGACCAGAGCAGCATGGGGGGAACCGGAAGACAGAAGGGACCAGAGGAACACAGGGGGGGCCAAAGGAACGGAGGGGTAGAAGAGCACGGAGGGTCAGAGGAGTTTGGGGGGACCAGAGAAACATAGGGGGGCCGGAGGAGCAAGGGGGGATCAGAGGAGCAAAGGGCGAACCAGAGGAGCATGGGAGGACCAGAGGAACAGGAGAGAGCAGAGGAGCACAGGGGGACCAGAGGAGTATGGGGGGGGGGACCAGAGGGGTACACAGGGGGAACCATAGGAGCAAAGGAGAGACCAGAGGAGCATGGGGGGACCAGAGGAGCAAGGGGGAACCAGAGGAGCAAGGGGGAACCAGAGGAGCAAGGGGGAACCAGAGGAGTTTGGGGGGGGGCAGGGGAGCATGGGGGAACAGGGAAACCATAGGAGCACAGGGGAGACCAGAGGAACACAGGGGAGACCAGAGGAACACAGGGGAGACCAGAGGAACACAGGGGAGACCAGAGGAACACAGGGGAGACCAGAGGAACACAGGAGAGACCAGAGGAACACAGGAGAGACCAGAGGAACACAGGAGAGACCAGAGGAACACAGGAGAGACCAGAGGAGCAAGGGGGTAACTAGAGGAGCATGGGGGGACCAGAGGAGCACAGGGGAAGGGACAGACAACTGATTTAACAGCTAAACAGCTATGGCCTGGGATTTTTCCAATTTCCTGCCTAATCCCCCTGTCTATTGCATCAGCTGCCCTGCTTGCATTATCTCTTTCACACGGGCGAGCGGACAGACTTTGCCAGCAGATCCGCCTGCTTAACATGGGATCTCTCCGCTGATCCCTGCTGAGTAAGCGGATGACAGGTGTGTTTCCACTCCACCTATGCAGAGCGGACCCAGCCCACTTTCCTCTACTGCCTGTCTGTTTACATCTAGCTGTCATCCCATCCATCAGACAGATGCTGAACAGATCCCCTATATGTGTTTTTAGCGGATAGGATCGGTTTGGATGTTGGCAGGTATCAATTTATATTTGCCATTCCATAGAAGGCAGTGGGGGGTCCACCTAAAAAAACTGACAGGCGGACCAGATCGTTCCACCCGTGTGAAAGGGGTCTTACCAGGGGCGTTGCTAGGTCTACAAAAGATCTGGGGCTAGAGCCCATAGCAGCGTAGTAAAGAAAGTCAAACGCTTGGGCGGGCATACACATGTATATACAGTAATATACGTGTGGGTGTATATATCCCCAGAGAGCCCCCCGCTTACATCAGGGTCCCCAGAGAGCCCCCTTACATCACCTTACATCAGGGTCCCCAGAGAGCCTCCTCCTTACATCAGAGTCCTCAGAGAGCCTCCCCCTTCCATCAGGGTACCCAGAGGGCCCGCCCACTTACATCAGGGTTCCCAGAGAGGCCCCCTTACATCAGGGTCCCCAGAGAGCCTCCCCCTTAAATCTGGGTCCCTAAAGAGCCTAGGCCTTAAAATCAGGGTCCCCAGAGAGCCTCTCCCTTACATCAGGGTCCCCAGAGAGCCCCCCACTTACATAAGTGTCCCCAGAGAGCCTCCCCTCCCCTTGGGGACCCCTGCAGAGACTCGGGGCTATTGGCCTCAGATTCGGGGCTATAGCCCCAAAAGCCACCCCCTAGCAATGCCCCTGGGTCTTACACTACCAAATTGCTGAATGCTTGAGAAGCCACTATCCATGGGAATAGCATCAGGTGTCGCAATGGTAACCCCATGCTTCCGTGGTGCCGCCCTGCAACACTGGACAGGAGGGTTGGCATTTACTAGAACCGATTACCTATTTTTCCCCCCTGCAGCAGCTGCCTATTTAGGCATTTTGGCATCTTCATCCAGGGCACTGACTGACTCTGTCCCGGTAAGGTGGGGGGTGGCGCCGAACTGATTGTTTGCCCTGGGTGAAAGAAGGTCTAGCTTCGCCACTGCTCAGCGACCCCTAGAGAGGCAGTGCTACACAAGTTTAGGTTAGAGAATTAAATATTGAACACGGTTACCATTATGTAGACTTATATCGGTCAGATTCCAGTGGCCCCGTGTGTAGCAGCTCGTGCTCTCTCTTATGAATCTATATATTACAAGATATTACACCAGTGAGGAGTCTGACCAATCACTCCTATAGCTTTACATGACATCAGTTCGGTCTCCAGAACTCCCTCCCAAACTGCTCGGACTCGAGACCGCGCATAAGCCGAGTCCACACATGCGCACTACTGCCCTCAGGGACGAGCACGGATGCGAGCGAGTTGCTGAACGCTAGTAGCAAATTTGCGCTTTGTATCCTTACTACTGCGCAAAGCCGCGCCTCGGATTGGCCGGAATCTTTCCTCCAGCACTTCCTCAATCTCCTCGGCAGGGCGCACGAGAACAATACATATTCGTGTGATTTATTTTGCGACCCCTGCCGTATGCCAGCACCGATGTACGTCTCTATGGTTTCTGCCATGGAACCGCAACAACAACAAAAGGAATTGTCGGTCCGCCGGCGTGACGTCATTACAGGAATACGGAAGAAGATCCTGAAAGGCGCTGTAGTCGACATGGGGAAGAAACATAAGAAACACAAAGGCGACAAGCACGGCCATGAGGGCAAAGACGAGAGAGCGGCGGAGAGCCGTGAGTTGCTGTAATGATGTGTGCATTGTATGATGAGGGGACCAGGAACTACAAGTCCCAGCATGCTGTGTTCTCAGCAGCTGGGGTCAGTGTAGTGGATCTGCTCTATCCAGCCATTCAGAACATAGGAAGAACATGCTGCCTGCCTTTATTGGAGAGAGCCAGCTACATTGGTACACAGGCTGGGAATCAAGATAGAGTCCCCACACTGCACAGGGTTCAAGGCCCCCCTTCATCAGGGCTAATCCATCACTGAATACAAAGCTTCCTGTGATTGGCTAAGGTGGGTGGATGGTATTATCTCCTCCTCCTCAGCCAATCAGAGGAAGCATTGTATTCATTTAGAGAATACGGCGCTTTCTATGAATGGCTAAGTGCCGCTCAGTTTTGTTCTGGGTGTGTTATATACGGTATGAGGCTGCGTACAGTGTATACAGCGGGCTTACCTGTTAGTGTAAGAAATGGTTCCTTTAGGCCAGCTTGGCCCACGCTAACTAGTTAAAGGATAACTAAAGGTTCAATTTAAAAAACAAACCTGTCATACTTACCCCCTCTGTGCAGTTGGCTTTGCACGCAGGGGCCCCGATCCTCCTCTTCTGGTGTCCTCCAGCAGCACTCCTGGCTCCTCCTCCAGTCCCCCATTGGAGAAGCGCTGTCCATTGACACAAGCAGCAGGACTCTGTTTTAATTCCCCCCCCCCCCCTCCATCATTGGATTTGATTGACAGCAGGGGGAGCCAATGGCTGCGTTGCTATCAATCTATCCAAGCAGGACCTGAGACACTGGCTGGAGCGGGGGTGCTCATTCCGGGCGCAGGAACGATCGGACTCAGGTAAGTAAAAGGGGGGTTCTGGGGGGCTGGTGGACTTAAGAGGTTTTTCCCCTCAATGCATTGAGGTGAAAAACTGTGAGGGTTTACAACCCCTTTAAAGCAGTTGTAAACCGCTGGGTGATTTATTTGTTTCCAGACCTGCAAGGTAAAGGCATGGTGTGCTAGTATGCATCCTGTACTAGCACGTTATGTGAAACCTTAAAAGTATTTCAGCGATGCGCTGTCATCGCTGGATACCGCTTCCATCTTCACTCGTCTTCCTTCGGGGTCCGGCTGTGTGTCTGGCACGCGTGGGGAGGCGTAGTTTAGGGCTCAGGACTCTGAAGGAACAGCCCAGGTGGCCGTTCCTTTAAAGCACATGCGCCGATGAAGTCATCAGCTGCATATATAGTAAATAAGATATTTACAGTACCTATAGGTAAGCCTTATTCAAGGGAAAGATTAAAGTTTTCAACCACAAGTGAAAGCAAATCTAGAAATTGGCTTTAGCCCCCAGTCCCCCCGGGTGCGACTTCTTCAGGTGTGACATGCGATTTACAAATGAAGTAGTATCTAATGTGTTTCTATGGCAGTTTCTTATTAGGTAGTTTCAAGAACTACAATTTGAGAAGTACATTGTCTTGAAAAGGTATTCATACACCATTTAAATTTTCCACATTTTGTCATGTTGCAACCAAAAACGTAAATGTATTATATTGGGATTTTATGTGATAGACGAGCACAAAGTGGCGCATAATTGTGAAGTGGAAGGAAAATGATAAATGATTTTCAAAATTGTTTACAAATAAACATCTGAATAGTGTGGCGTGCATTTGTATTCAGCCCCCTTTACTCTGATACTCCGAACTAAAATCTAGTGGAACCAATTGCCTTACGAAGTCACCGAATTAGTAAATAGAGTCCACCTGTGTGTAATTTAATCTCAGTAAAAAAAATGCAGCGGTTCCAGGTAGGGGGCGTGCATGCGTGCCATTGGCGGCTGGCTCCTTCTGTAATCACAGAACCTGAAAAAGGTTCCTGTACTACTTTGGGGGCGACTTGCATAGACTTCTATATAGAAGTCGTTTTGCAAGTCGCCGCCCCTGTTGTGTCCAGGTCGCCTGAGGCAGTCGCGCTGCAAGTCGCGCTGCCTCAGTGTGAACCGGGGCTCACTTTAACTACTTCAGCCCGGAAGATTTGTCTGCTCAATGACCAGGCCATTCTTTTGCGATTCAGCATTGCGTCGCTTTACCTGACAATTGTGCGACACTGTACCCAAACAAAATTGACATCCTTTTTTTTCCCACAAATAGAGCTTTCTTTTGGTGGTATTTGATCATCTCTGCGGTTTTTAATTGTTGCACTATAAACCAAAAAAAGAGCGTCAATTTTGAAAAAAAAAAAAAAACACAATATTTTGTACTTTTTGCTGTAATAAATAGCCCCAATTTTTCTTAAAAAAGCTATTTTTTTACTCAGTTTAGGCCCATATGTATTCTTCTACATATTTTTGGTAATAAAAATCGCAAAAAGCATATATTGATTGGTTTGCGCAAAAGCTATAGCGTCTACAAAATAGGGGATAGATTTATGGCATTTTTATTATTATTATTTTTTTTAACTAGTAATGGCGGCGATCTGCGATTTTTGTGACTGCGACATTATGGCGGACACATCTGACAGTTTTGACACATTTTTGGGTTGATTGACAATTATACAGCGATCAGTGCTATAAAAATGCACCAATTACTGTATAAATGTCACTGGCAGGGAAGGGGTTAACACTAGGGGGTGATCAAGGGGTTAACTGTGTTCCCTATGTGTGTGTTCTAACTGTGGGGGATGGGACTGACTATAGGAGATGAGAGATCGTGGTTCCCAGCTCGTAGGAACTCGCAACCTCTCTCTCTCTTCTCCTCACAGAACTGGGATTGTGTCTGTTTACACACACATGTCCCTGTTCTGCCTCTTGTGCCCGCGATTGCTTATCGCCAGTGGTCATCGCGACCACCGGTCACGAGCATCGGCACCCCCACTGTACAGCAGACGCACGCGCGCCTGCTATCTCGCTTAAAGGGACCGGCGTATAGCTACGACGGTTTGCGGGATCATGCCGACCTGCCGCAGTATAATGATGGAGGCTGGTCAGCAAGTGGTTAAAGAGATTACACAGTGGCATGCACCTTGTTGGACCTAACCCCTAATAGTACAGCGCATTTTACAAAGTGGCTTAACTCCAGCTAACACTGCTACCTCAGGACGGCCCTTTAAGTGGAGAATTAAAAAAGAAATCTTTTTAAGGTAATGTACCCTTTTTTTGGTTTTTATTTGATTTTATAGAGATATCCAGTCTGAAGAGAGCTGTATACCTGAGCTGAATTGGAGATCAAAGTGGATTACTAATGTTACTTTATGACCTTAGTGGAAGACTTCTACTATGACACTTAAAGGAGAAGTACAGCCAAAGCTTGTGATCCTATGGATCACAGGAGTCCAGTTCATTCTGCAATCCTGTGACCTGTTTTTAGCAGACAGTGGGCTGAAGTCACAGAGCCAGTCCATGCTGGGGCAAGACCGCGACAATAACCCCTGGATTGGCACATGGCTCAGCCTCTCAGCAACTTGCTAAGAGCCAAAGCAAACCCCCCCGCCCCCCCCACAACCAAGCGCTCCAGTGAGCACGCGGGGGATTGGCCGAGCAGACAGCTGTGACTGACAGTCACCAGCTCTCTGCTCACGGAGCTCTGAGAACCGAGTGATCAGCAGTCTTTTATAGCTCGGTTCTCAGTCTTAGAGCCGGCGGGGGACAGATGTAGCATCTAGGGCTGCAACTAACGATTATTTTCATAATCGATTAGTCGGCCGATTGTTTTGATTAATCGGATAATAACCTTGAAAAAAAAGTGGTGTATAATTTAATATGTAAAGTTTAAAAAAAAAAGGCAATTTATTCTTCAAAATCTATATGCAGTGGTAAATATAAATAACCAACTCTATGATTAGGGAGCAAAATCTCTAATCCACTCTGAGAATAACAGACAGAAGAGATATACTGTATATACTATTGGAGGTTGAATCTGGTAAATATCATCAGACTCAGAGATCACATTTTTTATTTAGACCCCATTCACACTGGGGCACATGTAATGTGCCCTGCTCCCACGTAGTGTGCCCTGCCTCCTTGAAATGTGCCCTGCTCCCACGTAATGTGGCTTGCCTCCATGTAAAAGTTTACTTTAAATGTAATAGTAATGCCTTCTATTACCTCCAGTCTATCAGCCTCCACCTTCTTTGGGTTCAGATGCTGATCTTCCTTGCACAGAGTCTTTAAAGTCATTTTTTTTTTAAAACAAACATGGTATACTTTTTTTTTTTTTTTTTTTTTTTCCCAGCCACTTCAGTTAACTTAATATGGAGACAGCTTTCAGTTTGGTACTCATGTGTGTCTCTTACCTAGTCACATCATTGTGGCCTTGCAAACTTTCCTTCTCTTGCATTGTGCATTCCATATTTAAATAATTACAGTAATACAAATGTGTAACTTATAAGACACCCAGTTTGTGCATCGAGGCCAACCGGCCGCATAGTCTCTTATTATTATCATACGTGCTTGTATATTATTACTGTTCTGTCTAATACACCATTCCCCCCCCCCCCCCCCCAATCCCCCCCCCCCCTATCGGGCCCACATAATACCGAGGTACGCCCTATATTTAACTACTGTTCTTTTTCGTTGTTCTTTCTTGGTTTCGGAACCCCAAGCCACGCCCAGCACGACACCTCTATCCGGGTGGAGAGAGGGTTACTCTCGGCACTAAGATAGCACTGGTAAAGAGTACGGCATTGCTTGGGCCCACAAGTTCCATAATTTCACAAATGTGTTATAGTTGCCTGATCTAGTATAGAATGTCCTTTCGCTCCATACTGTAGCGTTAATGGTTTCAATCCAGGCTTCAGGGGTTGGGGGTGTCCTCGATTGCCAGGATTGTGCTATTAGCTTTCTAGCTTGGAACAAACATCTTGCTATCGCTAAATCTGTATTCCTACCCCTCGGCCCATTGTTCACATAGCCCAACACACAGGTCTTGGGATCAGGTTCTAGGTTAACTCTGAAGGTGGTGTTGATTTTCTTTAGAATCTCGGACCAGTATCTAACTAATTTTGGGCACCTCCAGACCATGTGAATTAGATCACCTGTTCCTCTGCATCTAGGGCACTCATCGTTGGCTCTGTGACCAAACATGAATAACTTTTTTGGTGTATGATACGACCTATGCAGCAACATCAGGTGGGAGGCTTTTTGTGAGGGAGAGACCGACACCTCCGATCCAAATTCAAGAATCCTTCTCCACTGTACGTCCGTTATCTCCCCCACATCGGCCTCCCACTTGTCCCTTCCCCCTGTTGGACCTGCCTGCGTATTTATTCTCTTTGTAAGCTGGGTATATATCATTGAAATCAAGCCCTTAGTGGTCTCTGACTTAACTATTGTTTGCAATAACGGGATCCCACACCATACTAGGGGTTGTCTATTAAACTGTTTGCTCAATGCATGCCTAATCTGTAAATAGCTATAGAATACTTGGCTTGGTAATCCATACTCGTGTCTCAATTCCTCGAAAGATTTCAGAGTGTCCCCTTCGTATAGTTGAATCAGTCGATTTATCCCACACCTTTCCCACATCTTATTCTTGTCGACGGTTAGTAATTCATGCAGTCGCTTATTGTTCCACATTGGCGAGAGTTCTGAAATCCCTTTGTACCCCATTATTCTCTTGGTTGCCTGCCAGACCCTAGTGATCATTTTAAATGTGGGAATCTCCCCTTGTAGTGAATCTGCCTCCAGTGCTCCCACTAGTGAGCTGTGTGGGTTCCCCTGCAGAGTAATTTTGACATTGTTGCTTCCACCTCCCTCGGAGTCGCATCCCCCTAGTTGTTGTAGCTGGGCTGCCAAGAAATAGATAAACGGTTGGGGAACCCCCAGACCCCCCTCTGTGGCAGGGCGCTGCAGTTTTTGTAGGCCAATCCTGGCCTGACCTTTCTTCCATATTAACTCCCTGAAGAGGGATTGAATTTTTTGGAACCACTTCACCCCGATCCAAACCGGGGAGTTGTGGAGTAGGTATAACAACTGCGGCATCCATACCATTTTTATCAAGTTGACTCTACCCGCCACAGACAGAGGGAGTCTGCTCCAGGTGTCACATTTTCTCTTAAATTTTGATAAGAGGGGGACCAGGTTGTCTTTAATAAACGCACTGGGGTCCTTAGACAGGACAACACCAAGGTACTTCATCTTCCCCGTAACCTTCAGTTGGGGTAAACACGTCGAAATAGGATTGGCCGATGAGTCAACCGGCAGGAGCGATGATTTCTCCCAATTAATGGCTAGTCCGGAGAACTTTCCGAAGTCCTCCACTAGATACATCGCTTTCTCCAATGAGGTAGTCGTGTCCCCCAAGAAAAATAGGACATCGTCCGCGAAAAGCGCTATTTTCTCTTCCCCCCCTTTTCGCTGAAATCCCTGTATTTCAGGCGATGATCTCACTGCTCCCGCCAATGGCTCCATGGCCAGGACGAACAGTAAAGGAGATAGGGGGCACCCCTGCCTTGTCCCTCTTTCAAGGGGAAAATTTTCCGAATATTCGCCGTTTATCTTGAGCCTTGCCCTTGGGTGGTTATATAGGATTTTTAACCAGCTGATGGATACGGGGCCAAATCCAAACCTCTCTAGCACCCTCCATAGATATTCCCACTCCAGGCTGTCAAAAGCCTTGGCAGTGTCCAAAGACAGTATAGCTCTGGATCCTTCATTTTCTGTTGGTACCTGGAGGTTCAAATAGGCCCTTCTGATATTTGTGCTAGTGGACCGGCCGGGAATAAATCCCGATTGGTCCAGGTGCACAAGTTTTGTAATACACTTATTTAATCTGGATGCCAGCACCCTTGCAATGATCTTAACATCTGTGCATAACAATGATATCGGTCTGTACGAGGAGACTTCCAGTTGGTCTTTGCCCTCCTTTGGTATAACTACTATGTCAGCCTCCAACATTGATGGGGGCAACTTTCCGTCCTTGACCGTTTGCTCCAGCACTTTTAGAAGCTCCGGAAGCAGGACCTCCCCATATCGCCTATAGATCTCCAATGGCAGCCCGTCCGGGCCCGGAGATTTCTGGCCTGACAACTCCGATACTGCCTTTTGCAGCTCCTCCAGGGTCAGAGGGGACTCCATCTCGTCCCTATCCCTCTCCGAGAGTACGGGTAGGTTCACCCTTTCCAAGAACCCATCCATCTCGCTCTGATTCCAACCCCGACGTGACCTATACAGGTCTCTGTAGAATGTAGAGAAGGCCTCTAGGACCTCGGCGGGATCGGATGTAATCTTTCCAGCCGATGTCTTAATTGAGGAGATGGCCGGTGAGGATAGGTTGGACTTAATTAAGAGGGCAAGCGTCCGACCTACTTTCTCCCCTTCGCCGAAGTAATTTTGTTTCTGAAAAAGTCTCTTGTTCTCTACTCTTCTATTAATTACTTCTTTGTATTCTTGTTGTTTATTAAGCCAAATCTCCTGTTTTTCCGGGGTTGGGTCTAGTACATATTGTGCTTCTGATTCCATGGCTTCCCTCCTAGCCCTCACCTCCCATTCCCTTGACGTTTTCTTTGCTATAACAACCTGCTGGTGTAATAATCCCCTAAGGTATGCTTTTAAGGTGTCCCATATTACCCCTGCTGGTGCTGTACCTGAATTAAATGTTGTAAACTCTTTTAGTTTGGAGGCTACTTCTGCTGGGCTACGTATCAGGTCCAACCATAGTGGGTTTAATGTCCACCTTTTTTGGCTAGATCTAGTGTTTAGATTTAGGGTCAAAGTCAGGGGTGAGTGGTCTGATATTCCCCTTGGTCCATACTCTATGTTTCCTGTTATTCGCAAAGCTTCGCTATTACCCACTGCCATATCTATACGCGAAAAAGTGGAGTGTGAGCCTGAGTAACAAGAATACTGCCGGGTGTTAGGATTATAAGATCTCCACAGGTCACACCATCCAATCTCTTCGAGGAGTTGACCTAGGCGCCCCTCTGAAATCCCTCCCGCCCGTAGGGCGGGCGGGAACCGGTCCATTTTGTTATCCAGAACTGCGTTAAAGTCCCCTACCACTATTATAGGAGTATCCACCCTACTATCTATAAATTCCAACAGATCCAAGATAATCTCTGTTCTAAACGGAGGAGGGATATAGATATTTGCTATCACCATAGGTTTGTTCTCCACAACGCAGCTCAGGAAGATATAACGTCCCAAAGTGTCTATCTTGGCTTCCCTGCAGAAAAATAAAATACCTCTCTTAACCAGAATACTCACCCCTCTTGAGTAAGAGGTATGGACTGAGTGGTACTGTTCTTGGAATCTATTACTCTGAATTTGTAATTTAGTTTCATTAGTAAGGTGAGTTTCCTGCAAGCAAGCCAATTCAACACCATAAGCTTCCATCACCGAGAACACCGCTGCCTTTTTGGCAGGGTCACCCATACCCCTGATGTTCCATGAGCCTATTTTTAGGGTTTTAGTAGGCATCTAGCAAAGTTAGAAAAAGAAAAAAAAGAAAAAAAAAAAAAAACGAAAAAAACAACAACAACAAAGAAGAAAAAGAAAAAAGGAAAAGGCAATTCACTCGTGCGTTTGTGTCTACAAGTCTTGACGTCATCTCTGTGATTGTAACAAACAAGAAAGTGAAAAGGGGGAGGGGGGAGGGGTCCCCGCGTCCAGGGACCACCCCCCCGCCCCTTGTATTGTTTAACTGCAAAAGCAAACGCCATGTGCAAATGTGCTTTATTTTTATCAGCCCCCTCCTCCTAAGTGCATGTACCTTTCGTTCGCCCCATTGTCTAACCCTGTAACTCACTGTGAGCCCCCCCCCCCCCAACCTTAACAAAATATACCCCCTTTCTCCCCGCCCTTGTATGCGACCCCCTCTCCTGCCTAACTAGGCTAGCCCTAGGGGCTTTACTTGTGACCTTTTCCTTCCCTCCCATCCATTCAAGAAAAAACTCCCGGCTCGTGCACTGAGCAAATACTTTGTGACACACTTCCAAACTCCTCCCCCCTCCCCCCCCCCTCCACAACCCTATTACCAAGCTTCATGGCACCACCTTGCAGACCCCTCCCCCCTTCCCCCCCTCCCACAGCCCAGTTCCAAGACATCAAAACAATACTTAAAACATACATAACTAGTGCAACCGCATCCCTCATCCGTGCTTCCGTCTGTTGCACCCCTCCCCCCCCTTCCCCCATGCCATCCACTTTTGTGCTCCAAAAAGCAAAAAAAGAGAAAAGAAAAAAAAAAAAAAAAAAGAAAAAAAGGAACCCCTAACCAGCCTTATTCAACCCATAGCTCTACAGGTCCATTTTATTATCTTCGAACCATTTTGTTGCCCCTGTCACTGTATCAAAAAAATGGGTAGCCCCCAGGGCAGTAACACGCAGGCGTGCCGGGTACAGCAGGGCATATTCGATCTTATAATTCCGTAGGTTACGCTTGATGTCCCTAAATTCGGCCCTTCGTTTCTGAAGATCGGGAGAGTAGTCGGGAAAAAATAGGATTTTAGCACCATTGTGCAGAATCTCCCCCATCTCTCTGGCCCTGCGCATCAAGATAGCCTTGTCTTTATAATTAAAGAATTTCATGATTATTGGCCTAGGATACCCCCCTGACGATGGAGCTTTAGCTGGCACTCTGTGGGCTCTTTCAATAGAGAATAGATGAGAAAAAGATTCCGTTCCAAATATTCCCCTAAGCCACTTTTCCAAGAACTCTTCGGGGTGAGGGCCCTCACACCTCTCCGGTAAGCCCACCACCCTCACGTTGTTCCTGCGAGACCTATTTTCCATTTCCTCCATTTTGGTTTTATATAGGCCCATCTGCGTTTTCATTGCTTTGAGCTCTAGCTTTATTGGGGCTAAATCGTCCTCCACCTGGCTCAACCTCTCTTCCAGTGTGCTTGTTCTAGCAATAGTCCTTTGCAGGTCTTGATTTACTGTTATTAGCTCTTCCTTTAGTCCCTTCAGTTGGTCGCACAGGTCGCTTAGGGAGGCCTTGCAGGAGTTAACGGCGCACAGAACATCTTTCAGTGTGGGCTCGACTGTTACTGGTGCGTTTTGCTCAGCGACATTGTTGGTTGCTGTCCCCGAGGACTCACCCACCGAGCTTTTGCTGCTTGCAGTTTTTGCGGTATGCATTACAGCCGGTCCTTTTCCTAGGCTCTTCCTATCCCCGGGGCCCCCCACGCAAGGTTTCTCCTGCTGTTGCTGGGTGTTTTTAAGTGGCGAAGAGGTAGAGGGGTGCGCAAATTTTTCCAGTTTAGCCGCTGCTGCTGCTGCTACCTGGTTCCCCTTCTCTTTAGATGTACGGGTTGTTTGGGAGCTGATATTCTCCTGCTGCTGCGACTCCTCACCCTTTTTTCTGGTCATGGTTTATTATGTAGGCCAGGGGGTTATATAAGAAGATTTGATTGACCGACAAGTTTACCTTGCCTTCCGTATGATCGCAGTCCCGATGGTGTCCTTATATTTAATTACTATTGGGGTTATCACTCGACCTAATACAACAAATATTTCAATGCTGTTTGGGGTTTCACTTTATTGCCATAGAGCCGCGTGCACCTTGTTTGTATAACTCCACAGACCAGTGGGATCCTCTCTCCCTCACAGGGGGCAAGCCACCATGTTACTGTATGGCCAGTCACCTGAATCTCCCCCTCACTACTTCAAACTACAGCAATTCGCCTCCTGAGGGGAGAGGACAAGCAATCTACTTCCTAAGCAGCAGAGGGGGGGGGGAGAAAAAAAACACAGCAAGAAATAAAAAAAAAGACAGAGGTTGTACCTTGATGCTGCCAGATTACCTAGGCAGCGCAGGGACTGACAGGCTCGGTTTCCACTGCTTCTCTCCACGGATGCCGGAGCCGTTGCCCCAGCAACCTCTCCTAGCACAGCGAGTGTCCCGCTCACCACTCCAAAGGGGGAGCCCCCGGCGTCTTCCTCCTCCAATCGTCCCGCTGTCCGAGCGGCAGCGCCGGTGTTCCGG
Organism: Aquarana catesbeiana; assembly: GCF_042186555.1. Lineage (NCBI taxonomy): Eukaryota > Metazoa > Chordata > Amphibia > Anura > Ranidae > Aquarana > Aquarana catesbeiana. The sequence goes on from NC_133334.1 coordinate 139,207,434, forward strand.
CGTCCAGCGCGAGCACGGGCTAGATGAGAGGGAGCCAGATGAGAGGGAGCCAGATGAGAGCTAGCCAGGCGGCTGAACAAGCGCCAGACCTTACGGGGGGGCAAAAGTGTGGCTATCCGGGCTGGATCCTTCAGGCTGGTTCAAGTGGTCATGGAGGCATTGGGCTGGGGGAGGATCTCACACGCTGCCTCTCACTCCAACATCCGGTCACCGCCCCCAAAAGGCAACTAAACATGGTATACTTACCTGCTCTGTGTAATGGTTTTGCACAGAGCAGCCCCGATTCTTCCCTTCTGGGGTCCCCCACCGATGCCTCTGGCTCCTCCTGCCTTTAGAGTGCCCCAATAGCAAGCTGCAAATTTATAGTATAGTGTGCCCCTATAGCAAGGTAAAAAAACTTCTGCTTTTAGACCCACTCACTTCCTGCCCAGGACTACATGTCCCATGAGGCATTGCTCCTCACACATTCACAAGTTCTCAGACACTTCCTGACATGTATGGATGGTGTACTGAGCTGTATGTGTGCTGCACTGTATTTTCTGATATGTAAACAAATAATGCATATTGTATGCAGGCCAAATAATCAGCTGGCCGATTAATCGATTATAAAAATAGTTGACAACTATTTTCATAATCAATTAGTTGTCGATTAATATATTAGTTGTTTCAGCCCTAGTAGCATCAGACCAATGCTGCATCCATGAAGAAGAAAAAACCCCCCGAAAATTATTACAAGCGCTGATGCATTTATTCCTTACCTGGCCCTTTAAAGTGCTTTGTGCACTGGTCCAAACCATTTGGTGAAGGGGGAGATTATGGCATTGGGTTGTTTTTCAGGGGTTGGGCTTGGCCCCTTAGTTCCAGTGAAGGGAACTCTTAAGGCATCAGCATACCAAGACATTTTAGACAATTTCATGCTCCCAACTTTGTGGGAACAGTTTGGGGTTGGCCCCTTCCTCTTCCAACATGACTGCGCACCAGTGCACAAAGCAAGGTCCATAAAGACATGGATGAGAGAGTTTGGGGTGAAGGAACTTGACTGGCCTGACCTCAACCCAATAGAACACCATTTAGGATGAATTAGAGTGGAGACTGCGAGCCAGGCCTTCTCTTCCAACATTAGTGCCTGACCTCACAAATATGCTTCTGCAAGAATGGTCAAACGTTCCTTAGACACACTCCTAAACCTTGTGGAAGCCTTCCCAGAAGAATTGAAGCTGTTAAAGCTGCAAAGGGTGGGCCAACTCAATATTGAACCCTACGGACTAAGACTGGGATGCCATTAAAGTTCATGTATGTGTAAATGGAGGCGTCCCAATACTTTTGGTAATAAGTGAGTGAGTGAGTGTGTGTGTGTATGTGAATGTATGTATAATATAATTACATTTTTTTTTTACAGGCAAAGGAGGAAAAGCGGGACATTCAGAGAAGAAAAAAGACAAAAGTAAGGAAAATATATTGGTGGTAATCTATTAAGAGGTAGAGTTTCACTTTTATTTGCAAGCCATTTATTCCACACTCGGGGCATATCTAGTTTCTTCTCCTTCCCAGAATCTGATCTTCTGCAAATGAGCTGTACTTGTGTATTGCCTCCCTTTAACAGTTGGTATACATTAGTTTTATATATTGTAATTTGCCGTTAAAGCTGTGCCAATTGCTGTTTTTTTTTTTGTTTTGTTTTTTTTAAAGTAAGTTTTTTTAATAGCGGCATGCTTTCTTCTCAGAATATGTAGAAAAGCCGTTAAAACTTGTCTTAAAAGTTGGGACTGGAGAGGTAAAGGAGCTGTCCACAGCCCGGGCTTCAGCTATTCCACATGGCTTTCATGAAGACAAGGCAGACCATGATAAACACAGAGACAAAAAGAAGAAGAAAAAAAAGAAAAATGAGAAAACATTTGGGCCGGGTGAAGAAAAAAAGAAGAAAAAGGTGGGTATTAATTCACTATGGGGTATCAATGTAAATTCACTGTTTGATTCAGTGACGTCTTGAAATTTGACACCTTCATGTGGCTACATTTTTACAGACATTTAATACTGTAGTTTTGTTGCCATCATTCTTTTTAGGCTACTTCATTTAGCAGCGGTTGGGAAGCAGGCTGAGCAGTACAAGCCACAATTCAGCTTATTTAGTTCTTTCTGAGAGATATTCCCCCACACATTGGCAAGTAATGTCCTCCCAGTTGGATATTGAGACCACCTTCTTAGTTGGTCATGACAGGTCCAGCTTACTAAGGAGCATTATACCTATTTTATCCTACGCCATAAATCCCCCAACAAACTTTTCATTCTGTCTCACAGAGTGTACAGTCTAGCTGAATAACATAATTTTTGCAATTTGTAACTGCAACTTCCACGGTGTTGGTCATTGCCCATAGTTCATCACCATGTGCTGTAGCTATAAATGTAAACTTTGAACTTTGTTTTAAAGCAAAATTACGGTTTCTCTTTTGTAAATCACGGGACACAGAGCAGGCCATATTTATGACTGCCTGGGTTATGCACCACCTATAGGTGAATGGACACTGGCAGACCAAACAGACAGGAAGACCCCTCCCACTTTTTCACCAATGTCTTTAAGGTAATTGTCACTTAAAGTGTTACTAAACCCACAACAGTAAAATCAGTCTGTATATGTAGTATAGCTTGCTTGTTATACTCACTGTGGAACTTAAGGGGTTAATCTTCTGCATTGTGTGAAAAGGCTGTTTTTTTCCTGCATGCATAGATCCTCCCCCTCCTGCACTGTCTATCTGGGGAAGGCCAGCTAACACAGGCAGGGTAGCCGCCCTGCACATGCTCAGTTGTGTTTTTTATGCTGGAGAGAACATTTACTTGTTCTCAGAGCTAGCCAGGTCACATGATATTGACATCACACATGTGGGCGTGTATACAGGCTGTAGTGGAAATTTTTTCCTACCTGAACTCGGCACTGGAGAAAGTGTGCAGTTTTATAATGTAACAACCGTTGTATACAGATCATCCAAAAAGGTATATAGTGGCAGTATTTTAATGTAAAAAGAAGATTTGTAAGCTGGGGGCACTGTGGGGGGGTGGATGAACTATTTTCATATTACTGGGTTAGTTGATTTAGTAACACTTTAAGTACAACTTTCTGTGTGCTATAGCCAATTTCTCAAATGATTCCAGCACAGATCAGGAATTTGGTTGGCCGGATCCATTCTTATGACTAGGATGCTTAGATGGATGGGACCTGGGCCTCTCTACGATGAAGTCGGATTTCAGTGGGGCCTTGCTTGTAACGTGACTATTTGACGCTGGACCCGGCGCATACAGAAACCTGCACAGTTCGGTACTGACCAAGGTGCTCCTGTAGAGTGCTGTATAGGTCCAGGGCAGTGGACCCCGATTTTAGGGAGACCGAGTCCCTGAAGGTCCAGAGTGTCAAAGCTCACCATGATGGGTGAAGGCTGGGTCCTTGTCTTGGCAGGGTCATGTTGCCTGAGGCGGGTGAATCTGGCCGTTAAGAGGGAATCATGTTGTTACCTAGCTGGTATTCCCTTATGTGATCTGTAGGGGCAGTGTAGTGCTCTGTGTGCCTCTGATATGCTGTTCCAGTTATGTGGGGCTTTCTGTGCACCTGTTTTATTTATTCCCAAGGGAGATCTAATGGGCCGACTGTTTCATGCGAGCACTCAGGGAGGCGTGCGCTTGGCGGCGTGTGCATGCACTGTAATGGCCAGAAGTATGTCAAGATAAGAAGCCGGTTTTTGTTTAGGGCTCTCTGGGACAAAGGAGGCTGGTCTAGCGCTGCTGCAAGGATCACAGAGCAGGTGCTGGTTTGCCTTTGCATGGGAATACTGCCTCTGGGAGGGAAGGATGCTGGCAGCTCAGGAATCCTCTGTGCTGTTGTGTGTGCTAAGTTAGCCTTTGCTGGGAGGGAAGCCAGCTAGGCACAGCCCTATTGTCCAGCTCGCTTATGAATGTCTTCCAGGAAGGCGGAAGCACAACCATGAAGGGCCTGACTACTGTCAGGTCCTGAGGACACCAACCACAGTCCTGCTGTGTTTGCATCTCCAAAAGTACCTGAGGTGGCAGGTACATCAGAGCCACTGCGTATTCTCTGGCATTGTAGCCACTTCAGGGGCATTAACATCGGCTTATGTCACCAAGGATGGCTTGGCTGCTTCTTTGACAGGCCTGGAAGGTGAAATTGCAAGTATGATTACCTTATGTCAAAGGGCGGTAAAAAGCAGGGCGAGGTCACCTTCAGCAATACCCCTTCCAGGGGTAAAAGAGGAATGGGTGGACATTGATTAGGAGGTGGTCGGAGTAGAGCTTGAGGAAGGTCAGATGGTGGAATCTATCGCTAAAGATTCCGAACCCGAGAGAGCAAAGGGGCCTTCAGCAGATCTGCCCTGTAAAAAACTGTAGCGGGTTTTCCCTTTCATGGGAAACTGTTCAGTGAGGACTTGGATCAGTATATCAAATTGATATCTAGTTGTGTACACCTCTAAGTGAAAATGTTCAAATTGGTCCCAATTGGCCATTTTCCTTCCCCCGGTGTCATGTGACAGGGTCTCAGGTGTGAATGGCGAGTAAGTGTGTTAAATTTGGTGTTACTGGTACTACATGCTGGTCACTGTTAGTTCAACATGGCACCTCATGGCAAAGAACTCTCTGAGGATCTGTAAAAAAGAATTGTTGCTCTACATCAAGATGGGCTAGGCTATAAGAAGATTGCCGAGGCCCTGAAACTGAGCTGCAACACGGTGGCCAAGACCATACAGCGGTTTGACAGGACAGGTTCCACTCAGAACAGGCCTCGCTATGGTCAACAAAAGAAGTTGAGTGCATGTGCTAAGCATCATATCCAGAGGTTGTCTTTAGGAAATAGTCGTATGAGTGCTGCCAGCATTGCTGCAGAGGTTGAAGGGGTGGGAGGTCAGCCTGTCAGTGCTCAGACCATACACCACACACTGCATCAAATTGGTCTGCATGGCTGTCGTTCCAGAAGGAAACCTCTTCTAAAGATGATGCACATGAAAGCCCGCAAACAGTTTGAAGACAAGCAGACTAAGGACATGGATTACTGGAACCATGTCCTGTGGTCTGATGATACCAAGATAAACTTATTTGGTTCAGATGGTGTCAAGCATGTGTGGCGGCAACCAGGTGAGGAGTACAAAGACAAGTGTCTTGCCTACAGTCAAGCATGGTGGTGGGAGTGGCATGGTCTGGGGCTGCATGAGTGCTGTCTGCACTGGGGAGCAACAGTTCATTGAGGGAACCATGAATGCCAACATGTACTGTGACATACTGAAGCAGAGCATGATTCCCTCCCTTCGGAGACTGGGCCTGCAGGGCAGTATCCCAACATAACGACCACTGCCTTGCTAAAGAAGCTGTGAGTAAAGGTGATGGACTGGCCAAGCATGTCTCCAGACCTATACCCAATCAAGCATCTGTGGGGCATTCTCAAACAGAAGGTGGAGGAACACAAGGTCTCTAACATCCACCAGCTCCGTGATGTGGGCTGACTCCCGTCAGTCAGTGATGGGAATGGTCAGATCTGTCACCAGAGGATGCAGGATTTGCACAGTGAAGATACATGTGATGAGTTCCCAGGTTACGGCTTCACTTCAGATATACTGTTTGACCGACCACCGCAGACGAGATCTAAGGCAGCCGCCCATCAGATATTCATCCAGGCGTGTCTGACCCCCTGTAATTAAGGGGTCCATCCTTTCCGGTAAGCGTACCCATACGATTTTGTATATGACATCTGAGACGCAGGAAAAGGGGACCAGTCTGTTTGTGCCAAGAAGAATTTAATATATGTCTTACTAGATGGACTTTTTATTTAATGCTTTTAACAGTTTGCGCTGCACTTTCATTTGTTTAGATATTTACAAAAATGTTAGGGGTGTACTCACTTTTGTGAGATACTATATGTGGCCTGGTGTCAGACCAGGAAGTTTTATCCCTGTAAATACTATTGGTCACATTTTGGCATTCCTCCAGTCGGGGATAGAAACTTAATTTTGCCTTAAGGACCAGATATTGGCTTTGGCATTTTCTTTCCAGAAACCAATTGCCTCTCATTTTGTTGATATGCACTTTTGTGCGTGGGGAGTCCATATGGTGTCCTGTTGAAGAGGAGCTAATTTTTCTGAAAATTAAAAATCATCAGCTACAAAAACGTAATAAACAGACACCTGTCCCAGGATCCAGCGCTGTGCTCACCCGAGGGGCGCTGGGAACTTAACTGTGGCCATCCGGATGTGACAGCTTGCAGATTCGCAACCAGGTGCCCGCTGTGCATACGCATGGTCCCGTAGGCTTCTGGGACCTGTGACACTTCTCAGAAGACTGCGGGGAAGGAGAGCCAAGTGAAAGTAGGAGCAGGTACCTGTCAAAAATTGACAAATGTCATAGAGGAGTGGGGAAGGAGGCCTTAAAGCAGAACTTTCCCTTTTTTCTCCCCGTGTCCATGGGACTTGAATTTTGGGCTGTTTTTTTTTTTTTTTTTTTTTTTTGGCAATCACTTGATTGTTGGAGCAGGTAGCTCTTTCCTATAGGGAGCTATTTTTAGTTCTCCACCGATAGAAGGTGGTACTGCATCATCATCTGTCATTCTTGTCGAAGGTGGTTTTGCGTTTTCATAAGAATCAGGAAATTGTCTTACCTATTTTGAGCATGAATTTAATACATCCAATTCAAATTGCATTCTAACAGTGGAGTTTGAGCAAATTAAAGTGGTTCTAAAGGCAGAAGGTTTTTTACCTTTAAAGCAGGGGTCAGCAACCTTTTTCCACTTAAGGGCCGTATTCGATGTATGTAAATGTATGGAGGCCGCATTTACCTGCTAATAAATGAAGATAATCTGAACCCCTTTAATTACACAGCTCCCGCACTTCTGGACCCCTTTACATTATACAGCCTGCCCTGCATATTACACAGGCCCCCCCTGCATATTACACAACCCCCCCCATGTTCTGCTTTAAAAAATTGCGCACACTTGTGGAATAGTGACAAACTACAGAGCTTTAAAGTCCCCATAGATGACGCTTTAAAAATTTCTATAGGTTTCCAGTTTAGAGTTACAGAGGAGCTCTTGTGCTAGAATTCATGCTCTCTCTAACGATCGCGGCGATATCTTACATGTGTGGCTTGAACACTGTTTACATTTGCGTTCACTTCTGCACTCTAGCACGGAGAGATGGGCCACTTTAAAAAAAAACATTTTTTATTTTTACACTGTCCCTTTTAAATTTCTGATCACTTTTTTTTTTTTTTTTTTTTTTTTTTTTTTTGCTATCAGATGGAATGTAAACATCCCTTGTGACAGAAATAGGCAGTGTCAGGTACTCTGTTAGGCTCTGGGGTCTAGAAGATGATCAACTATCAAATTCTGTATTACATGCTGTTCATACTCACTCACAAGGAGATTAGTTTTCTGTATTCTGCAGAAAACCTGCTGCTCTCTATCTCCTACCTTCTGTTCATGTCCCCAATTCAGGTATTTGGCAACTCTGCACATGCTCCGTTTTCAGTGAATTTCTATGTTGAGCATTTCCTCCCTATCATGTCTGAGCAGCCCATGTGACTGTAGAGTCTCACATGGTGTATACGCAGTGGTAAATGATAACCTCCTCCCTCCTCCCTAGAAGCTCCTCCTTCTTATGTTTCCCTGCAGACAGGCTGGGAAAGATCTGGGTCACGTGACAGCTGTATATCGATTAAGAAAATTTACGTGTGTGTGGTGTTTTAATAAAAAAAAATAATAATTGCAGTGTCTTCATCCACATAAAGAAATAGAATGGATTATAGGGATACTAAACACACACTGTTTAATTTATATGGTTCCTTCTATGGATTAAGATAAAAAAAACCTTCTGGGTGCAGTGGCTCTCCTGGGTCTTTCTCTAGTGTCAGCAATACCAGTGAGCCAATGAAGAGAGAGCAGGGAGGTGGCTAAGCTGCGCTCTGTGTGAATAGACAATGTCCATTCACAGGAGCGCAGCTCGGGAGTGAGCAAATAGCAAGAGGCTTGCTATTGGGGACATTTAGTAGGGGGAGAGGAGCCAAGAGCACCAGCAGGGGACCCAGTAAGAGGATTGGGACTGCTCTGTACAAAAAAACAACCTTTTATAATCACTTGAATAAGGAGCTTCAGTTAGATGTGCAAAAATTGAAAGTAAGCAGTTACAAAAACTGTAGCTGCTGACTTTTTTATTAAACGGAAACCTACCTGTCCAAGGATCCAGCGCCATCCTCACCCAAGCTGGTTTCTTCACCAGTCTTCGGACCATGGCATACTAACTGTGGGCAGCTGGCTGTGACTCCTTGCGACTTCTTAGCCAACTGCCCACTGCTTGTGCACGAGCTGCGCTTTGTGGATGGTCCCTCACACGTCACAGGTCCTAGAAGGTTGCAGATTGGGGGGGGGAGACTTCTGCTTGGATTGCCTAGGCAATCCGAGCGGGTACCTGTCAAAACCCGCCGCCCCCCCCCCCCCCAAATAAAGTATAATCCAAATATCCAAAGATGGCCGATGGGAGAAGGAGGAAGAGCAGAACCTTCCCCTTTTGGATGAAGTTCCACCTTATTATCCACGTTGCAAAATCCTAAAAAGAAAAAGTTTTGACATTTTAAAATCCAATTTATTTTTTTTTTTTCCAATATCATGTTCCCAGGATGATAAGAAGAAGAAAGAGAAAAGTCAACGTGAAAGTGACCCTGATGATGGACATACACTTCATTCACCACTTAGACCTGATTTACCAGCGATATCTGTTCAAGATTCTTCCCTAGTGAAACCAGAAGGTAAAGAACGATACTATTATAGCTACCCATAAAAATATTCTCAATATTTATACAGTTATACATTCTAGCAACAGAAGTCCATAATCTGGCTATATGTCACCCTTGAGGTGTTAACTGATTTGTGGTTCATAGTATATCAGAGGGATCAAGCGAGTCTGATACTTTCTAGGCAACATGCAATTTGTGCAGTTCATGAAGGCAGGCAGGGACTACCGTTAAATTCATGATTCGCCCCAATCCACAGCCTAAACTAGTATCTTTTTTTTGAAGGACATACCTGATGAAAGCAGAGCAAAGTCTCATGTCATGTGCTTTGTTAGCATTGGAAAGTGTGGTGTATTTTCGGTGTGCATATGTTAAACCCTTTTGCTGCCAACAACGTAAGGCATATGTTGGTGGAAGCTGGGGGGTTTTACACATATTTCACAAGCTGAATGTTTACTATCAGTTGATAATGTTGCGGCGGTTGTGCAGCCAGCTAATCACTTCCACAGTCCCTCAGAAGGAGTTTTTAAACTTAGTCTAGGTTCACCTTTTTGGAACATGTTAAATGTTGCACCCATATTTAGGGGCTAACATGTTCCTAAGCATCCCCTGAGCCCCCTTCTGTGACAGCATGCATTTAACACATTGCAGCTTAACAGTCCTTTTACCCAGTATTGACTGCATTAGCTTTCACTTTTCAGGCTAATATTTTCAGCAGGTACCATGTTCCTTCCTGTGAATTGAACCAAACGTACAAATGTTATTGTCCTTTTGTAAACCTTTATTCGCCACCCCATTTAATGGAGATGAAAAGAAAGACATGTTTCAACTCCAGCCTGGGATACAGCAATGACTTCCTCCATATATTCAGTGGAAGAATGAGCATAGCCACTCAGGGACAGGAAGTGTTATTCGCAGGGTTACCAGGTTAAAATAAAGGAAAGAAATGGGTGTCAGATATCCATTTTTGTTCATTAGATGCAGGGTCTGCTACGTAGTGCTACTCGATGGTTGTGATGTACAGCTTCCCTCCCTAAATATGATTCAACCAGTCAGGCCTGAATAATTAACAATGTGCCCCGTATAGCGTGCAAAAATCCAAATAAGCTCAGGAATGTCAAACCCATTGTAACACTACTGTAGGTTCACATCTGTGCCCTAGGAAATATCTGGCTACCCTTTTACACAGTGCTGCTGACAGGTGGGCCACTTATATGGTTGTGAATGCTCCAGTTATATAGTACTTCCCATTCACCCTCTTTAGTGCAATCGTGCTAAGGTGCTTTAGCTAATATTTTAAAGCAACTCTGCACTGGAACCTTAGATTTAAAGTATATTACTTCTTTTTTCTCCCATGTAGAAGAGCAGACTCCACTGCAAGAAGCTTTGAATCAGCTCATCAGGCAGCTACAAAGGTAAGGTGTTCCCAAAACACATTCGAATTTATTTACTAATTGTATAGTGGTGACAATTATTGCAAGGACACTTGCACAATGTTCACATGCAGTGCTTTTTTTTCTGCACCAAAAACACATGGAAGGTAGGTTATATGGGTTTTAATGGCATAGTTCCCACCAGTGCAGTGTGTTCCAATGCTTTTCTGTTCTAGAAGAAAAAGTACAACTTTTCTGCCTTTTTTTCCTGCACAGAACTGTACTGGAACACTGTAAAAAGCATAAAAAAATGCATCAAAAACACAACAGACCCCAGTAAAGTGGGGGAAAAAAAGGGAAAAGAAGAAAAAAAAGCATCAGGAATGCATCCAGTAATGCATCAAAAAAACTAGTTAAAACACGCGTGTATAAACTCATCCGGATCAGATCTACTTTTTTTTTTTTTTTAATTGGGTGTGAAGGCAGGAGGCTTTTTATCTTAATGCATTCTATGCATTAAGATAAAAAAACCTACTGTGTGCCTCTCCCTCCTGATTGGCTGAGGCACAGCCGTGGCGGTATTGGTTCTCGCTGCTGTCAATCAAAGTCAGTAAGCCAATCAGGAAGAGAGGGGGTGAGGCCAAACCACGGCTCCGTGTTTGAATGGACACACAGAGCTGCGGCTTGGCTTGGATGCCCCCATAGCAAGCTGCTTGCAGTGGGGGCACTTTACAGAAAGGAGGGGGGCCAGGAGTGCCGACGAGTGACCCAAGAAGAGGAGGATCTGGGCTGTTCTGTGTAAATCCACTATACAGAGCAGGTAAGTATAACATGTTTATTTAACGACTTCAGTCCCAGAAGGTGTTACCTCCTTAATGGACAGGCCATTTTTTGAGATATGGCACTGCCTTACTTTAACTGACAATTGTGTGGTCGTGCAATGCTGTACCCAAATAAAATTGATGTCCTCTTTTTTTACCACAAATAGAGCTTTCTTTTGGTGGTATTTGATCACATCTGTGGTTTTCATTTTTTGTGCTATAGAATTTTGGAAAAAAAAAATATTTTTTACTTTCTGCTATCAAACATATCCAATAAAAAAAAAAAAAGTAAAAAAATCTGAATTCTAAATCAATTTAGGCCAATATGTATTCTGCTACATATTTTTGGTAAAAAAAAATCCCAATAAGCGTATATTCATTGGTTTGCGCAAAAATTATCGCGTCTACAAACTATGGTATATTTTAATGGCATTTTTTTATTTGTTTGTTTACTACTAGTAATGGTGGCGATCAGCATTCTTTAGCGGGACTGCGACGTTGCGGCGGACAAATCGGACACCTATCTGACACTTTGGGGAACCGGTGACCTTAGTGAACAATGTTAAAAATATGCACTGTTACTGTACTAATGACACTGGCAGGGAAGGGGTAAACAGCGGCGATCAAAGGGTTAAGTGTGTCCTTAAGGGGTGTTTGCTAACTGTGTGGGGGACGGACTCACTGGATGAACACAGAGGTCTGTGTTCCTGCTTAGCAGGAACACAAGATCACTGTGGTGTTCCCTGTCAGAACGGGCATCTGCCTTGTTTACATAGGCAAATCATCATTCTGCCTCTCTGTGGAGCGATCGCGGGTGGCTTGTATGTTCAATTGGGTGTAGATAATCAACTTGTCCATGGCATACAAAGCCATTTGACTTTTAACTGTGATCAGCTGTGGTCATTTTGATTAGCTCAGCATGAAAAGAGCTGAATGAAAGAGCCAGGAGGAAACTGGTGTCAGGGGCTACCAAGAGGCATACAGCAACTCTGTAGCAGTTGCAGGAATTTGACAAAGAGTGGTCATTGTGTGCATGTGACAACAATTTTACAAATTCTTCACAATTGTGGCTTGTTTGGGAGGGTTGAAAGAAAAAAGCCACTCCTCAAGAAAGACCACATGCAGTCATGACTGAGCTTTGCCAAAATGCACCTTGAGGATTCTGAGGCCACATGGAAGAGGGTGTTGAGGCCAAATAATTAAAATTTAGACCATATCACCAAACAATATGTCTGGCAGAAATCCAATACAGCTCACCATCCAAATAACACTGTTGTGGTGGTTATATCCTGTTATAAGGGTGTTTCTCTGCAGCAGGGACTGGAGCACTTGTCAGGATGGGAAAAAAAATGGATGTGCCAAAATATTGTTAAATTCTTGAGGAAAATCTGTTGCCCGTTGTCAGTGGGAAGAAGGTTTACCTTCCAACATGACAATGACCCAAAGCACACAGCAAAAATGACCACATAGTGGTTGAAGGAGAAAAAGCTGAATGTCTTTGCAAGGCCTAGTCAGAGCCCAGACCTAAACCCCACTGAAAATCTGTGGAATAACTTAGAGACTGCAGTCCACAAAAGGTCACCATCAAATTTAACTAAACTTTAGCAGTTCTGCAAAGAAGAGTGGGCAAATATTGCAAAGTATAGATATGCAAAATTGGTAGAGACATAATAGACTAAAGGCTGTAATTAAAGCAAAAGGTGGTTCAACAAAATACTGACACAAGGAGGGGGGCTCCCCATACAACAGAAAAATACTGGAGAGCACATACAAGACCAGTCACCCTGCACAAGTGTAGAGAACAGCAGACTGGCATTAGTTACAGGAAACTCCTGCAAATCTGTGCACAAATCTGATTTCACACTAGAATACTGCACAGATCTGCAAGAGATGCAGGCCACACATTCATGTAAGAATACACATGCCTCTTGAGGTACTATGCGCTGTTGTCAGTCTTCTGAATCAGACATTAGTGCAGTTATCGCAGAAAAAAAAATATTGCATATGCTTTGAGAAATAAGATATGCACTGGGCTAGAAACCATGTTCATTGCTGTTGCCAGTGGAAATAGCCCCTGCAAATATTTAAAGCATATCTGGGTAAAAAAATGGGGTCTAAAAAAAGTGCGGAAACTTTTTGAAGAACTCTCCTATATGCACCATTTCTCATGTTTCATCTCTCTGAAAATGCAGCAAGAACAGAAAAATTTGTTTTTCTGCCAGAAATCGAATGTGCTCCTAACTTGTGTGGCTGACAATGTAGTGCCTTTTCTGTGCTGAAATTCCCAACAAGCATTGTCCGCCTTACTTGATTATAAATACTCTGCCTTCACCCCACCCCTCTCTGTCCCACTCCAGGTGCATACATTGATTTTTTTTTTTTTTTTTTTTCGCCCAACAAAACAATATTGCTGCTTTTTGTCTTCTAAGAATCTGCTCACACACTGTAGGGAAAAGGTGCTTTGGGGATGTAGATCTGGGAGCTTGCCTACATTAGTAAGAACTTGATTTCTCAGCAGCTGCCCTTTCAAGAATTATACAAGCCTGGTGATGATCACACAGGCAGTAATAAAAGCTGTTTCTCAGTACAAAAACAATAACAAATAAAACTGGGACATGATCTAGAGGGGGAGAGGAAGGAAGGTTTGTGGGTAAATTTGTGCTGCACTAACAATATCCAGAATTGGTGTATCATTACTGTGCAATAAATACCAACATAGATACAAAATATGCAAATAAACAGTAATGTAATATAAACTGTATCCAATCTCTTGGTGTATCGATTTTCCTGTGCAATATGTGCCAACATAAATACAGAATGTGCCAATATACAATAATGTGATGTATTCATATAATTCTTCTTATGATAGTCCAAATATATATCCCGTGCTTCAGTGTAATCTAGTAATTGATTAATGGTGTTAGGATACAGATGAAACCTTTTTAAACTTCACAGATCCTCAAAAACCGTGCTTATTTTAGTTTAATATTTTACATTTATATTGGGAGACAGCAGTGTGCAAAATCTAGTACCACATACAGCAGGCAGTCCGCATTCATAATTTACTAAATATAGTAGAGTACCTTAATTCTGACTTCTTAAGTTGAATGCACTTTACAAAGTGTCTTTATTACTTTTTTGTATTTACACGTATGAAAACTCACTCTAATTATTGTATATCCATTTAATCCTTTTTTTTTTTTTTTTTAACTTACACAGAAAGGACCCCAGCTCTTTTTTTGCATTCCCTGTTACAGATTTTATTGCTCCTGGTTACTCAATGATTATTAAACACCCAATGGACTTCAGCACAATAAAGGAAAAGATTAGGAACAACGCATATGACTCAATAGAAGAACTTAAGGTATGGAAGGGTTACAATATTTGTAGGTGGTTGTCATGAAAAGTCTCCACTTAATAAGAAAATATAAACTTTTGTGTGTGGAACAGTTTATATCATTGTTTAAATAAGGTTGCTAATATTCAGAATACTTGATCCTCTAAGCTATATACCAGTAAGGTGTCTATACTTGCCCTGCAGGCGGAGGGAGCAGTGTTATGCTTGTACAGAATCCCAGCATTACATTATCACATAACATGGAGGACTGTAAGAGAAGGTCCTAATGGTTCATTGGCATAAACCCTTAGTAAATCAGACCATTGTTACATAGTCTATTTTAAAAATGACAAGTCCCTCCAGTTTAACCAACAGAGGGGGAAAGAAAAAACACACAAATTAAAAACCTCCATATACACAATCCTATACCTGTCTGTTGATCCAGAGGAAGGCAAAAAAAAAAAAAAAAAAACAATAAATCTCTTTTCTTCCAGACGTAGAGTGCCCCCTTGTCCTCTGTAATGACCCTAAAGTGAATAACTTAACATCAGGTTCACTATATGGACCACTCATGTATTTATACATGTTGATCATATCTCCCCTTAACCGGCTCCAGACCGCCTTCCACACATTTTGTGCGCCAAGGTGGCCCGGCTGCATGAAACGACGTACCTGTACGTTGTTTCGTGCAGTAGCTCTGGGGGGAGGGGGGGGCGCGCTCATTGGCCAGAGGGGGAGCCAATCAGCGTGTCCGGCGGACCAGTTAGAAAGCACCCCCCTAGGGACACGCTTGACCCTTTGATCGCCCCTGATGTCGCCCCTTTGATCACCCCTGATGATGCTTCCCTACTAGTGTCAGTACAGTAACCATGTATGTTTTTTGCACTGATCACTGTAAAAATGTCAGGTGTCAGTTGTCCGATTTGTATGTTGCAGTCCCGCTAAAAATCCCTGATCGGCCACCATTATTAGTTAAAAATAAATAACTAAAAATTCCATAAAAATATCCCATCGATTGTAGACACTATAACTTTTTTGCGCAAACCAATCAATATACACTTATTGGGATTTTTTTTACAAAAAATATGTATAAAAATACATATTGGCCTTAATTGATGAAGAAATTTGATATATTTTTTTTTTGATATGTATTCTAGCAGAAAATTAAAAATATATATAGATATTTTTTTTTTTTTCAAAATTGTTGCTCTTCTTTTTTTTCTTTTGTGTTTAGCGCAAAAAAAAAAATCCAAAACGCAGAGGTGATCAAATACCACCAAAATAAAGACCTATTTGTGGGGGAAAAAAGGACATCAATTTTATTTGGGTACAACGTCACATGACAGCGCAATTGTCAGTTAAAGTAACGCAGTGCCGTATAGCAAAAAAAATGGCCTGGTCATAAAGGGGGTAAAACCTTCCGGGGCTGAAGTGGTTAATCTCCTCATCTCAAAAGAGAATAAATTAACTTCATCTAATCTTTCCTCATAGCTGAGGTCCTCCATGCCTCTTGGTTTGCTGCTTTTTCTCCAGTTCCCCAATATCCTTTTTTGTGAACTGGTGCCCAAAACTGAACTGCATATTCCAGATGAGGTCTTACTAATGACTTATGCAGGGGCAAAATTCATTCTCTCTCCCCCAATGTGTAAGATGGATGCATAGTCTTAGCCCTCAAGTGCATAACTTTACATTTATCAACATTAAACCTCATTTGTCACACAGTTGCCCAGTTAAACAGTGCATTGATGTCTGCTTGTAAGTTGGAGACATCCTGTAAGGACATTATTCCACTGCGTAGCTTGGTGTCAACTGCAAACATTATACATTTATCACTGATAACCTTAGACCATTCAGAGTAAGAATGCCATGCAGATCTGCCAGTGTATCTGTGTACCTACAGATCCCGTACGGACAAGCAGATACAATCTGACAGAGAGAATGAACTACCATAGTGTCCCACAGTGCCATGGTAGTTCATAGGACACTGTGAATGAGTGACGTGGCCACGTTTTTTATTTTTTAAACTGTGACAGCTAGCGGGGGGGAGATCTACTCATAACATATTACATGTTTGAATCTGAATATGGGTGTAACATTATGAAAGTGAACTTGTGCTTTAAAATTCATATTTATTTTCAGTGCCAAAATGTCCCTTGCCAGGCTTTCAGCAACAAAAACAATCATGCAGAGTTCAATATTGCTATTCTGGGTACTCAGTAGGTCCATTTTAAAAAAAAATCCGATCATTACCATGTTCAGTAGGGGCAGACTGACATCTTAAAGAGGTTGTAAGACAAAGGCATAATGAGCTAATATGCATCGCTTACTAGCTCATTATCAAATACTTACCTTAGAACAAAGCCCCTCAGGGGTGCCCGCACACCACTGAGACGGCTGACATCTTTTCCAGTGTTTCTTCCGGGTTCGCGGGCTCCGTCGCTGTGAGTTGATGTCACTCCCACACATGCACGGTTTAGGTGATATTCAGAGTGCATGCAGCCGATGATGTCATCGGCACGGGCTCTGAAGGTCCGGCATGGTAAGCCAGACCTTCAAAGCGCATGCGCCGATGACGTCATTGGCTGCATGCACTCTGAATATCTCTTAAACCGTGCAAGTTTAGGAGTAATTCACAGAGGTAAGCCTTATTATATGTGATAAACGCTCACACCAAAGATTTGAATAACTGATAATGTGAAGTTGCAGCAGCTGTTTCAAATCCTAATAATTGATAGTGATTCACAAAAAACGTATTCCCATGAACAAACAGCGCATGCTAATATTTGGCAGCATTAAACTCCTTAAATAATTTGTGTATACCACAAAAACAAAAAAAACCACAAAAGCATGTAAATTGGTGTTCATAAGTCCTATGGCGGTTAATATGAAGAAAACCGTATTTTCCAGATTACAGGCTCCTGCCGTGTAAATCCCACACTGAGTGACTTGTTGTTCAATGTGCTCCCGAACAAACACCTCGTGAAAGTAGAGTGAAGGTCCCCACTCACCGAATGTAGTTGACCCTCAGTGTCATATAACAAGAGGAGTCAAAATGGGCTTAAGTGGTCTCCGTGACCAGGAAATCCACCAACCAGCTCCAATCGATCCCTCCTTACCACAATTCGTAACTCCAAAGATGAGTCTTGTGGCAATCAGAAAAAAATGGGCTCCACATAGCGTAAAAACGTCTTGACTCTATTAAAAGCTTTTAGGCAGGTTCAGCATACAGAAATATACTTTCTTTCTCGAACATCACGGGACACAGAGCCACAGTAATTACTGATGGGTTATATAGGTATCACTGGTGATTGGACACTGGCACACCCTATCAGGAAGTTCAACCCCCTATATAATCCCTCCCCCTTGCAGGGATACCTCAGTTTTTACGCCAGTGTCTTAGGTGATGGACGTGTAAAGATGTCCTGTGCTGAGCTCCAAAGGGAATATCCTAAGATCCTATACTGGGGCAAGCCAGGCGAACCGGATCCATTCAAAGTGTCTTTTCATGGCCGAATTGAATGGTACCCGGGCCTCGTGTCCGAAGAAACGAGGTTTTACCCGTAATGCTTCTCTTTTTAGAGAGCTGGACCCCGCAGATCAGAAAATGGCTTTAAACTTCCTAATTTCTGGCGAGGTGCTTTACGGTCCCAGAACTGTTGGATCCCCCTACTGATGGGGGCCCCAGTCTCTGACGGTTTTTTTCAAACGGAGCCCACCGTGAGAGGTGAAGATTGGGTCTGTGAAAAGTTCTAGTGGCTTTTCTCCTTTAAGGTAAATGCATGCTATGCCTATTGTGACCACCGGGGGGCTGCCAAGAGCACAAACCTACACATGCTGACTCTGTCTCAGGTGTTGTAATCGCTGTTTATGTCCCAGCGTCTCAAGCAGGCTGCAAACAGGTAAGGTGGAAAGGGGGATTTCTCATGTTTGAATGTTCCCCCCCAGGCTAGAGAGGGGGCCACAGGGGTCTAGAAAGTGGTTATACCACCCGGGCTCTGCAGCCTAATTGCCACCATCTCTCAAGATAGCCGTTCAGGCAGATCTTGTTACCAGCCTCCCTCCCTCCCCCCCCCCCCCCCCCCCCATCCCCAGCCTTTCTCCGGAAGCATGACAGGAGAGTCGGCAGTGCGGGAAGCGCTCGTTTTTTTCAAAACTCGAGGGGGGGGGGGCGGTAGAGGAGGGGGCGGGACGTCAGCACAGAGTGCTTAGACTCCCACTCAGGCCAGCTGCAGGCTATTAAAGGCACTCTGTACAGGTGCACTCAGCCTTCTGAGAGACACAGAGCTGACGGTCGCATGTAAGGTGGGACACAGGCATTCTCCTAGGCAGCATTTACTGAAGTAACACCAGACTGAGCATTGGGTAGCAAGGCTTTTAGCCAGACTACATCGCTCAGCAGGCAGTGTTCATTTGTATACCTCACACCTTGTTGCTTTGCACTATGGGTAGAAGAGGTTCAAGCACCCCAGGAACCAGAGACACTAGGGGATCTCATTTAGGTTCTGAGGGCCCCCTGTCGGCAGCATCCTTCCCCCCCTAAAGATGGGCCAGGGACGGCTAGCCAAGGAGAGCCATCGGGGTCAGGGGCTACACCTGCTTCTGGCACTTCAGCCCCTGTATATATTACACAAGAGGTTTTTTCCTCAACCATTAATGGTCTAGAGGAAAGATTAATGGCCGTGATTACGTCTTCACTCAGTGGAAGAAAACGCACTAGGCTTTCCTCTGTTCCCCAAGACCCTCAGACAGAGGAGCTCTGGGATAAAGGAGATGAATCCCTTTCAGAGGATCGGGATGGGATGGATGATTCCTCTTCGGAGGATTCAGGTGGAGAGGGACCCTCTGCGACTTCCCAAGAGGAGAAAGTCTTAGTGCAGATCCTCACTGGATTGGTCCGCTCCACATTTAAGTTGCCCATACCTGAAACTGCTAAAGAATCCTCTTCTGCTTTGGGGTCACTGAAACCTTTCCAAGCAGCACATGCTTTTCCTGTTCATACTTTACTTGAAAAGCTTATTTATTCTGAGTGGGATCACCCAGACAAACGTTTTTTTCCCCGAGAAAGTTTTCAACACTTTATCCGATGGAAGAAAAGTTTATTAAAATGTGGGGAATACCGGCTATTGATGCCGCCATTTCCTCCGTAAATAATAGCCTGACTTGTCCTGTAGACAATGCTCAGATGCTCAGGGATCCTGTAGATAAAAGGATGGAATCCCTATTGAAGGATGTTTTCTCCTTAGCAGGATCGGTGGCCCAACCTGCAGTAGCAGCGATTGGAGTCTGTCAATACTTAAGAGACCATGTTAAGCAGGTCATCAAAGTATTACCTGAACAGCAGGCCCAGGGGTTTGCTAACCTTCCAGCGGCCTTATGCTTTGTGGTTGACGCCATTAGAGATTCTATCGTGCAAACCTCCAGTCTTTCACTGGGGTTGGTGCATATACGTAGAATCCTATGGTTGAAAAATTGGTCAGCCGAAGCACCATGTAAGAAGCTACTGGCTGGGTTTCCATTTTGTGGTGCAAGGTTGTTTGGAGAGGACTTGGATAACTATATCAAGAGAATCTCTTGTGGGAAAAGCACTCTCTTACCTGTCAAGAAGAAGAGTAAGCGTCCCTCTTTCAAACGGACTCTTTCCCCAGCGCCGGGGGCTTCAGCCTCCAGGCAGTCTCGACGGCCGCCTCCATCGGGGTCCAGAGACAAGAGTCAACCCCAGGGACAAAAGAAGTCCTGGGGAAAGAAGCCTACTAGGCAAAACACTAAGACCTCTGCATGAGGGGGCGCCCCCCCTCACTCGAGTGGGGGGGAAGACTGCGACAGTTCTCAGAGCTCTGGCAGGAGGACTTCCAGGACAGATGGGTAATCTCCACGGTAACCTTAGGGTACAAGCTGGAGTTTCAGGAATTCCCCTCTCCTCGGTTCCTCAGATCAAATGTTCCCAGAGACCCAGAGAAGAAGCAGTCGCTCCTTCTAGTGTTAGAGCGACTTTTGTCGCAGGAGGTCATTATGATAGTTCCCGCAAAGGACCAGGGATTGGGCTTCTATCCCAACCTTTTTACGGTCCAAAAGCCAAATGGGGATGTCAGGCCCATTCTGGACTTAAGGGATCTGAACCGATTCCTAAGGATTCAATCCTTCCGCATGGAATCAATTCGAACAGTAGTTCCCACCCTGCAGGGAGGAGAATTTCTGGCATCCATAGACATCAGAGATGCATATCTGCATGTGCCCATTTTTCCTGCTCATCAGAAGTTTCTGCGCTTCGAGGTAGGAGGGCGCCATTTCCAGTTTGTGGCTCTGCCTTTCGGGATAGCCACTGCACCTCGAGTGTTCACAAAGATCTTGGCTCCTCCTCTGGCCAGATTAAGGGCTCAGGGTATAGCCGTCATAGCATACCTAGACGACCTGCTCTTGATAGACCGGTCGATAGCCTCTTTGAATGGAAACTTGAGGACCACAGTCGGGTATCTAGAACACCTGGGTTGGATCCTCAACTTGGAAAAGTCTTTCCTAAAACCAGTAAGAAGACTGGAGTATTTAGGTCTGATTATAGATACAAGCCAGGAGAAAATATTTCTACCCCAGGCAAAGATCACTGCTTTGAGAGAGCTGATTCTGACAGTAAGGACCAAGAAGGGTCCCTCAGTCCGCCTTTGTATGAGGCTACTAGGGAAGATGGTGTCTTCATTCGAAGCAGTTCCCTATGCTCAGTTTCACTCAAGAATGCTGCAACACAGTATTCTGTCGACCTGGAACAAGAAGGTTCAGGCATTAGACTTTCCGATGCACCTGTCGCATGCGGTGCGTCAGAGCCTCAATTGGTGGCTCATACCCGAAAACCTGCAGAAGGGGAAATCCTTTCTACCGGTTACCTGGACGGTGGTAACAACAGATGCCAGTCTGTCAGGTTGGGGAGCAGTTCTGGAACAGGCTGCGGTCCAAGGGGTATGGTCCAAGACAGAGAGGACCTTACCCTTCAACATTCTGGAGATCCGGGCGATACATCTAGCTCTAAAAGCCTGGACTATCAGGCTACAGGGTTGTCCGGTCAGGATCCAGTCCGACAATGCCACAGCAGTGGCTTATGTCAATCATCAGGGAGGCACCCAGAGCCGAGCTGCTCAAAAAGAGGTGAACCAGATCTTAGTCTGGGCAGAGATGCATGTGCCATGCATATCGGCAGTTTTCATCCCGGGAATAGAAAATTGGCAGGCGGACTATCTAAGTCGCCAGCAGTTACTTCCAGGGGAATGGTCTCTGCATCCCGACGTCTTTTGGGCCAGATGCCAAAGATGGGGGGTTCCAGATGTAGATCTCTTTGCATCCCAAATCAACAAAAAGATAGACAGATTTGTGGCAAGGACAAAAGATCCTCTTGCATGCGGGACGGATGCGTTGGTGATTCCGTGGCATCGGTTCTCACTGATTTACGCATTCCCGCCTATTCTGCTACTACCACGACTCCTTCGCAGGATCAGGCAGGAAAGGAAGTCGGTACTTCTGGTGGCCCCCGCTTGGCCCAGAAGGACTTGGTATGCAGAAATAGTAAGGATGACGGTGGGTTCCCCGTGGACCCTACCGGTACGCCCAGACCTGTTATCTCAAGGTCCAGTGTTCCATCCTGCCTTACAAACGCTAAATTTGACGGTTTGGCTATTGAGACCCACGTTCTGAAGAGTCGTGGGCTCTCAGGTCCTGTCATATCTACCTTGATTAATGCAAGGAAGCCAGCTTCCAGGATGATTTATCATAGAGTCTGGAAGGCTTATATAACCTGGTGTGAATCCAGAGGTTGGCATCCCAGGAAATATGTCATAGGTAGAATCCTTGATTTTCTACAGATGGGATTAGAGATGAAGCTGGCCTTGAGTACCATCAAGGGCCAGTTTTCTGCTTTATCAGTATTATTTCAGCGGCCACTTGCTTCACATTCTTTGGTCCGAAACTTTATGCAGGGGGTGATGCATCTTAATCCTCCGGTTAAAGCGCCCCTAAACCCCTGGGACTTGAATTTGGTCCTGGCTGTGTTACAGAAACAGCCTTTTGAACCAATAAGTCAGATTCCTTTGGTCTTGTTGACAAGGAAATTAATTTTTCTGGTGGCCATCTCTTCTGCTAGAAGAGTATCAGAATTAGCAGCTCTTTCCTGTAAGGAGCCTTATTTGATTATACACAAGGATAGAGTGGTACTACGCCCTCAACCTAGTTTTTTACCGAAGGTGGTTTCTGATTTTCATTTAAACCAAGACATTGTTCTACCTTCCTTTTTTCCAGATCCCTGTTCTCCGGAAGAGAGATCTCTACATTCGTTGGATGTAGTAAGAGCAGTTAAGGCCTATCTAGGGGCAACTACTCAGATCCGCAAGACGGATGTTTTGTTTGTGCTGCCAGAGGGTCCCAATAGAGGACAGGCAGCGTCAAAAGCTACCATTTCTAAATGGATTCGACAGTTGATCATTCAAGCTTACGGTTTGAAACAGAAGATTCCTCCGTTCCTAGCTCCCACTTCCTCCCAGCGCACTGTGGCACCGGAAGGGAGATCGCCGCCCCCAACCCCCTCCCCCCTCGGCAATCATCTGGGGCACGTCACAGGTCCCAGATGATTGCCCGGCCAGTCACGGCGCGTGGTGCGGCTCGCGCATGCGCAGTGGGTGCCTGGCTGTGAAGCCGCAGCCGGGCGCCCACAGTTACAATGCCGGCGCCGCAGAGAGGAGGGGGAGATGAGCGGGGCTTCATTCCCCCACAACGCTGGACCCTGGGACAGGTAAGTGTCCGATTATTAACCACTTCCCGCTCGGCCTATAACAGAATGACGGCCGGGAAGTGGTTCTGTTATCCTGACTGGGCGTCATATGATGTCCAGTAGGATAACATGCCGGCGTGCGACGTGTCAGTCTGACACGCCGCATCTCCGATCGTGTTAAGAAGCCTCTGACAGAGGCTTCTTACCATGTGATCAGCTGAGACCAATCACAGCTGATTATCGAGAGAACCAGGAAGTGCCGGTAAATGGCATTCCTCGGTTTGCGCTGACAGGGAGAGCCAATCAGCTGCTCTCCATGTCAGAGGGGGGGTCTGTGCTGATAATCAGCACATTGATTATCAGCATGTGCCATTCAGCTGCCAATCAGTGCCCAGCAGTGCCCCAATAATAGTCTGCCAGTGCCCATCACAGTGCCAATTAGTACCCAGCATTAATACCTGTCAGTACCTGCCCAACCAGTGCTGCCCATCAGTGCCATCTATTAGTGTCCATCAATGCCACCTGTCAGTGTCACCTGTCGGTGCCTATCAGTGCCCATCAATTCTACATATCAGTGCCCGTCAGTAAAGGAGAAAACAAAATGTTATAACAAAAACGAAGAAAAACGTTTTTTTTTTGTTTTTTTTTTTTAATGTCGGTCTTTTTTAGTTTGTTTAGCAAAAAATAAAAAACGCAGAGGAGATCAAATAACACCAAAAGCAAGCTCTATTTGTGGGAAGAAAATGATAAAAATTTAGTTTGGGTACAGTGTAGCATGACCGCGTAGTTGTCATTTAAATTGTGACAGCACTGAAAGCTCAAAATTGTCCTGGGCAGAAAGGGGCGAAAATGCCTGGTATTGAAGTGGTTAAGTCATCAGCTGCAGTATTTGTAGCTTCTGACTTTTAATTTTTCTTTTTAAGCAGAACTCCGCTTTAAGTGCAAAATAGGTGAATTCCACTCATGCTCCCCTCTCTGTTCCACACTCACCAGAAAAAGATGCACCCTTGCAGGGGTAAAGCGCATTCAAGCAGCGTTGCCTCTGGTCTTGGTGCTAATGAGGTTGCCTCCTTCGCGGTGGATTGGATCATATGGTGCATTCACATAAGGATGAATGGAAAAGATTGATACTCGTAGCGTAAATTCATAAATGAGTTTTTTTATTCAATCCCAAGCAAAAAAGTATCTTTAAAACGCGCACTGTCAATAGTGCTGGAGAATCGGTAACAATGTTACAGCTGTAGGTCTGGGACGGCGTGCGTTGCGCAGATCGAAAGTTCAAAAACGGAAGTGACGTGATTGCACTCCAAGCTATACACTTTTACCATAGCACGGGAGTAAAGTTTTTAATATATTAAACATAAAACTACAATGTTTAAAAAACCCTTATGTGGTCCATTACTTACGCCATCTTGTGGCAATATAGGATAATTATTTAAGAGACCATTAAATCTTTAATCAGCCAAATCCTCTCTAAATTTCATATATAATTTATATTAAATAATGGGGACTTAACAAAAAGGGGAAAAAGATTTAGACATTTAATTAAGACAAATCATTTTGCTATAACATGCAACACGGTTTGAGACTAAAACTATAGCACCATTGGATCTGCACGGTGGGTTAATAGTTGGTTATAGAACAATATATATCAATATTTATATTCATTCCCTGTGGACTCTTAGTGCATAATTCTTAAATCCAGCATGTTTCATTCTGCGACACTGCTTTACGTATATCTATACCCCTCCAATGGTTATCTATTTCAGTGTTTCTCAACTCCAGTCCTCAAGGCGCACCAACAGGTCATGTTTTCAGGATTTTCCTCAGATGAAAAGGCTGTGGTAATTACTAAGGCAGTGAAACTGATCAAATCACCTGTGCAAAATAGTGGAAATCCTGAAAACATGACCTGTTGGTGCGCCTTGAGGACTGGAGTTGAGAAACACTGATCTATTTTATCTATGCCCCAGAAGATACGCAAAGTTTGGGTCTCTATTATGTGATATACCTAAAATGTTTTGAAAGACTATGCTTTCTGAACCCCTTTATATTATTGAGGTGCTCACCCAATCTAACTGCCAACCTGTGCGTAGTGCGGCCAACATACTGCATACGGCAGGATAGGAGGTAGGTTACGTGAGTACTCTACTCTGGCAGGTAATTAGCTTTTTAATAGGGTATTGTTTTTGGGTAACATTGGATTGAAATGTTAGGGTACGTCTAATCCTATTTTTTAATGTTCTACATGGCTTACATTTACCGCAGGTGTAAAAACCTTTTCTTTGGTGCACAATGTGCCAGATCCTCCAATTTATCTCTTTAAATTAGGTGCCCTTCTATACACAAATACTGGTTTCCTAGGCAATATAGATGCCAAAGTTTGGTCTCTCAGCAGGACCGGCCAGTGTTTAGTAACCACTTTTTCAGATTGCTTATAATTATTGCTTATAATTATTATAATTGGTGAGGAAGACCACTCCCTGGTCATTCCCCTTTATAGTTTTGTCCTTTAATAATTCAACCTTTTCCATATTGGATACTTTGTTTTATATCCTGTAGAGATTTATCTTAATATCTTTTTTCTTTAAATCTATCTATTAGTAGGTCAGTCTGGTAATTGAATTCCTCTTTA
The DNA here is from genome assembly GCF_042186555.1 of Aquarana catesbeiana. Classification (NCBI taxonomy): domain Eukaryota; kingdom Metazoa; phylum Chordata; class Amphibia; order Anura; family Ranidae; genus Aquarana; species Aquarana catesbeiana. Next base: position 139,233,118 of record NC_133334.1, read on the forward strand.
TCCCTACAATTATGACAGTCGCATTAATTGCCCTTTTGGTACCCCCAATCCACTTTGGATGATGATAGCTATGGGTTAGAATGTACCCATTTCTATCTGTTGTCTTAAAATATGTTTTTGTAAACAATTTATTTTCTTTTTTGTATAATACCAGGTCCAGAAAGTTAATTTGTTGACGATCCCATCCACCCTTACATAAAATGTTATACGCGTTTATATTAATTTCCTCTAGGAAAGCTTTTAAACTCTCATTACCCTTCCGTATTATTATTATTATTATTATTATTACGTCATGTATATACCTCTTATAAACCTCCATCTCTCGGCGCATATCTAGCCCCCATAGCGACCCCCTTGTGTTGACAGAAAAAACTTCCATCGTGCCAGAAGTAATTACTCCCCATGGCAAATTCAAGGGCTTCAAAAATAAGTCTGCTGGACCGGTTCGAATTGTGACCTCTCATTTAAGGCCCATTTCACTGCTCTTATAGCATCATCCTGACGTTTGTTCATGTAGAGCGACTCCACGTCCACTGTGGCCAGGATAGTGTTGTCGTCTACTCGAAAATATTCCAGCATGTTGATCAATTGTTTGCTATCACGCAAATAAGCTGGATATTGTTGTACTAAGGGTTGTAGGTAAGTATCCAAATACTCCCCTAGTTTGGAATTTATCCCACTGATTATGGGTCTCCCAGGTGATTCTGGTAGTCTGGTTCTTATGAACCTTGGAGATTTGGTAGATTACTGGTATTTTTGGGGTATCGGGCATAAGATATCTAAACTCCCTTTTTATTTATGATCCACCTTTTTATGGGCTTTTTTAATTTAGTATTTTTTTTGATTCAATTTTTACAGTACAAGCGATGTATATACACAGTTGTTTACAGAGATGTTATTGCATGAATTATCACAAAAGAGATGGGCTGCACATTCAAACAGGAGAAAGATGTGCAGAGCTGGTAAAGTACATCACATTAGGATATGAGTTCGGAAGTAGTAGGTTTCAACAGTGCTATTTAAGGAGATCCTGGGGGGAAGAAAAGGGATTGGGGGGGGGGGGGGGGCAGGGGGTGAAGGAAGAAGGACCTCATCAACTTTGCTAAGATCACAAAACTCAAACAATGGTTAGACATTCAGAACATCATTGCAGTATTACACTGTTGCTGGGCAAGTCCAACAGCAATCTCTTAATGGTCATCCGCCACTTCCGTGCCCTAGGCATCTCTCCATCCCGACCATATTTTGTCAAATTTGCTAGGGCAATTTCGGTTGGCATAGGTAAGCTTATATAATGGCAGCACCGAGTTTAGTGTTAGGCGCCATGAGGACACCCTGGGAGGCATATTGTCTTTCCAATGGAGGAATATCTCCCTACGTGCATAGAAAGTAGCATAAGTCAGGAATAGCCTAGTATATTTACCCCTTACCCTAGAGTCAAAAATATTAAGTGCCATCATTTTTGGGTCTGTTCCAAGTTCTAGGGAGGTAACCCGGCTGAGGGTGTCGGCTATCTCTGACCAATAGTCTGCGAGGCGGGGACAGGACCATGTCATATGGAAGAAGGAGGCAGATCTCTGATCACATCTAGGGCAGACTACTGGTTTGCTAGGGTTCATAATTGTCAATCTCTTAGGAGTGTAGTAGGCCCTGTGGAGGAACTTAACGTGCATAAATCGGTCTCTGGCCGAGATCATATTAGTGACAAAGGAAGACACACATGTCTCCCAATCTTCCTCTGATAGATCTGGGATGTCCAATTTCCACTTAGCTAGAGTTTTTTCAAGTTTCTTTGGAGGGGCTATGGACAAGTGGAAGTACAGGGAGGAAAGGGGTTTATCTATGATCTTGGCAGTTAGTAGTCCCTCCACAGGGTCTGATCCCAGTATGATTTGTGCTGGGAACTGTTTCCCATATGCATGTCGAAGCTGGTAGTATCGAAACAACATCCATCCCGGTAATGCATAGGCACTTTTTAGATCAGAGAAGGATCTCAGTTTACCCCCGGTAACTATATGCTTCAATTTAACTATACCCTTCCTTGACCAGACCTGGGGGTCTGGGACGGTGTTCAGATGTGGTAGATTGGGATTGCCCCAGAGAGGAATGTGGGGAGAGAATGTCTCAGGAGAGCTAAAACGGGTCCTGGCTTTGTTCCATACAGTGATGGTTGTGCGCATCAGCTCCGTGATGCCAGGGTGAGATCTCGCCCCCCTGAATACCACATTGCTGAGAGAGGAGTATGAGCCCATTATGGCTGCCTCCAAGGTCACTGCTGGGTTGTCTTGTAATTGGGAAAACCACCATCTGACCGTCACCAGGATGGCCACCCAGAAGTAGATTTGAAAATTCGGTAGGGACAGGCCCCCCTGGGTGACGGGCAGCTGAAGGGTGGCAACAGCTAGTCGTGGGGGTCTTCCGTTCCAAACAAAGGAAGATATTATACTTTTTATTTTGGCGAAGAATGAAGCCGGTGGAATCAAAGGGGCATTTCGAAAAAGGTAAAGGAATTTGGGGAGATAAATCATTTTAACTAAGTTTACCCTACCTACTGGTGATTAATTTAGTATTTTACATCTGGATCTATATTTAAATGTAGGCTTACACTTTAATTTTTCATATGTAGTGGTGTCATTAAGTTCCTTCTTATAATCCTTTTTTCAAAAATTCTCAAAGTAGAGGAAAGCCGCACCCAGTCTTCAATTGAATTCAATCGATCTGGTCATCCCACTGACCAAAATATAAGAAAAAGTCCAGAAGATTGCTGCACTTAAAATTTCCTTATTGAACCAAAGTTCAAACAAACATTACATAATGTGTAAAAGTTCATTACATTTCGGGCTCACAAGCTTACGCCCTTCTTCAGATCAAACACACATCTAAGGTCAGAGCTACACACATGGCTTAAATACTATCATTTCACTAATTTATTGTTTGATCAGTATAGCAATTATTTAGTCCCAGGTCTGAAATTTAATGTCTTGTATAGTAATAGGGAGATCTCATTTTTGGATACATTACTGTAAATAAATGGTACAAACGTAGAGAGTGATCTGTTTATAAAAAATACTGATCGTAATCCATTATTACACTACAAGAGTTTTCACCCCCCATGAGGTGTTTAATTTGATACCTAGGAGCCAGCTGTATAGGGTTTAAAGAATTCTTAGTGATCCACATTAATGTGAAGTAAGACTAAATGAAATGGATACCAGGCTTGTCAAGCGGGGTTATCCAGCTTCATTAGTTTAAAAGGGAACGTACACATTTAGCAGATAATAGGCATCACCATATAAATGATAGGAGAATTCCAACTGTGTGGCAGTATCATCTGTATTCACAATATCCTTAAACAAGAGAGAGAGTTATCCGATTATTAGTGAATTCCAAGCTCCCCCCTTATCCTCATATAGAAAGGGTTGAACATTAAGGGATTGATTGGTCAGATCTGACCAATATATCCCTCCTAGCCAATTAGTAACTTTTTTTTTTTTTTTTTTTTTTTGGGATCCCGTAACACGGGGTCATACCTGTGTCTATCGTGTATACAGTGTAACTCAATGATAAAAGGCAAGAGTATATCCCATCCACATAAGGGGTATGATATTAAAATCAAAGGTTACTACACTTGCCAATCGTCATCGTGTAATATATGCAAAGGAATGTCCATGTGGGTTACTTTACATCGGAGAGACCATTCAGAGAGTTAAAGACAGGATAGCAAGGCATATATTCAATCAGTAACAAATTGGTACTGTTGCCTTTAGCGAGACATTTTTTGGAGAAAGGACATTCAATATTAAAATATATATTATTTACAGTTTTTTTAGCAGAGACCCTAGAGAATGAAATGGCAATTTTTGCAATATTTTATGTCGCACGGTCTTTCAAACGCAATTTTTTTTGGAAAAAATACACTTTCATGAATTTTAAAAAAACAAAACGGTAAAGTTAGCCCAATTTTTTTTTTTTGTAGAATGTGAAAGATGTTACACCAAGTAAATAACATGTCATGGTTCAAAATTGCACACACTGGAATAGCGACAAAATACGGTACTTAAAAATCTCCATAGGCGACGCTTTAAAAATTTCTACAGGTCACCAGTTTAGAGTTAGAGGAGGCCTTGTGCTAAAACTTTTCGCTCTAACAATCGCGGTGATACCTCACACGTGTGGTTTGAACACTGTTAACGTTTGCGGTCGCGACTTACGTATGCGTTTGCTTCTGTGCTTCTGCATGGAAGGATGGGGCGCTTTTACATATTTTTTTTTTTTTTTTTTTTTTTTACACTGTCCCCTTTAAAAAAAATATATATAAAATTACATTTCTGTTCACTTTTATTGCTGTTAGAAGGAATGTAAACATCCCTTGGGACAGTAATAGTCAGTGACAGTTACTTTATGGAGGAATCTGGGGTCTATAAGACCCCAAATCCCTCCTTTGCACTTAAAAGCTTTCAAAACGCCAAGTTTGGCTTTTTTGCATACTGACATTTTTTTTTTTACATTTGGCGCCTATAAGTCTTCTGTAAACCGGAAGTAGTGTCAAGACATCGCTTCCGGGTTACTAGATCCAAGACCCGATCAAAGCCGACTTCGGCTTCGTTCGAGTCTCTGGCCAGCCGGCAGACATGCTGGCTGGTCGCTCGGGCCTTCTGGTGGGACGGGAGAGCATGAGCGAGCTGCAGGAGGGGGGGAGTCCCCTCCCTCTGCTTGGGATAACAGCCGAGCGGCTTCTTGGCTGCATCGGTTGTTCCAAACATGGTTGACCACCAGCTATAAAAAAAAAACAGATGCGTGCAGCTGCAGGTATCGCCCTGGTACAACCCCTTCAGGCCGAGGCTGCATATTTGCGTATGGTTGGCGTGAAGGGGTTCAGGCTAGCTTAGGTTTGTTTACAAACTGTACAGTTTGAAAATGCTAACAACTTGAGTGTGCTTTAATATGTTATAGCTGTATTAAACTTCACATGAGTGGGGAACGGCAAAGATTGATTGATAAGGATATGTGCTGTCCAGATATAGTACCTCCTAATAGTTAGCAGGGTGCACCTGTGCACAATCTGACAGCTGCCAGCACATATCCGTGCCTGCTGCTAGCTGTGATATGTGGCTTATTGCAAAAATACACATTTTTAAACCATCAAACTGGATTTCATATTGTCCTGGAAATCCATTTTTCACCCACCACCATCCCAAAACCTAATGTGTATTTTATGCAGCAGTCCCATTTTGTTGCTGTTTGGTACAACACTACAAGCTCCAACGTACTGATTTATAAACTTTTCATAACTTTTCATAGGAAAACTTCAAGCAAATTTGCCACAATGCCATGATTTACAACAAGCCTGGGACCATTTATTTTAAGGCTGCCAAAAAGCTGCTGAACTCTGGAATGAAGATCCTTAGTCAGGTACAGACTTTATGTTCTATTGCTGAACCTGTGAATTATTCTGAATCCCAAAATTTTTATAAGGTGTGCAGCTGTGGCTTAGAGCTAGATTTAAACACCTACTGCTTATGACGTTTACTTCAGCTCTTTGGACATACATAGTTAGTCCAAAGAGTGAAGGGTTAAGCACAAGCTGATGGCTGTCTCTAATCCTTTTTTAGTTCAGGTTTGTCCTATTATTGGTGTAAATTAAAGTGTGTGTGTGTGTGTCTATATACATAAACACACACATAGAGATATATATATATATATATATATATCTACACTTTTCATAAGGTATATTGTTTTTTCTGTTACTTTGTCATGGTGTCATTGGTCACCAGAACAAATAGAGAGTAAGTGGTTGATTTACTAAAGGCAAAAAGGCTGTTCACTTTGCAAGTGAATTTGCACTCTGCAAGGACATTTTTCCAAGAGTTTAGTGAGAGGTGAAGCTGCACTTGCAACGGAACAGGCTATTTTCCTTTAGTAAATCAAACAATAAATCTAAACCGGGTCACCATACATGTTGCAATCTGACTACATTTTTTTTTGTACATCCACTAACAAGTATGTAGAAAAAAGGGCCTGCATGATTTGATACAATTTGATTGGATAAACTAGATGGGGTCTAATATTACATTTACAATATATTATATTAGTTTTTGTAAATCTAATGTTGATTGTACAAAGATTGTATGGTCAGTTTGTAAGGTATATGGTGAGCCTAAAGTTGGCCACCCCTGCTTGACAAGTCAATTCTTTGACCGACTTCTGAGGGGCATGCTGGAAAACTCTCCTCGATCAGCGGCTGCAGATACTGGTTGGTGTATTTTGACAGTTGTGAGTTCAAGGGGGGATTCCTCCACCATCTTGTTTGTGTGGATGGAGGAACCTGTTAGATTTTTTTATTTTATTCAACCCGCTGGCTAAATGGGGGGGGGGGGGGGGGGGACAATTTCTATAACTCAGCGGACACAAAGAGTGGTAAAATCCTGACAAAAATGAAATTGGCTTTAGATGCAGTTTACAAATAACCTAGCTTATGACACTTTAATGCTTGTGTATCGTAAACAATTGATTACGTTTGTCTGCTCTATTCAATACAGGAGAGGATCCAGAGTTTAAAACAAAGTATAGAGTTTATGGCGGATCTTCAGATTGGTGGGAAGGACAAAGATAATCCAGATTATAAGGGAAATGTTGAAAAAATGGAGGAACCCAAGGAAGAATCAATGGACACTAGTGACTTTGCTGCCTTCAAGACACCAGCCAAAGATTTTAAAAGGTATGTGTGTCTGGGTCATCCTCTGTGGGCATAGACACTGCCCAGGTGTGTGTTGCCCAAATTACCTGGACAAGAACAATGCTCTCAGGTAGCTAGATTGAAGCATTGAATTACCCTGGATGTTTTGTGTCCTCCAGTGCTCTTTTGGAAGAGAATACAGTAAATCAGTAGCCCAGGATACCATATTGAAGCCTGAGGAGGGAGGGGTGGGGGTTAAAGCTGAATTCAGCAACGTTGCAATTAGTGCAGGGACACTATCCGTTAAAGCGGAGGTCCACCCTAAAAAAATATTTATACATTAACAATTTCTTTGAAATAAATTAAAAAACAGAAACCCCTGTTGCTATGCAATCTTCCTAATCTGCCTCTTCCTTTTCCGCTGAGCTGTTCGGTTACTTGCTCTTTGGTGAGCTGCCCCGCTGCCTTCTGGGACATGTTCCAGAAGACAACAGGGCCATTCACAAAGCGCCGCGTGACTCGTGCATGCGCAGTAGGAAACGGGCAGTGAAGCCGCAAGGCTCCACTGCCTGTTTCCCTTAGGATGGAGGCGCCGGCACCCGTTACGATGGACAGATCGGCCTCGGAGGGCCGACATCACGGGCTCGCTGGACAGGTAAGTGTCTTTATTAAAAGTCAGCAGCTACAGTGTTTGTAGGTGCTGACTTTAAAAAAAAAAAAAAATGGCTGGAACACCACCTTAAATCCAATTTGGTGCGTATCACCTCCAGGACTTATCTCTATATGTGACAGGTTTATTGCACTCATAGAGGAGACATTACATTTACTGAAATGTGTTAACAAAAAAATCAAAATACAAAAATATCAGTTTTGTATTGGGTCTTTTTTGCAGGTAACTTTATTTGAAAAGGGCTATTAAAGCCTATTACGTTTAACCACTTGACCTCTGGAAGATTTACCCCCCTTCATAACCAGGACATTTTTTTGCTTTTTGCCACTGCATTACTTTAACTGACAAGTGCGTGGTCATGAAATGCTGTACACCAACAAAATTTTATATTGTTTTTTTTTGCCACAGATAGAGAATTTTTTTTTTTTTTTTCTTTGGTGACATTTGATAGCCACAGATTGGGGCGGACAATCTGACACTTTGTGGGAACCAGTGACACTAATGTAGTGATCAGTGCTAAAAATATGCGCTGTCACTGTACTAATGACATTGGCTGGGAAGGTGTTAAACATCTAGCGTGATCAAAGGGTTAAATATGTGTCTAACCAGTGTTTTTGTGTGTACTATGTGGTGCTTTCACCAAGGGATGTGCTCGTTTTTATTTCCTGCTTTGCACTTTGTAGGGAAACCAAATCCAGCACATCCCTGCTGACAGGACAGAGCTCTGCCTTGTCTTTCTCCTCGCCGATCAGCGGGTGCTGGCAGTCATCCATTGGCTGGCCCCCTGATGAACGGTTTGTGCTGTGTCTAATCACAGAACAGCCAGGTCACCAGCGGGGTGTGCATGCGCCCCCTACCTGGAAGTGCTGCATCACGTACTAGGTACATGACCTGGCGCAAGAGAGCAACTCTGTCACCGTATAACTAACTAGGTTACGAGGTCAGCAATTGGTTAATATCAAAAGATTAACCCCTTAGTGACAGAGGGTAAAACAATGTTAATGCCTGAACACAATTTTGAAACTTTCACATGCGTTAGTAAATCTGTATCATTACTACAACTTTGCATATCCAGGTGAATTATACCATGTATTTTTCAGGACTTTTCTTTGATGGTAAAGGGGTAATAATTATCCCCTGATTCTTATTTTTATTTTGTAATGTATTATTCAAGAAAACTGGCCAAAATAGTAAACAAAAGATCTTTTTTTTATTATTTAAATGTAGCTGTATATTTCTTGCTATTACTATAACTAGCCACCAAAGAACAACCCAAAATAAATTTTTGTTCCTGAGGATCACGGCGATACCAGTGACTGATACTAATTTTAATAAATCCTACCCAAAATATACTGGCTCTGACCTTTTGACCCTAACACTAACCCTGGCACTGACCTAGATCAAACCTTGATCTAGCTATTTTTTTTCTTTCTTTTTGTAATACAGTGTATCTATCTACGTTCAGAAGAGAAAAGAAAATGCAGGGGTGGGCTATACAGTGACTGATCACTGCAATAACCAATCAGAGGCTATCACAGCAATCAGGTGACCAGGACCGGAAGCTCCCAGCACAAAGATGTACGCAAATATGCAGCCTTACAGCTAAAGACCTACTTATGTGAGGCTATATATATGTGTACAGTTGGTGGGAAGGGGTTAATAGACATTGTATATAATATTGTATATACTTTGCACTGTTATTTCTCTTAACCAGTTAAAGGCCACCCACCACATATGTACTGTGGCAGGAAGGCTGTATGTAAAAAGTACCTGTACATTGTTTCATGCAATAGTGTGGGCGTGTGTGCCCGCTGCATGGAGGAGAAGCCGATATGCGTGTCCAGCAGACTCTGTGTCCGCCGGCTACCCGCAATCGCTTCACAGAGAGGCAGAAAGGGAATCTGCCTATGTAAACAAGTTCAGACGGGGAGAACATTGAGATCATCTGTTTCTAGTAATCAGGAACAGCAATCTTTATAGTCTTCCTGTCAGCACTTCTCCCATACACTTAGAAACACACTCAGAGAACCCTTTGCTCACCCCTGTAGTTAACCCCTTCCCTGCCAGTGACATTTATACAGTGACAGTGTCACTGGTCCCCAAAAAGTGTCATTTGGGGTCAGATTTGTCTGCCGCAATGTCCCAGTCCTGCTAAAAATCACTGATTGCTGTCATTATCAGTAAAAATAATTAAAAAAAAAAAAAAAAAAGTCCATAAATCTATCCCATAGTTTGTAGACGCTATAACTTGCACAAACCAATCAATATACGCCAATTGGGATTTTTTTTACTAAAAATATGTAGCAGAATGCATATTGGCCTAAATTGCTGAAGAAATTTAGTTTTTTTACTTTCTGAAAAAATTGTCAGTCTTTTGTTTATAGCGGAAAAAAATAAAAACCGCAGGGGTGATCAAATACCACCAAAAGAAAGCTCTCTGTGGGGGAAAAAAAGGACATCAATTTTATTTAGGTACAATGTCGCACGCCCGGGCAATTGTCAGTTAAAGTAACGCAGTGCCGTATCACAAAAAATGGCCTGGTCATTAAGGGGGGTAAATCCTTTCCGGGGCTGAAATGGTTAAACAGGGCCACAGAGTATACACCAATCAGCCATAACTTTATAACCACTAGCAAGTTAACCTCTTCGCGCCCGCGCTATAGCCGAAAGACAGCTGCAGCACAGACGCTAATTGCCAGAGGCCGTCCCTGGACGTCCTCCTGTTTACGTCCGCAATGCGCGCTCCCGCGGGCGCGCATCGGGGAAGTTCTGTGCTGGCCGTGTCCCTTGGACACAGCCAGTCACAGATCGCTGGAAATGGCCAATCATAGCGGCCGTTTTCAGCGCGATCGGCGGTGCCAATGAGAGTTGATCTCATATGTAAACATATGAGATCATCTCTCATTGCCAGCTCTCCCTCCTCACACAGAGATAGCGCGTAAGGAGGGAGAGCGAACCGCTGCAGCGGTAAGTGTAAAAAAAAAATGCCAGCTGTCCCTGCCATCTGTCCCCACTGTCATGTCCCTGCCATCTGTCATCAGTGCCACATATTAGTGCCATCTGTCATCAGTGCCACGTGTCATCAGTGCCACATATTAGTGCCATCTGTCATCAGTGACACATATTAGTGTCATCAGTGCCACATATTCGTGCCATCTGTCATTAGTGCCATCTGTCATCAGTGCCACGTATCAGTGCCACCTGTCATCAGTGCCACGTCAGTGTCACGTGTCCTTGTCCTGGTGCTCCAGGGCCTTCAAAAGTGTAATAGGTAGTCAACAAGTTAGATGCGTCATTTATGCTCCTAGAACACGTGATGGCACTCCCTGCATGTTTTGCCTCTCTATGTGCCCAGGCTGTGAAAAAGTCCCACACATGTGGTATCGTAATACTCAGGAGGAGTAGCAGAATGTATTTTGGGGTGTTATTTGTGGTATACACATGCCATGTGAGAGAAATAACCTATTAAAATGACAATTTTGTGGGGGGGGGGGGGGGGGGGGGATTTTCATTTTGCAAAGAATTGTGGGAAAAAATGACAACATCAAAAACCTCACCATGCATCTTACTAAATACCTTGGAATGTCTACTTTCAAAAAAGGGGTCATTTGGGGGGTATTTGTACTTTCCTGACTTGTTAGGGTGGCACGAAATGAGATAGGCCACCAGTACATCAGGTGTGATCAATTGTTTATGATTTGCACCATAGGTTGTAGACTCTCTAACTTTCACAAAGACCAAATAATATCCACTAATTTGGGTTATTTTACCAAAGATATGTAGCATTATAATTTGTGGCCAAAATTTATGAAGAAAAATTAATAATTTGCAAAATTTTATCACAGAAACTAAGAAAAATTTGTTTTTTTTCAAAAATTTTGGTCTTTTTTTCATTTATAGCGCAAAAAATCAAATATCACCAAAAGAAAGCTCTATTTGTATGAAAAAAAGGACAAAAAATTAATTTGAGTACAGTATTACATGACTGAGTAATTGTCATTCAAAGTGTGAGAGCGCTGAAAGCTGAAAATTGGTCTGGGCAGGAGGGGGGTTTAAGTGCCCAGTTGTCAAGTGGTTAAAGATTATGTAAACTCAACATTTCATATTCCTGATATGTGCCTGCTGTACCATGTACTTGTATGAAAAAGTATCCTGTTCTCTTTTTATTGCTTCCTTTGCATCCCTGGTGTTCCTGCCAGTCCCTCAGTTTTTAATAGGAAAGCAGATTACACTAACCAGAAGAGCACAGCATGGTCAGTTCTTTAGCAGTGCTGGGAACTCAACCTGCTCTCCTCCAATGATCAGTCTTGTCCTTACACCCCCTTCATGGAAACTGTATTCCCTGATGGCAGTGGCCTCTTTGAGAAACACTGCGAAAATGGTTCAAAAATGGCCTGAGGAACACAACAATGAGTTTGAGATTAATTTAGGCTCCAAATTCTCCAGATCTCAATCCAATTTGGCATCACTGGAATGTGCTGGAAAAACAAGTCAAATCTATGGAGACACCATCTCACAAATTACAGGATTTAGAATCTGCTACTGACGGTTTGGTGCTGGATACAATAGCATATAACTCTAATTGGTGCGCTAACCCTTTTTTTAAATACCAATAATTCAAACGATTATATAAAAAGTGCAAGCCAATAAACAAACATTTGCTTTGCAAATAAAGTATTACAAACAGATGTCAAGTCGTCAATCATTTGTGTAACAGGTGACATGTATACAGGGCAAACGCAATGATGTTACATAGAATAGACACAGGTTGTAAAAGGCTCATACAGTAGCCAAATCAGCATCAGAACATAGTATCCAACCAATTAAAAAAAAAAAATCAAGTAACTTCAGTGACACACAGGTATAAAAATTATCGATAAAAAACATGGAAAATAAAAGAACCAAGTCAATATAAAAGCAAAGCTGAAATAGCATAAATCAGAAACATGCTAAAGTGGATAGGGACATTTTCTTTTTTTTTTGTTATGCTGTGTGAATAGGAACATATAATTATAATGTATAGTAAAGTTTTCTGAAATTTGATTTCAAAAGTGGAACTTCATTTTAAGGCCTCATGCGCACTGGACATCCAGCCACCTTTTAAGGGCGTTTGTGTTTTTGGTCTTTTTTTTTTTTTTTTTTTTTTCCCCTGCCTGAATATATTTTTATCAAAAAAGTACATATGTACTACCACAATCATCACAGGAAGGTATTGTCCACATTGAATGAACTTGTTATTAATGATATCGCATATAATTAAGGTAACACAAATAAGAGAATCTTTGGGCCCGGTGACAGAGAGGAATGGCCCATAGAAGAGAGAGTAAAAGCTTTTATTCCTTTTAATGGTCAGAATTAGGGCTGTTGCTGATTAAAATTTTTGTGTTCAATTAATCGATATTTTTTTTTTTAATCGATTAATCGACTAATTTCGATTAATTATAACGCACATACAGATCCAACTACTTTTTGCTGATTTAGCGCTGTTGCCGAAGCCAGACATAGCGGGGCATGGCTAGGACGTCACACGTCATAAACTCAGCCTCACCGTGCCCATAATCGCAGCCTCACCGTGCCCATAATGCTGTCTCACCGTGCCCATAATCGCAGCCTCACTGTAGTCAGTGCCTGTGCCTGAATTACACAGTCTGCAGGCATCTCCCGCTGTGTGTCTCAGAGCTGAGTGTGAAAACATTGGCCACGCTGTGAGAAAAGTCCCGTCCTCCTCCTAGATCAGCTCGTGTGATAGACAGAACACTGCGTCTATCGCACGAGCTGATCTAGGAGGAGGGCGGGACTTTTCTCACAGCACGGCCAAAGTTTTCACACTCAGCTCAGAGATGCCCGCAGACTGTGTATGACATATAGAGATGGAGGAGGAGGGAGCGGAGCGCTAAGCTGTGGCCACAGCTTGGTTCAAAGCGGCCCCAGGGCAGGCAGCCTACCGATCAAAAAAAATAACGATTAATCAAGGAATTAATCGTTAATTTCCGCAGCCCTAGTCAGAATAAATGATTATTCTGGTCAGTGAAATGAACAAGCACCAGAATGCCTGAATGCGTCTAAACGCGTTTTGTAAAACATGGCTTTAGGTGCATCTTTAATGCTGATTTTATCCTGCCTTGAGAAAAGGCATTCAGAAGAGCCTGGGTAACTGCCCATTGTGCATGACACTGGAATTTGTATTCTCTTTGGTTGAAATGTCAGTGTAAAAACAAATGAATCTGAATGGTTCTGGTAAAGTTTCTGTTTCCCTACTGCCGTGAACAGTATGAGAAGCACAGTCTAAGTTTCAGTACTCACAAGCACCCTTTTGTGGTTCCTTAATGCCCTTTTAGTAACAACACTTTTTTTTTTTCTTATATTTTCACAGAAAAGATAAGGATCAGTCAGAAGACAAGCAAAGGATAAATGAAGCAGCTTCAGAAAAAGAGCAGGAACAGATTGACCAGATAATCAGAGATTCTTTTGGAAAACTAACAAAAAGAGCAGCTAACAGTCAGGTGAGCACTACAAGCATCAAGAGTACATGTAATGATCTATACATATTAAAGTCTGAACTTCAAGAACTCAAGCCTAATAAATGACAGAAATGTCTAATGTGTATGTGTGACATGCTGCATGGTTTGACTATAGCAGAGGTAGGCAACTTTGTAGTGTAGTGTGCAGAAAAATGTGTGCCTGACATATAAAACAAAATTCCTACTTCACAATCTCAGTCAAGAAAATTTTAGTAAGTAAATAGTGGTGCTATAAACTTGATTCTGCATTAATAAGCCCCAACACTGTCAGTGACTGCAATACAATACCTCCCAGTCTACACCCTGGAGGTACACTGCACAAGCCCTTCAGAAGTCAGGAATATACAACATAACATAAAAATTGCAGTGATTCTAATTCTGTAGCTGTGTCCTTTTACATTGCTGGTCTATGAAAGAGAAACAAAATGCCCTGATGAAAGCAAAGTGAGAAGGTCCAGGTTCTTGTACGTTTTTCTCCCATCTTGGAGAGTTGTCGCAGTAATGGGTGTTGCCCTTTTGAAGGGTTTTCACGCACCTTTTGCTCTAATGACACTTAAATATTATGTTTTACCTCTCACTTTCCTTCTCAGTGACAGTGGTCACCAGTGCAGAGGGGTAACCTCCTCAACCAAGAAAACAATAAAAATCGAATAGAGGGGTTATTTACTAAAGGCAAATCCACTTTGCACTACAAGTGCAAAGTGCACTTGGAAGTGCAGTAGCTGTAGATCCAAGGGGGACATGCAAGGAAAATAAAAAACAGCATTTTAGCTTGCACATGATTGGATTAAAAAAAAAAAATCAGCAGAGCTTCCCCTCATTTCAGATCTACCCCTCAGAACAGCGACTGCACTTCCAAGTTCACTTTGCACTTGTAGTGCAAAGTGGATTTGCCTTTTGTAAATAACCCCCAAAGTGTCTAATCTTCCTTTACTCTGCCCAAAACGAAAAAAAAAAATCCCTTTTTATCTTAAAGCCTTAAAGCTGCAGTGCATTATTGCAAACCACTATGTGTGTTTTAACTAAAGTTATGGTAAATTAAAATATTTCTTTGACTCTATCATGTAGAAAACATGCTTACTTGGCATCTTACTCTACTACTTTTTAATGCGAATATACAAATAAATGTATTAATAATTACAGCTGGAGTTTGAGAGAAGGAAGCAGGATGGAACTACAACCCTAGCTCTGCTCAACCCTGGGGACACAGCATTAGGTATGTAGATGGCAAAAATGCTTTGTAATAACAACAGTTTGTAAAATATTGATATTTGGTGAGACTCATATGTATTCATGGATTGATGTGAATGAATTACAGTCCAAAAGCAGACTTTCGGTCCTCTCTTCTGCATAATTTCTAGGCTTCAGAGTGGAAGCAGGAATGTTTTTTTTTTTTTTTTTGACAACTTTCTAAAAGTAGCATACAAAGGACTATCAATTGTGTATAGCAGGGTTAGCGAATTTAAATTCAAGGAGGTCTGGTAACAAAATAATGTTTTCTGTCCGAGGTCCGAATCACAAGTCTATGCCATGAAAGATTGTACGCTTCTTTCATTTTTTGGCGCAAGCCACACTCTCAGGAGCTTTTCTTACTGTTTCCTCCACACTCTGGTAATATTCTGTATATGTAAATGTCCCCAATAGTGTTCCCCCTTACATCAGGTGCCCCTACCAGCGTAATTCAGTACATCGGATGCCCCCCATCAGACTACCCCCATAAATCAGTTGCCACCATCAGAGTATCCCCTTATATCCAGTGTCCCCATCACAGTGCCACCTTACATGAGGTGTCGCCATTACAGCGCCCCTTTACGTCAGATGTCCCCATTACAGTGCCCCTTTACATCAGGTGCCCCCATCAGTACCCCTTTACATGAGGTGTCCCCTTCAGTGCCACCTTACATCAGGTGTCCCCATTACAGTGCCACCTTACATCATTTCTATTGACTCAGACGACTTCTTCTGTGAATCTGGTCCAAAATTCCTTCAACACGTTTGACCCCCCTGTAGCTGTGTAGCATCTCCAGCAATTACAGCATTACCTGTTCTCTGTCTTCATACTGGGAATATCCTATTGCTCAGGATTTGCCCTTTGAACATCTCTGCCAACTTAAGATGCTACACAAATGTATCAGTGTATTTAGCTTTATGAGGATGAGTGTTCAGGTATTGGAGTGTATAAATGCATAGCAGTATCTCTTTGACTCATGCTTCTGATGATGTCTGCATTGACAAAATTAGTTGGATGGAACAAGGAGATTGTGCATGTGAGAGATGCTGCCTAAGACTGCCTGCAGGAGATTGCACTCTGCGAGCAGTGAGTGCTTGCCCTGTACCAGCCCTTGAAAATGTAGATAAGCCTGACTGTTTTAAAACACATGTGAGTGTAACCTTTATCTTTATAATAAAGCTGTTGGCTGTTATGGCAAATACTTTGGTTTTCTTTGATTGTTTTTGAGTTCATCATCATACATCGTGCAGGGTTCAGGAGTGCGCTATGTATAGGGTGCAGCGTTCAGGAGTGGGCTACATACAAGAATCAGGAGTGCACTGCATACTGGGCGCAGGAATCAGGATTGCACTGGGTACAGAGTTCAGAAAGTTTCACAGACCAGTTTACCCCAAATTCTCCCCAACATCCAGTACAGCGCTATCCTTTCTCCTCTCTCCCCCACCTAGAGACTACCACAGAGAGAAGAGAGGGGCCGCTGCCGAAGAACAGATACAACTTATAGTAGGAGTGTGCAGGCTATGGGCACTTTCTTCAGCAGGAGGAACTACCTCCAGGACACTAGAATTTGGGGTAGACTGGTCTGTGAAACCAAAGTTTGAGACTATCCAGCCTGTGTCCTGTACTGTATAATCAACATAAAAGGAATTTTGACTTATTTGTAAATTTCTTATCTTGAAGCGTGTGTGCAATAGTGCTAGACTCATTCAGAACTACAAGCTGTCAGTCGCAGTGGCTGACTGTAGTTGTAGTCTATTAATTCACAGGAAACTGTGAATGAATAAACGATGCAGCTGTGTGGGCGGAATTCTGCGCTGCCGCACTGTTTTTGAATTGTGACAGTGGGTGCGTGGAAAAGATCCCCCGCCCGGTGTCACACTGAAGTGGAAATCGGGGGGGGGAGTCTGCAGGAGCTAGAACTTATTCCACCCTAAGTGCAGGTGGAACATGTAACGTAACATGTTCCGAAAGGTGAACTTCTCCTTTTAAAAGAAGCTGGTCTGTGGTTGGAATATAATATAGGTATAGGCTGTTCTGGTCCCAGGCTTTTGCGTCCCTAATGGCGTCAAAGATGCTCTCACTGTACGGTAAATATGTGGATGTGTACTCGAGAGCACCTGGTATAAAAGTTCATCTCACTTGAAGGCTTTTTAAAACCTTTATTAATTATAAACATCAAAAACAGCCATTGCATTTCAGGGCAAAAGCCTACCCTTTTTCAGGTCTTGAGCTGTAAACTGTCTTTTTTTTAGTGCCATCGGGAGTTGTTAGTCTTCACCAAGCCCTTAACGCAGGTCATCTAGTGCAACACGGCTGTATTTGCAGCTCCTAAAGAGAATCTTCAGGCTATATGAAAAACGTAAGTCAGCAGCTACAAATCCTGTAGCTAGTGACTTTTAATTAAAGGAAGCGTACCTGTTCTCACCCGGGTCTGGTTTTCAGATCCCCAGCACCAGCATGTTTACTAAAGAAAACTGACTGTGTCTCCTCGCAGCTTCATAGCCAGCTCTCCATTGGATCGCCTGTGGGAGTGGGTACCTGTCAAAACCAGGTACCCGCTCCCCAAAAAAGTAAAAATATATACTAGATAGAGGATGGGGGAAGGTGGAAAAGCAGAACTTCCCCTTTTAGGTGAAGTTCTGCTTTAATGTTTCAAAAAGTCCTTCAAGTGAAATAAACTTTTGTACACATCCAAGTATCTTGGAGTACAGTACTGTTGCTGTGTTACTGCGTTCCTGGCTGAGTTCTCAGAGTGGGGTACGGGGTTGCCCAAAAGCTTTGGCATTGTCCAGTCACCTGAAGGTAGCGGCTTTATAACCAAGGGTCTATGAATATGCAGCTTGTGTTCCTGTACTGTACTCCAAGATACAGAATGTACTGGCAAAGATGCACTAAAATTAATTTTAGTAAAAATGAATACCCATTTTTGGCTTTAAAAAAAATGCATTGAATAAATGGATACCAGACAAGTCGAGCCTCATTTATTTATTTTCCATGTAACTTTATTGCTATCACAAGGGAGCCAACAAGCCCCCTATGTGATAGCATGGGCAGGTGACAGATTCTCTTTTTATGGAGACATTTAGGGGTTTTTTTTAGACCATCTACAGCCAACTGGATCACTTTTACATGAAAGCTATTCGCTGGCAAAAAAATAAATAACAAGCTTGTTTTAACCCTTTGGTTTTGGTCCGTATTGACATGATAGCATCACGCAGTTGCTGCAGATTTGTCTGCTGCACATCCATGATGCAAATCTCCCCTTCCTCCACATCCCAAAGGTGCTCTATTGGATTGAGATGACTGGTGACTGTGGAGGCCATTGGAGTACAGTGAACTCATTGTCATGTTCAAGAAACCGGTTTGAGATGATTTGAGTATTGTGACATGGGGCATTATCCTGCTGGAAGTAGCCATTAAAAGATGGGTACAATGTAGTCATAATGGGATAGACATGGTCAGCAACAATACTAGGGTAGACCGTGGCGTTTAAACGATGCTTAGGTACTAAGGGACCCAGAGTGTGCCAAGAAAATATCCCCCACACCATTACATCACCACCAGCCTGAACCATTGATTCATGGCAGGATGGATCCATGCTTTCACGTTGTTTACACCAAATTCTGACCCTACCACCGTCACAGCTGAAATCGAGACTCGTCAGACCAAGCAACATTTTTCCAATCTCCTATTGTGCTATTTTGCTGAGCCTGTGCAACTTGTAGCCTGAGTTTCCTGTTCCTAGATGACAGGAGTGGCACCCGCTGTGGTCTACTGCTGCTGTAGCCCATCTGCTTCAAGGTTCGATGTGTTGTGCGAGATGATCCGAGATGGTATTCTGCATACCTTGGTTGTAACACGTGGTTATTTGAGTTACTGTTGCCTTTCTATCCTCTCGAACCAGTTTGCCCATTTTCCTGTGACCTCTGACATCAACCAGGCGTTTTCATCCACACAACTGCCCAACTGCCACTCATTGGATATTTTCTCTTTTTTGGACCATGCTCTGTAAACCCTAGAGATGGTTGTGTGTGAAAATCCCAGTAGATCAGCAGTTTTTGAAATACTCAGACCAGCCCCTCATGTCACCTTCAGAGTCACTTAAATCCCCTTTCTTCCCCATTCTGATGCTCGGTTTGAACTTCAGCAAGTCGCCTTCACAACGTCTAGATGCCTAAATGCATTGAGTTGCTGCAATGTGATTGGCTGATTCAAAATTTGTGTTACCAAGCAATTGAACAGGTGTACCTAATAAAGTGGCGTGTGTGTGTGTATATAATATTATTTTTTTTTTAAATTTTTATATATATATATATATATATATATATATATATATATAATATATATATATATATATATATATATATATATATATATATATATATATATATATATATATTTCCATAACTTTATGACCCTGAAGTTGATATATGTTGAAAGGCAAAATAATTTGGCATCACTGCTTGTTGTGTATGGGGCTGCATAGCTGTCGGGGTGCCCATGCTGACTTGTATCTTCAGCCAAAGGCACCTACAATGGGCATGTAAGCTTCAAAACTAGACCACGGAGTAAAGGCAGAAGTGGCCTGGTCTGATGAATTGCGTTTTCTTTCACCATGTGGATCGCCAGATGTGTGTATACCACTTACCTGGGGAACAAACGGCACCAGAATGCAGTTTGGGAAGAAGTAAGTCTGCTTTGAGCAATTTTCTGCTGGGAAACTTTGGGTCCTGCCATTCATGTGGATGTTACTTGACACGTACCATAAACATTTTTGCTGACCAAGTGCATGCCTTAATTGAAACCTCAATGGCAGTAGTTTCTTTCAGCAGACAACTTAAAATGACGTAAAGAATCTGCTACTGACAGTTTGGTGCCAGATACCTCTGCATACCTTCTCTAGTGGTAACCATGCCTCAACGGGTCAGGGCTGGGTGGTCATAAAGGTATGGCTGATCTGTGTGTGTGTGTGTATATATATATATATATATATATATATATATATATATATATATATATATATATATGTGTGTGTGTGTGTGTGTGTGTGTGTGTGTGTGTGTGTGTATATATGTATATGTATATATATATATATATATATATGTATATGTGTGTGTGTGTATATGTATATATATATAGTGGGACGGAAAGTATTCAGACCCCCTTACATTTTTCACTCTTTGTTATATTGCAGCCATTTGTAAAATCATTTAAGTTCATTTTTTTTTCCTCATTAATGTACACACAGCAACCCATATTGACAGAAAAACACAGAATTCTTGACATTTTTGCAGATTTATTAAAAAAGAAAAACTGAAATATCACATGGTCCTAAGTATTCAGACCCTTTGCTCAGTGTCTAGTAGAAGCACCCTTTTGATCTAATACAGCCATGAGTCTTTTTGGGACAGATGTAACATGTTTTTCACACCTGGATTTGGAGATCCTCTGCCATTCCTCCTTGCAGATCCTCTCCAGTTCTGTCAGGTTGGATGGTAAACGTTGGTTGACAGCCATTTTTAGGTCTCTCCAGAGATGCTCAATTGGGTTTAAGTCAGGGCTCTGGCTGGGCCATTCAAGAACAGTCACGGAGTTGTTGTTAAGCCACTCCTTCGTTATTTTAGCTGTGTGCTTAGGGTCATTGTCTTGTTGGAAGGTAAACCTTTGGCCCAGTCTGAGGTCCTGAGCACTCTGGAGAAGGTTTTCTTCCAGGATATCCCTGTACTTGGCCACATTCATCTTTCCCTGGATTGCAACCAGTCGTCCTGTCCCTGCAGCTGAAAAACACCCCCATAGCATGATGCTGCCACCACCATGCTTCACTGTTGGGACTGTATTGGACAGGTGATGAGCAGTGCCTGGTTTTCTCCACACATACCGCTTAGAATTAAGGCCAAAAAGTTCTATCTTGGTCTCATCAGACCAAAGAATCTTATTTCTCACCATCTTGGAGTCCTTAAGGTGTTTTTTTAGCAAACTCCATGCGGGCTTTCATGTGTCTTGCACTGAGGAGAGGCTTCCGTCGGGCCACTCTGCCATAAAGCCCCGACTGGTGGAGGGCTGCAGTGATGGTTGACTTTCTACAACTTTCTCCCATCTCCCGACTGCATCTCTGGAGCTCAGCCACAGTGATCTTTGGGTTCTTCTTTACCTCTCTCACCAAGGTTCTTCTCCACCGATAGCTCAGTTTGGCAAGACGGCCAGCTCTAGGAAGGGTTCTGGTCGTCCCAAGCGTCTTCCTTTTAAGGATTATGGAGGCCACTGTGCTCTTAGGAACCTTAAGTGCAGCAGAAATTTTTTTTGTAACCTTGGCCAGATCTGTGCCTTGCCACAATTCTGTCTCTGAGCTCTTCAGGCAGTTCCTTTTGACCTCATGATTCTCATTTTCTCTGACATGCACTGTGAGCTGTAAGGTCTTATATAGACAGGTGTGTGGCTTTCCTAATCAAGTCCAATCAGTATAATCAAACACAGCTGGACTCAAATGAAGGTGTAAAACCATCTTAAGGATGATCAGAAGAAATGGACAGCACCTTAAATATGAGTGTCGAAGCAAAGGGTCTAAATACTTAGGACCATGTGATATTTAAGTTTTTCTTTTTTAATAAATGTGCAAAAATGTGAACAATTCTGTGTTTTTCTGTCAATATGGGGTGCTGTGTGTACATTGATAAGGAAAAAAATGAACTTTAAATGATTTTAACAAATGGCTGCAATATAACAGAGTGAAAATTTTAAGGGGGTCTGAATACTTTCCGTCCCACTGAATGTATGTGTGTGTATATAATAAATAAATATGTGTGTGTGTGTGTGTGTATATATAATATACACACACATATATTATGTGTGTGTGTATGTGTATATATGTATATATATATATATATATATATATATATATATATATATATATATATATATATATATATATATATATACACAGTTAGGTCCATATATATTTGGACACTGGCACAATTTTAGTTTTTTCAGGTATTTACCAAAACATATTTAAGTTATAGTTCTATAATGCATATGGGCTGAAAGTGCACACTCTCAGGTTTTAATTTGAGGGTATGTACATCCAAATCGGAGGAAAGGTTTAGGAATTGTAGCTCTTGATAGCCATCCCCCTTTTTCAAAGGACTAAAAGCAATTGGACAATTAAATCAAAAGCTGTTTCATGGCCAGGTGTGGGCTACTCCTTCGTTAGAATCCACTCCAGACCTTTTACCTGCTTAATTGATGAAGAACTAAGTGTGGTATTTGCATTTCGAATCAGTTGCTGTGAACCCACATCATGTGTTCAAAGGAGCTGTCCATGCAAGTGAAGAAGTTCATTGTAAGGCTTCAAAAACAAAACAAATCCATCAGGGAAATAGCAGCAACATTAGGAGTGGCCAAATCAACAGTTTAGTATATTCTGAGGAAAGAAGACTGGTGTGCGCGGCAACATAAAAAGGCCTTGATGTCCACGGAAGACAGCAGTGGTGGATGATCGCATGATCCTCCTATGTGGTAAAGAAAAAACCCATTCACGACATCCAGATAAGTGAAGGACACGCAACAGGAGGTGGGCGTATCATTGTCAAAGTCTGCAATCAAGAGAAGACTTCACAAGAACTAATACAGAGGGTTCGCCACAAGGTCCAAACCATTCATAAGCCTGAAGAATAGAAAAGCCAGATTAGACTGCCAAAAAACATCTAAAAAAGCCAGACCAGTTCTGGAAAAGCATTCTTTGGACTGATGAAACGAATTAATTTGTACCAGAATGACAGGAAGAAAAAGTGTGAAGAAGGCTTGGAACCGCTCATGATCCAAAGCACACAACATCATCTGTAAAACATGGTGGAGGCAGTGTGATGGCACGGGCATGCATGGCTTGCAGTGGCACCAGAGTCATTGGTGTTTTATTGATGATGTGACAGAAGCAGCCAGGTGAATTCGGCAGTGCTTATATACTGTCAGCCCAGATTCAGCCAAATGCAGCAAAGTTGATTGGACGGCGCTTCGCAGTGCAGATGGACAATGACCCAAAACACACTGCAAAAGCAACCCAGGAGCTTTTGAAGGAAAATAAGTAGACTATTCTGCAATGGCTGAGTCAGTCACCTGATCCCAGCCCAATTGAGCATGCATTTCACTTGCTGAAGGCAAAACTAAAGACAGAAAGACCCACAAACTAAGAACAACCGAAGACGGATGCACTTAGAGCCTGGCAAAGCATCAGAAAGGAGGAAACCCAGTCTTTGGTAATGTCCATGGGTTGCAGACTTCAGGCAGTCATTGGCAGTAATAGATTCTCAACAAAATATTAAAAATGAACTTTTTATTTATGATTATATTCATTTGTCCAATTAAATTTGAATCCCTGAAAATGGGGGGACTGCTTATAAAAATGGTTGCAGTGCCTAAAATTTGTACTTGATATTTATGTTCAACCCCTGGAATAAAAGCTGAAAGTCTGCACTTCAAATTCATTTGGATTGTTTCATTTTTATTATTATTATTATTATTATTATTATTATAATACAGGATTTATATAGCGCCGACAGTTTACGCAGCGCTTTACAACATTAGGGCAGACAGTACAAGTACAATACAATTCAATACAGGAGGAATCAGAGGGCCCTGCTCGTTAGAGCTTACAATCTAGGAGGGAGGGTCAAGTTATACATAAGGGTAATAGCTGTGGGGGATGAGCTAATGGAGAAAATAGTGCAGTTGTTAGATGGAGGCAGGATAGGCTTCTCTGAAGAGGAAAGTTTTCAGGGATCGCCTAAAAGTGGATACATTTGGAGACAGTCTGACAGATTGGGGTAGGGAATTCCAGAGGATGGGCGAGGCTCGGGAGAAGTCCTGGAGGCGGATATATGAGGAGGTGATGAGGGAGCTAGAGAGCAGGAGGTCTTAGGAGGAACGGAGATGGCGATTAGGTTGGTATTTTGAGACTAGGTTAGTGATGTAGCTGGGGGCAGAGTTGTGGATGGCTTTGTAACTTATTGTTAGTATTTTGAATTTAATTCATTTTAATTTTATTCTGATGGCATACAGAGCCAAAAGTATGAAAATTTGTGCCTGTGTCCAAATATATTTGGACCTAACTGTATGTAATAGTTATGTCGTTGCAGGAGCAAAGGCTTGAAATAAAACCATGGGTGGAACTATATGGGGGAGGAGAGGGTTTGAATCACTTTTTGTACTTGTATGAGAAGTTCAGCTTGTCCTTTTGTAAAAGAGCAGTTCAGCTTGAACTTCTTAGACAACAGGATTTCTGTGACAGGAGTTGAGCAGAAACTTGAAAACATATATTGTACAAAGAAGCTTTAAATCAAACCTTGCAGTAAGGTGCACTCAAAACGTTATTAACCACATCAATACTGGGCACTTTCGCCCCCTTCCTTCCCAGATCAATTTTCAGCTTTCAGCACTCTCGCATTTTCAATGACAATTGCGCGGTCATGCTATACTGTACCCAAATGAAATTTTTTATCATTCTGTTCGAACAAATAGAGCATTCTTTTGGTGGTATTTATTCACAACTCTGTTTTTTATTTTTTGCAATATAAGCGAAAAAAGAGCAGAAATTTCGAAAAAAAAAAACAATATTTTCTTCTATTTTAAAAGAAATCCAATAAAATCGAATTTTGTCATAAATTTAAGCCAAAATGTATTCTGCTACATGTCTTTGATAAAAAAAAAAAAAAAAATCCATTAAGTGTATAATAATTGGTTCGTGTGATCACGGACAGATGTACACAAATGATCATGTAGAGATGTGTGCAGGTGATCACAGACATATGTGTGCAGATAATCATTGGGACGTGATTTTACTGGGACATATGTGGGGGACAGGTGTTTTTACTATGTGGGGACATGTGTATGTGTTTTTGGGACGTGTATTTTGGGGACATCTGTTTTGGGACATTGTGTTTTACACCATATGTTACTATGCTGGTGATCAGTGTGTAAAAAGCTGTAAAAATCAGCTCATACACACTGATCACCAGCCGGCTGCAGTGATCCGCTCACCTCTACTCACCAACAACTAATGTGTGAGGAGAGGAGAGCCGATTGCCTAGCAACCGGCTCTCTGTTTACATCACATGACGGCTGTGATTGGACACGGCCGTCATGTGATCAAGAGGGCCAAACACAGAGCCCTCCTGCCGATCTGAGATGTGCCGTGTCCAGGTGACATGAGCGCTTCGAGATTGCGCCGCTGCGCGGGCCCGTGCGCGATCCCCCTCCTTCTGATTGACGTTCCTGAACGTCCACTCAGAAGGAGAGAGCGCCCACCCGGTCGTACTTATGCAGTGGCCAGGTGGGAAGTGGTTAAAGCTGAATTCCAGGAGTTCAGCAACTGTGTAAAAAGTGACGGCATACTGTGAGTTAAGTCCAGTTCATATGATACAAAGGCTTCTGTGATTGGGCAGGAGGAGGGGAGGAGCGGACATAGCAGCTGCATTGACTTATGGTAGAACTATAGGCAAAACTTTTATTTTTCTCATTTTGGATAGAGCAAGGGTGTCAGATTTTTCGCTGTGTCCCTTTTATGGAGATTTCCCTTCACTTCCTGTCCCATAGCCAAACTGGACGTGTCAGGAAGTCCCTGCAAATTAAGGGAATTCCTTGGGGACCCCCAAGTTGCCAGAACTAGTGTCCCCATTGAAATATTTTCCCTTTTACTTTTCTGGGGAATTTGACATTTTTGTTCACTTTCAATAAATATGGCAAACAGGACAAATAGAGAGGGTAAATCTCTCTAACGGGGGCACAAAGAGCAATAAAAACTGACAGCTGTTCTAATCCACCTCCACTCCATCCAAAACTAAGAAAAAAAAAAAAAAATGTCTTTAGTCACTTTAAATTGAAGGGGCCGAGATCAGAACATAAAGTGCCTGGAGTGCAGAACTTTAAGTCATAGTGTGCCTGAACTTTTTACAAAATTGCTAAATTTCTGGAGTTCAGCTTTTGAATATACTTGCCTTGCCTCGGCATCCATACAGTAAATGAGGTCACATCCCTTCCACAAGACCCCTGGGAAGTTCTGAGTATCCAAAATCTCGAATGATGACTGCCAAGCTCTGTGCAATTCCTTGGGTTCTCATTGGAAGAATAGTAAAGCCTCAGGGTGGTGAGTTTTTGTTATTATTTATTTTCCATGCAGATTTTTTTTCTGTGGGTTTTTTTTTTTTTTTTTTTTTTTTTTTTTTTAATTTCACTGCAGGTTCATGTACACTGTAAAAAAAAAAAAAAATAAATAATACTTGCTTTATGTAGTTTTTATATAATGTAAGTTTTTTTTATTTTATCTTTCGTTTTTCATACATGTCCCTTCTTTTTTTTTTTTTTTTTTTTTCTGGTGTGTCCTGATTAGAAAAAAAACTGTTCAGTGTACTTTTTTACTTGATACAAACATAGGTGTAAATTACAGTGAGCTATTCAAATTTGCAAGACAAGTAGATTTCTAGACTGCAATACTGTGCACCACTCTAATGTTTTTACTTGATTTTGAAACACTTTTCTTTAGAACCAGGACATGGAACTGCCATTCTTGGGTCCACAGCTGGCCGGCTACAAACAGGGGTAAATTGCTTGCAAGGATTCAAGGAAGATAAACGCAACAAAGTTACTCCAGGTAAACCGGCATTACCGTATTTATCGGCGTATAACACGCACCGGCGTATAACACGCACCCCAATTTAGGAGGGAATTTTAAGGAAAAAAAAACTTTTAGGAGGGAAGTTGAAGGGAAAAAAACTTACATTTAAATGCCGATCATTGCAGCCTTCTCAGTGCAGCCTTGCCCCAGTGCAGCCTTGCCCCAGTGCAGCCATGTCAGTGCAGCCATGTCAGTGCAGCCATGTCAGTGCAGCCATGTCAGTGCAGCCTTCCCCAGTGCAGCCTTATCAGTGCAGCCTTGTCAGTGCAGCCTTGTCAGTGCAGCCTTGTCAGTGCAGCCTTGTCAGTGCAGCCATGTCAGTGCAGCCATGTCAGTGCAGCCATGTCAGTGCAGCCTTCCCCAGTGCAGCCTTCCCCAGTGCAGCCTTCCCCAGTGCAGCCTTCCCCAGTGCAGCCATCCCCAGTGCAGCCATCCCCAGTGCAGCCATCCCCAGTGCAGCCATGTCAGTGCAGCCATGTCAGTGAAGCCTTCCCCAGTGCAGGCTTGTCCCCAGTGCAGGCTTGTCCCCAGTGCAGGCTTCGATCCCCTGTCCCTGCTTTGTGGGCTTCAAAATCGCCGACCGCGATTTGAAAATGGCGCCGCCGGCGCCGAAATACACAGAGCCGGTCCTCGGCTCTTTCCGGCGGCTCTCGTTCACTTTCGGTTCCACTCGTAGTCCCGAGCGGAGCTATCCGAGTAGGTTCGGATAGCTCCGCTCGGGACTACGAGTGGAGCCGAAAGTAAACGAGAGCCGCCGGAAAGAGCCGAGGACCGGCTCTGTGTATTTCGGCGCCGGCGGCGCCATTTTCAAATCGCGGTCGGCGATTTTGACACTTTGACAGCTCGGGGTCGCAGGGGATCGGCGTATAACACGCACCTGCGACTTTCCCCTGATTTTAAGGGGAAAAAAGTGCGTGTTATACGCCGATAAATACGGTATATATTTTTTTGTATGTTTTTAAAGTTAACTGTTAAAATTTTCTTTGGGTATGTATTATTTGTTACAGCAGCTATACCAGCAAACTCACTAGAACTGACTGTCAGTTTGGTTTTACTTGACCTCTAATGAGCCCTATCACTACTTCTTCACTACCTCTTCCTGCCTTTTTCAGCATGAGGTAGTCTTCCCACTTGTATAATATAGGATGTGTATTACTGGCCAGATCACCAGGGGAAAACGGAAGAGAAAAAAGCCTTAAAAAAAACAATGCAGCCACTACATCTATTTGGTAAGCTGCAGTATATTACATTTTTTGTTTTGGGTTTAATGCCACTTTACCTAGAACTTTGTGTTTCTCCTTTTTTTTTTTTTTACTCTTTACACTTTTAGAAAGACTCTTTTTGTCATTTCTAAGGATTTTTGTAGCAACCAGCTTCCCATTCCACCATTTCTTGGTGGTTCTAATAGATAATTATACAAGCCTATAGGCCTAAGAATAAGATTCCACCCTTTCCTTTTAAGGCACACTCTACTAGATCAGTAAGTGCTTCTTGGGCCTTTTGGACGGGGGCTTTGCAAAGCCACCACCTGGTCTTCCATTGATACATAAGATATATTCTCTGTAAAGGAAATTGTAGACCTAGTTGTAAATATCCAATAGAGCATGTAGAGTTTGTCGTATCATGATAGTAATGCAAATTTGTGTGATTTATTCCTAGTGTTATACTTGAACTATGGGCCATTCACCTCCTATGCACCATCCTATGACTCCACCTTTGCAAACATTGGCAAGGATGATTCTGATCTAATTTACACAATGTATGGAGAAGACCCTAGTCTTCAGGGAACTTTCAGGTACAACAGCAAAGTTATCTCATGTCTGTATATGTGTATCAGTTTCTAAATAATGTACTTGTCTTTTGCAATTACTGTTTGATTAGGTAACCAAAGAAGTAGATTTAGCCAATTGACCTCCGGAAGATTTACCCCCCCTTCATGACCAGTCCATTTTTTTCTATGCGGTACTGCATTACCTTAACTGACAATTGCGCGGTCATACAACGCTGCACCAAAAAAAAACATTTTAGTCATTTGTTAGAGCTTTCTTTTGGTGGTGTTTAATCACCACCGCGTTTTTTTAAAAAAATGTTTGCGCTATAAACAAAATCATCAATTTTGAAAAAATATTATATTTTTTACCTTCTTCTATAAAATGTATCCAATAAAATATATATTTTTTTTTTAAATTAATCGCCTCATAAAGTTAGGCCAATATGTATTCTTCTACATATTTTTGGTAAAAAAAAATCACAATAAGCGTATATTGATTGGTTAGCACAAAAGTTATAGCCTCTATAAACGATGGTGTGTGTGTATATATACTGGAATTTTTTTAAATATATATATTAGTAATGGTGGCAATCAGCGACTTATAGCGGGACTGCAATATTGTGGCGGACAATCTGACAATAACGGACACTTTTGACACTTTGTGGGAACCTGTGAAACTAATACAGTAATCAGTGCTAAATTTATGCACTGTCACTGTACTAAAAACACTGGCTTGGCAGGGGTTAAACTTCAAGGGTGATCAAAGGGTTAGCTGTGTACCTAACCAGTGTTTGTGTAAACCGTGTGCTGCTTTTACTAAGGGAAGTGATGGATTTTATCCCCTGCTTCGCAGGGACACAAAATGTATCACTTCCCCATTTCAGAACAGAGCTCTACCTTGTTTACATAGGCAGAGCTCCATTCTGTGTCTCTGCCCAATGATCGACGGGTGCCAGTTGCCCAGCACAAATAGATAGGCTTCTGCCGTGATTCTGCACAGAATGGCCACCCTGTATCTGCTATGGGGTGGTCCGGAAGTGGTTAATATAATGCCATATATAAAATGTATCAAAAGTGCTACTGGTTCAGCAAGTGGTTTTTTTTTTTTTTCCTTTGTTTTTTTTTCTCCCATGAATTACCCTCCTCTCAATAGTTACATTGCAGTCAGCAGACAACTACTCTTTTGCTGTGTCTGCCAGTGGGCTAATGCTCCTTTTTGTTGCTTTACAATCGATCGACTGTGTCAAGATCATGCTCAGGTAAGTATTAGGGGGGCTGAGGAGGGAGCTACACACTGAAGGTTTTTTATTTTCATGCATAGAATACATGAAGGTAAAAAAACTTCAATCTTTATAACAACTTTAAGTTGAAATGGGTTTTGTGCATAACTAGTGTTGTGTTGGAAGAACCCCAATCCTCATTACATTGCCACAACCCCATCTCATGCACACTACACTACAAATTAAGTGGAATAATTTTTTGGGAACAGTACAGTTGAAATAAGTTTCCTCTAATGATGTCCTGTCTGCATAGCTGCTACTTACTGTAAAAATGAATGTTTAATGCCAGATACTACTTTAATCTCTTATATTCATGTTCATGTGTGCAAGTTATGCATATCAAGATAGATTCAGGTTCCTAAATTAGCTCTATTTAAAATGAATTTTATTATATAAGGGTGCACCGAATGTTTTTTTTTTTTTTTTTTTGTGCCGATACCGAAAATGAAAAATACACTAGGCCTAAAACCGATACCAAAACAGCACCGATACCGAAAGTGACTGTTTTTAAATATATTTTTATACAGCAGATGATCAGAGACTGTGGACATGGTACAGGAGATGGTCAGAGACTGGGGACATGGTACAGGAGATGGTCAGAGACTGGGGACATGGTACAGGAGATGGTCAGAGACTGGGGACATGGTACAGGAGATGGTCAGAGACTGGGGACATGGTACAGGATTTGGTCAGAGACTGGGGACATGGTACAGGAGATGGTCAGAGACTGGGGACATGGTACAGGAGATCAATGCAGCCTCACCAGTGCCCGTCAGATGCAGCCAGCCAGTGTCCCCAGCCAGTGTCCCCATTGCAGCCTGCGTCCCCATTGCAGCCTGCCTGTGCAGGGGAAGAGAGAGGAGAGCCACCTTGTTGATTTGAGCGCCGGGAACATCACAGCTTTCATTTCAATAGCTGTGTGTTCCCTGCTGCGCGCCGTCACATACAGCCCCCCCTTTTGTCCGGGCACTTTGATAGACAGATCACCCGTCAATCCTAGGACGGGTGATCTGTCTATCAAAGTTCCCCGGACAAGGGGGAGGGTCTGTATGTAACGGCGCGCAGCGGGGAACACACAGCTATTGAATTGAAAGCTGTGATGTTCCTGGCGCTCAAATCAACAAGGCGGCAGCGGCTCTCCTCTCTTCTGAGCTATAGGACACCCCCATGATGGGTGGCACCAGGAGTGGGGTGGAGCCCCGCTCATGCCCCGCCCCATTTTCGGCTCCATTATCGGCCGTTTTTCTCTTTCGGCAAATTGCTGAAAAGGCCATTTTCGGCCGATATGTTTCAGCGTCCGAAATTTCGGTGCATCCCTATTTATAATAAAACTAAGGTTGCTTAACGTTGGTTGTTAACTGTGCTTTGTGCTAACAAAAAGTCCTAAATGCTTCCGTACTGAGATCTGTATGAGGCCATTTTTATTATGCAAAGCATTCAGTGTGTATATATAAATCTAAAAAATGTAATTTGTATTTTTTAGCATACAACAATTCATGGATAATATAACTAACCAACCTTATGGGATGGTGGACTGTATTCTTGATGCTTTTAGTGATGGAGAATACTCCAGAACAGAAAGACAGCAGAATAAGGTAACTACGGTATTACTAGGTAACTATGGTATTAGTATTGCTGTTGCAAAGTGTGATATATTGTAGCTAAACAATTTACTTCCATGCAAGTGTCCTTATTTGAGGATAGTCTATTAACACATTGTCAAACAAATCTGATTTTTTTTTTTTTTTTTTTTCTTCAATGAGGTGGTAAGTAAAACCTTGAACAGAGGGGTGGCTGTGGACGTGGTATACTTGGATTTTGCAAAAGCGTTTTGACACAGTTCAACACACAGCTAATGTGTGAAGTAAAGTCTACAGGTTTGGAAATATCAGTTTGTAAATGAATAGAAAACTGGCTAAAAGACAGAATTCAGAGAGTAGTGGTTGATGATTCTTACTCCTGAATGGTCTAAGGTTATTAGGAGTGTACCCCAAGGTTCAGTGTTGGCACCCTTATCTTTTAATACCTTTATAAATGATATAGGGTCTGGGATTAAAAGTACAATTTCAGTGTTTGCAGATGACACCAAGCTATGGAGTGGAATAACATCCTTACAGGATGTCTCCAATTTACAAGCCGACCTCAATGCACTGTTTAATTGGGCAACAGTGTGGCAGATGAGGTTTAATGTTGATAAATGTAAAGTTATGCACTTGGAGGCTAAGAATATGCATGCATCATACATACTAGGGGGAGTTCAACTGGGGGAATCAATGGTGGAGAAGGATCTTGGTGTTCTGGTAGATCATAAGCTTAATATTAGTATGCAATGCCAAGCTGCAGTTTCCATAGAGAGCAAAATCCTTTCTTGTGTTAAGGGAGATCTAGACTCCAGAGAGAGAGAGAGATATCATTTTACCCCTGTACAAATTATTAGTCCTCATCTGGAACATGCAGTTCAGTTTTGGGCACCAGTTCACTAAAAGGATATCGGGGAACTGCAGAGAAGGGCAACCAAACTGCTAAAAGGCATGGAGGGTATCCGCTATGAGGAAAGACTAGAGGAACTGAATTTATTCTCTCTTGAGAAGAGGAGATTAAGGGGGGGGGATATGATCAACATGTATAAATACATACGTGGTCCATATAGTGAATGTGGTGTTGAGTTAAATGTGGTGGTGTTATTCAATTTAACGCCATCACAGAGGACAAGGGGGCACTCTTTACGTCTGCAGGAAGAGGAATTTGATCTCCAAACAGGAAATGGTTTCTTTACAGTAAGAGCTGTGAAATGTGGAATAGACTCCCTCAAGAGCTGGTTCTGGCAAGCTCAGTAGATTGCTTTCAAAAGACCTAACATTTGTTCAGTAAAGTTGATCCAGGGAATATCCAATTACCTCTTGGGGATTAGGAAGGAATTTTTTCACCTGCTGGAGAAAATTGCTTTGCTGGGTATTTTTTTTCCCTTCCTCTGGATCAACTGTGGGTATAGGATTGTGTATATTGAATTGTATGATTATTTATTTTTTCCTTTTTATTGGTTGAACTGGATGGACTTGTGTCTTTGTTTTAACCAGACTAACTGTAACACTTTTTGCTATGCTGTAAAGTAAGGTACTCCAATCTTTGTGAGTACCGATCTACCTCTATAAAGAAGTGCAAGCACTACTTAAAGGATATGTTTGATTTCACAGTGAATACTCTCGGAGGATTGGAGTTTTAAATTAGCTGCTGCAGGATTGGTATATTTTTACTCCTTGTGCACTGTGGATTACTTTGTTATTTTAAGAATGTGTTCTAGGCTATAAATTTTATTTTTTTTTTTAAATCATTTTGTTGATATTTTATTTTTAAGTGGGAATGTAGTATGGTTTTCATTCTTGTCCATAGAGGCACACAGGGAAGTCATATACTTTAGGATTTTACTGCTAGCTACAGGAGGACTGGAAGCTGGAAAACTCTGATGCCGTGTCTCTGCTGCCCTTCCATGCTGAACCTGCCTCAGTGGAGCTGCAGTCTTCTGCCATCTCAAGTTAAGCAAGACTATTGTGGCCCTTATTGATGTTAACACACACCACTTTAAAGCTAGAGAGTCAGCCAGTAGCCTCTACCCACACTTTTCTCCCTCTAGGAACTTTAAGGGCTGAAAGCCCTCTCTCTGTTCTCCCTGACAGGTCCTGCCTGCAGCCTGTGTAAGCTGTGTTAGCTGTGACCTTGATCTGTCAAATCTGACTGACAGGTCTATTAAAATGGATCTGATTATGAGGGCAGTTGATCCCTTGATTATACAGCATTTAGAACTCATGCCTGCAGTTTTGCCCTATAGCAGGGATGGGTTTGTAAAGGTGGACGCCTTTATAAACCCATCCCTGCTATAGGGCAAAACCATATCTCATGTCTTGTATTAGTCTTCTGTCCGTAAACATTAGGTGGACACTTTGGCTACAGTGTTGTCCTGCAGATCTTGTGTCTTAAACCGATCTGATCCTTATTGTCTTTGAGGGGCAATGCCTCTTTAGGCTACCCTGGATTATTTGGCTGCCTCACTCTCAGTGGGAAAGCTCACTCCAAGAAAGGCAAAGAAAAGTCCTTTTCATTGCTCTACAGTAAGGATGAGCGTGTTCGCACAGCCCACGTGCAGAGCCTGCCAGGAAGTCGGCACTGAGCTGCGCTAATCACAGGCGGTGAGACTTTTCCCAATCTCTGCATCGGGACAATGTCTCACTACCTGTGATTAGAGCAGCGCAGTGTCGACTTCCTGGCGGGCTCTGCACGTGGGCTGTGTGAACAGGCCTGAACTTATCCTTACTCCACAGCCTCAAACTCCAAGTCCAGACCCAAGTCTACACCTTGCTGTGGGTTTCTGCTTTGCCATTCAAGCTATCTTATGCACCTCAAGTGTTTATGAAGATGTTGGCCCAGCCTCATTGTGCTCTCAGGGCTTTCCCATTGTGGAATATCTAGATAACCTTCTGCTGAGAGAACAGTCAGCTTGGGTTCTGGTGGACAACATAGCCCTGATCATCCAGACTTTGCAGAAGTTCGGTTGGGTCCCTGGCCTTCAAAAATCAGCTCTGGATCGGATCCTGTTGGTGCAGGGGCATCAGAGGAGTTTCTTATTCTAGTAAACATTTTGGAACCTTGGGCATTTTGGTTGTCCCTGTAATGCTGGACCACCCACCTGCAGAGTCATCGGATCCAGAATCATCCAGACAATGCCATGGCAGTGACTTACAGCAACCATAAGGGAGGAAACCGAAGTCTTGCCATGGCAAGAACAGTAGAGCAGGTCCTGTCCTAGGCATAACTCTACGTTTCAGTCTTGTCCATCCAAGGGAGGACAGTAGGCAGGCATTCTTCTCAGTTGTGGTCCTCTTGCAACATATGACTCAAACGCACCAAAAACGCAAATGCAGGAGCGGTTTTTGATGCGTTTTCACTGAGCTTTTGATGTGGTCTCCATCCCCCCAGACCAAACATGCACCAAAAATGCAGTAAGCAGGGCTTTGAAAAACGCAACAGACCTGCAACTGTGCAGTGTGACGAGTTCCATAGGATTTAATGGTCATGCATTTTTCCTCCACTTTTCTAAAAAAAAATTAAAAACAGAAGAAAAAATGATCAGTGTGAAAGCAGTCTAAATGATTGATTAACAGCATGGCTGTTGAAGTCCAGATACTTAGGGACAGATTTCTCTAATATGAAGAAAAAAATGGGGAAAATTGGCGCTGCCCTATTATAACACAAATTACAAAAAAGGGTTAAATAAAAATAAAAAATTAACCCGCTGAAGATAATCGTGCAATTCCTGTGCAATTCCCATTTTTTCTTCATATACGTTAATAGCTCCCATTGGGAACTAATTAGGGGGTGGCTGCAGCTCTCCTTTTTCCTGAGCGCTGACTTTTAACCTATTATTCATACAGATTTCTCTGAACTGGTTATTTCCATGATGCTAAAAGCAAGAAAGTCCCATTCTCACAAGTTTATCATCAATCAAAGGCATATTTTGCTTTTTGCAAGGCGAGAGATTTTCACCACAGGAAATTCTTAGTGGGACAAATCCTAGCCTTTTTTTACCCACTTGCTTACCGGGCCAATTCTGACATTCCTCTCCTACATTTTTTTTTTTTTTTGCTAGAAAATTACCTAGAACCCCTAAACATACTGGTGGGTGTTGCAATTTATGCAGCATAGTTATTTGCACAGCGTTTTATGAAAGACAATTTTTTTTTTTTTCTTTTAATACACATTTAAATATATTGTAATGCACAAAAACACAATATAAGACCCAATTGTTTCGTAAAATATAAAAGATGGTTTAAACGTCTTTACAGATTACCAGTTTACAGTTACACTGGAGATCTGGTTCTAGAATTCTTGCTCTCGCTAGAATGTTCACAGCTGTACCTCACATGTGTGGTGCAACAACTTTTACATATGTGTGCTCAACCTATGTATGCATTCGCCATTGCACGTGAGCATAGGGGGGCAGGGGCGCTTTCAATCTTTTTTTTTTTCTGTATTTATTTTGTTACTTTTTTTTTATTTTTACACGGTCTCTTTAAACTTGTTGCTATCACAAGGGATGAACAACATCCCTTGTGATAGCATGGGCAGTGACAGGTACACTACTCCAGCCAGGACAAAAGCATTTAGAAGAGCCCCAGTGTGTATAAGGCCCCTTTCACACTGGGGCGGTCTGCAGGCGCTATTGCGTTAAAAATAGCGCCTACAAACCGACCCCGAAAGTGCCGCTGCTGTCTCTCCAGTGTGAAAGCCCCAAGGGCTTTCACACTGGAGCGGTGCGCTGGCAGGACGGGAAAAAAAGTCCTGCCAGCAGCATCTTTGGAGCGGGGAAGGAGCGGTGTATACACCGCTCCTTCCCCGCTCCTGCCTATTGAAATCAATGGGACAGCGCGGCTATACCGCCGGCAAAGCGCTTCTGCAGAGGCGCTTTGCGGTGGTTTTCAACCCTTTCGACCGACGGTAAAGCGCCGCTAACAATAGTGGCAATTTGCCGCCCCCGCCCCAGTGTGAAAGGGGCCTAAGGCTTAAAGCTGCCATAAAATCAGGCCTAAACATCATCATGAAACTGAATGTGTGATCAGAAGATCAAGTGGCAGCCATGTAAATTTAAGAAACAGTAGCCTGTTAGAGGCACTTGCCGATATAGTGGAGTGCGTCTTGACAGGAAAGGGTGGCATCCCATCTTTAAGGGCCAGTTCACACCACATGCAGTCCAGTGCGTTTTTTTTCTGCATCAAAAATGCATGGAAAATAGGTTATATGGTTTTCAATGGCATAGTTCACACCAGTACTTGCAGTTCGTGCGTTCCAGTTCCAGAAAAAAAAGTAGAACATGCTGCATTTTTCCTGCACTGGATTGTACTGGAATGCTGTAAAACGCCTCAAAAATGCACTGGAACGTAGACTGGAACACATTTGTCCTTATTTAGGGTTAAGAAAAAAGACGGGGAAAGCACTGGACTGCATCAAAAACGCACTGGAATGCATCAAAAGCACGTCAAAAAACGTGCATGCAAAAAAGCACTTGGAACGCATCTGAACTGTGTTTCTATGGTGTGAACTGGCCCTGAGACCATAAGCTTGAATAATGCTCTGTCTGAGCCACCAAGAAATGGTAGAAAAAGCTGGTTCAAACTTATTAATTTTTTCCCAAAAATTGCTTTTGAAAAACTGCTGCGCAAATATTGTGTAACATAAAACATTTTAACACCTGCCATTTTATTCTCTAGGGCCTCTGCTTAAAAAATATATAATGTTTGGGGGTTCTAGGTAATTTTATAGCAAAAAAAAAGCTGAATTTTACGCTTATGTGAGTAGTGTCAGACTAGGCATGGGAAGCAAGTGGTTATTAAGGACAGGAGTTTAAGGGCAGAGAGGGGGGAAAAAAAAAAAAAAAAAAAAGCTCAAACGCCTGTAAAAGCAAGTGTGCTAAAGGCCTAAGATGCAAGATACTTTTGGGTGGCTTGTTAAGCTGCAGGCAGTTTTCATGTCTCTTGTGTGTTTTTTGGGGCCTCCCCTATAGAAGAGAAGGAAAATAGGATTTTTTGTGCTCATCGTAAAATCCTTTTACAGGGGGTCCCCTAGTTACAAACATCCGACTTACAAACGACTCCTACTTACAAACGGAGGGAGACAACAGGAAGTGAGAGGAAATCTACCCTTAGGAAGGGAAATTCACTCCTGTAAGAGCAATTATGGGGAAAAGGTACCTCCACTGATGCTTTATCACCAAGGCTTGTTTCCACAACAACCCAAAATTTTCAAAATCCAATTGTCATTGGGACAGAAAGTGAGGTGAAATCTTCTGAACAGGGGCACAGACAGCAAAACAAATGTTACAGGGGTGATAACCCTTCCCTATGCTATCCAAAAAGCTTAAAAATAGTTTTTTTGGCTGGAGCTACACTTAAAAAATGTACCTGTTCCGACTTACAAACAGATTCAACTTAGTAACAAACCTACAGTCCCTAACTTGTTTGTAACCCGGGGACCCCCTGTATTGGAGTTCATTGAGGGACACAGATCCCACCCCTCAGTGTTTAGGCTTCACTATAAGCTGACAGTATGATGTCCTGTATTCCTCAATGGACTCCAAGAATATGATTTTACAGTGAGCAAAAAAGTCAGCATTTTTAGATATATAGTATAGATAGTTAATATTTTATGTATATTAAGATATTTCAACTTTGCTGAAAGCATTTAAATGAATCATCTATATATAATATATATATATATATATTTATTATTTTATTCATGTATTTATTACGTATACCGTGTATATGTATGTCATCTTGTTCACTATACTTGTTTTACAGGCAGCAGTGAGTGAAACCTCAGCGAAGTCAGACTGTGTTGGCACCACTGACCAGTTTGCAAGTTTAAAGTCTGTGGTTGGTCTGGGATTATTTGAAGAGGCCTTTGATTCTCAAGGTGGGAAAACTACATCAGCTCTCCAGCTATGGTTTGAC
Organism: Aquarana catesbeiana; assembly: GCF_042186555.1. Classification (NCBI taxonomy): domain Eukaryota; kingdom Metazoa; phylum Chordata; class Amphibia; order Anura; family Ranidae; genus Aquarana; species Aquarana catesbeiana. Next base: position 139,271,427 of record NC_133334.1, read on the forward strand.
TGTGTTATGAGGCTGCAGCTGCTGGGGGTATACATCTGTACACAGTGGATTTCTTTTGTTATCTTGTACACACATCTGCAATGTTTCTGCAACAAAGTTTGCTTCGTTTTTGTGGCTGAATCAGTGTTTGAAAGATGTACTCCAAGCTAGAGCCCAGAATAGACTAGCCGGTATCCTCATAGGAAGCTGTAGGCAGTAGTAGGTTCTCGGGGCCAAGGTAAAGATTGTTCTGGCTGAGAGTCAGGACTCAGGATAGGTTTTAGAAAAAAAAGTGTTTTAAAGACATTAACCACTTGCTTCCCCAGTGAGATCTTAAAATGGCACTGGGAGAGTGGCTATTTGTTCCTTCGCTGTTTTAAAACCACACCGGGTATAAGCAGGTCCTGGCAGGGGTTCAGGCATAAATCGCTGGCTGTCAGTGATGGCTGGCATCCAGTACACGAAGCAAAAAAGCTGAAAGCATCAACTCCCGGGCTTCTTATGCTTCTACAGATTCCCTGAGTTACATAAATGCCACACTAATGTGATATCATTTTAACCAGAGGACTTTGTTGATTATATTATGTGGTAAATCAATATGGGGGGGGGGGGTGCTAATTCTGTAAATGGTGTGTTGAAAAAAATGTACAGGCTTTTTTCTTTTTAAATATGCAATTTATTCCCAAGAAAAAAAGAAAATAAATGTGTATCCATATTTACTGCTGACTTCCGATCAGTCTAAAAAAAAAATCTAACGAGTAATATGTTGGGGTAGACTACAAGTTCTAAACAAATTCTAAAAGATATGATGCGTGTAAGTGAGACATCACTGAAATTAAAAAAAAAAAAAACTGGGACTCTAGAAGATTTTTTTATTAAAGTAGTTATGGCTGGGAAACTGAAATTGATAATCAGCGTCTACAAATTCTGTATTAACACAATATAATTACAGAAGCAGAGAAGTTCCAGAGGAAGTTGGATGAAACCACTAGATTACTCTGGGAATTACAAGAGGTTCAGAATGAGCGCCTAAGCACAAAGCCTCCTCCTAATATGGTTTGTCTGTTAGCTCCATCTGTAAAGGAGGTTCAGATTGGTAAGTTTCAATAAAACTGTTTATGTATTGAAAATCTACTACTTCATTAAAAAAAAAATAATTGTACAAAAATATATTTTGCCATTTATTTTATATTGCAAAAAATGTATACGAATACATTTTTTAGCCACCTAAAGGCCGGTTCTTGCTACACATACTTAATTTTAAACAAGTAAAATTTCTTGCTATTGTTATCTAGCCAGATCTTAATTGGACATTACAAAATCCCCTTTGGAAATGCAACAATACAGTGAACTACAAAACATTGTTTCTGTATATCAAATGCAAAGTTTGAAAGCACTACAGCTTTTCAAAAATTGTGAAATGACTTGAAGTTTCTACCCAAATATTTTTGTAAACAAGGTATTAAGGCCAGTTGCACACAGACGTAATAATTTACTGATGTTTATACTCCGGATCTTGTTGAAAGAAAGAGCATTAGTAAAATGTTCTGTAAAGACCTTTGCACGCATATAGATTTTCTCTTTTATTGCCAGTGTTGTAATATACGCAAGTACTGTATATGTACGTAAAGGTCTATAGATGCATAAACACGCATGTGTGTAAATTACTGCACTTAAACGTAAAATTTCCTGTATTTGCTTTACTGCTCCCTACTCATCGCTGTATTGCTGATCTTTACACAGCTGTGTGAAATGTTCCATAGAAGACAATGCATCCTTATTTAGATCAGTAAAAAAGTGGCATTTTGTATTTCCGTGTGCGAGTGGCCTTAATCCTTGAAGCTGCATTCACACTTTGGTGTAGCGGAAACAAGCATTCCCACTCTCGATTTTGGTTGAGCGATTTGCGTGCAGTTTTGAATATTGTATAGGGCCAGACAATTTACTTTAATGGGCTGCCCTATGTGTATTTGTCATTCGAAAAGAAGCTCCTGCTCCTTTTCGGGCTACAAGTTTCAAGCGATTTTCAAAGGCACAGTTTGCTGCATAAGCCTGTTGCATGACAATCGTGGCAGAATTGCATTGTGTTTGGGGGTGCCATTAGAGAATAATGGCACCTAAAGGCGCGTCGTGCCTTCTGACAATTTGTGAGAGGTGATTGGGGCCTTAGACAAGGCATGTTTTAATAATTTGAAGCAGTAGCACTTTGTAATTTTGCAACAATGTTTAAAAATACATGTATTTACCTTCTTACCTTGTGGTGCTCTGGTCTTGGTTTCAGTTCCAACCAGGGACACTGTCTACATGGAAGTTTGGTGTTCCAATATTTTTGTAAATTTCACATGGGCTTCAGCTTGTATAAGAGAGGCAAAGTTTTGCAAAGCTTCAAGCAGCTTTCTCTAAGCCTTTAAAGCACCCTTCAACTCCATTTTGTAAATGTTGATTACCGATCCCAATAGGAGTGCTGATTGACACTTTACACAAGCTTCAGCAGACTTTCAACAAGCTTCAAGTAGTGCTGAAGCCTGCTAGCAGCTTGTGTAAAGTGGTAATCTGCACTCCTGTTAAAATCTGTGTTCAACATTTACAAACTGGAGCTGAATGGCATTTTAACCACTTAAGGACCAGCCTCGTTTTGGATTTTAGGTGTTTACATGTTTAAAACAGGGTTTTTTGCTAGAAAATTACTTAGAACCCCCAAACATTATATTTATATATTTATATATATATATATATATATATATGTTTTTTTTTCTAACACCCTAGAGAATAAAATGGCGGTCGTTGCAATACTTTTTTTTGCACCATATTTTTTGGAAAAAATGCATTTTTTTGATTAAAAAAATAAGACAACAGTAAAGTTAGCCCAATTTTTTTTAATATTGTGAAATATAATGTTACACCAAGTAAATTGATACCCAACATGTCACGCTTCCAAATTGCGCCCGCTCGTGGAATTGCGTCAAACTTTTACCCTCAAAAATCGCCATAGGCGACGTTTACAACATTCTACAGGTTGCATGTTTTGCATTACAGAGGAGGTCCAGGGCTAGCATTATTGCTCTCGCTCTACCGGTCACGGTAATACCTCACGTGTGGTTTGACCACCGTTTTCATATGCGGGCGCTACTTGCGTATGCATTCGCTTCTGCGCGCGAGCTTGTCGGGACGGGGGGTTTTTAAAAAAAAAAAAAAAATTTATTTTTATTTTACATTATTTTATTTATTTTTACGCTGTTTAAAAAAAAAATTGTGTCACTTTTATTCCTATTACAAGGAATGTAAACATCCCTTGTAATAGAAAAAAGCATGACAGGACCTCTTAAATATGAGATCTGGGGTCAAAAAGACCTCAGATATCATATTTACACTAAAATGCAATTAAAAAAAAAAAGTAATTCAAAAAAATATGCCTTTAAGAGGCGTGAGCGGAAGTGACGTTTTGACGTCGCCTCCGCCCAACAGTGTCATGGAGACGAGTGGGCGCCATCTTAGCCTCACTCGTCTCCAGGCACAGCACTGAGAAGGACGCGATCGCCTCCGGTGCTACCGACGGCTCCAGTAAGCGGTGGAGGGCACTGGATCACGGCGGGAGGGGGGGGGGCGCCTCTCCTGCCACCGATAAAAGTGATCTCGCGGCGAATCCGCCGCAGGGACCACTTTTATCAGAAAGCCGACTGCCGCACGAAAACGGGGATACCGGGGTTATGGCAGCTAGCTGCTGCCATAACAAGATATCCGCCGGCAAAGTTTGGACGCACATCGGCGTGCGGCGGTCGGCAAGTGGTTAAATGCTTCAACAAAGCTTGCTGAAAGCTTTGCAAAAGCTTGATGTTCACACTGCTCTTATACAAGTGGATGTCTGTGTGAATTAGGTATAAGGAACTCTTCTACTCATAATTCAAATGACCGTATTGTTAAGTTAAACATCTTTTGCCCAGATCAGCCTTATAGTCTTCATATCTGTGTGTCTTTGCCAAGTATGTAAATGGTAAAATCTTTCAAGCCCAGGAACTGTTTTAAACAGTTTGTTCTTCGTTAAGATTTGTTTTATAACTTACTAAAATAAAGATGAAGCAAAACACGTTTTTATATTTTCTGTAAAATTGTTGGGCATTTCCAGTGTCCACTGGAATCCATGTGTGGCATACACATATTTACATACAAGCTGGTGGACCAATGTTGCTATTTAAAAATTGCCATACCTAATTCTCAATGTAGCCCCCCCAGTAACAATCAGTGCTGCCTTTCAGTGCCTGCCCATCAGTGCTTATCGGTACCACCTATTAGTGCCACCTCATCAGTGCATCCTATCAGTGCCGCCGCATTAGCGCAGATCAGTGAAGGAGAAAAATTACTTATTTACAAAATTTACTGACCGAAATTAAGAATTTTTTTTTTTTTTTTCTTGAAACTTTCAGTCCTTTTTTTTTTTTTTTTTTTTTTTTTTAGCAAAATATAGAAAAAGCATTGATTAAATATTAAATACCATCAAAAGAAAGCTCTATTTGTGGGAAGAAAATTATAAAAATGTAATTTGGGTACAGCATTGGATGACTGCGCAATTGTCATTCAAAGTGTGACAGCGCTGAAAGATGAAAATTGGCCCTGGCAGGAAGGGGGTGAAAGTGCCCAGTATTGAAGCAGTTAAAGTACATTTGTAGCACAGCAATCTTTGACGCAGAGTGGCATACCCTGTAAGCTGTCTACCTACCAAATACAATTATTTAACCACTTTAGCCGTTTGGTCATTTAAAAGCAATACTGATCAAGCTTCTGTCAAACCCAGCAGTGTTTTTAAAATAACAATGACTGCATAAGTGCCGGTTCACACAGGGGCGACTTGTCAGGCGACCTAGCCACCCGACAAGTCGCCTCCCGTTCTGTACAATGGAACCGTTCTAATAGGAGCGACGCAAGTCGCTCCGACTTAGAAAAGAGTTCCTGTACTACTTTGGGGGCGACTTGCATAGACTTCTATACAGAAGTCGTTTTGCAAGTCGCCGTGGCAGTCGTGTGCAGGTCGCCTCGGTGAGGCGACCTGCAAGTCGCGCCACCCCTGTGTGAACCGGGGCTAAGGCTACGTGTCCCAGAGGGTTTGATCTGCTACATAATTAGTCAGAATTTAGTGATATATCCTTGTACCCAAAATAGTTTGAGTATGTATCTGGTATTTGCCCATTTGTGTAAAACAAATGCTTGGGAAGGGTAGCAGAATTTCTACCTTACTTAAACAATTCTAGTATGTATATATCCAAATTAAAGACCCCCCCCCTGGGATCAATAATTGGTTGTCGCGATGGACACTGCAGTTTGCCAAAAAATGAAAATGTAGCCAGCTATTTGTAAGTAAAAATCCTAATCCTAAAGCACACATTCACTTTAGACTAAAACCCTCTAGCTCTCTTTGACCTATTCTATGCCCCACCAACATCTAGGTGCCTCATTCAAGTTTGTTGGAAGTTACTGCTAAGACCACTGGTTGTGATGCATTAATGCTTAGACACTGTGTGGTAGACCAGCCCTGTCACAAATGGGTTTAGAGGGGGCTGGGGAAGTTTAGTCCTTTAAATCAGGGATAGGCAACCTTTGAGAGACAGAGATCTACTTAAACAACACTGATGAAGTCAAAGCTCAGTGTCCTTTTGTTAGGGTCAGTTCACACCAGAACGCGGTGCCAGAAAGGCATGTTCCATGTGTGTTTCCTGCACGGTGTTCAAAACACACTGCCTTTGTGATCTACTGCGGGTGATAATGCATTGTTAACACCAAATGTAGATATGAAACACAGTGGACATAAAAAAAAAGTATTACAAGAGAGTGCAGGGATCAGGAGTGCGTTACGCTCAGAATGTAGGGATCAGGAGTGCGTTACGCTCAGAATGCAGGGATCAGGAGTGCGTTACGCTCAGAATGCAGGGATCAGGAGTGCGTTACGCTCAGAATGCAGGGATCAGGAGTGCGTTACGCTCAGAATGCAGGGATCAGGAGTGCGTTACGCTCAGAATGCAGGGATCAGGAGTGCGTTACGCTCAGAATGCAGGGATCAGGAGTGCGTTACGCTCAGAATGCAGGGATCAGGAGTGCGTTACGCTCAGAATGCAGGGATCAGGAGTGCGTTACGCTCAGAATGCAGGGATCAGGAGTGCGTTACGCTCAGAATGCAGGGATCAGGAGTGCGTTACGCTCAGAATGCAGGGATCAGGAGTGCGTTACGCTCAGAAAGCGGGGATCAGGAGTGCGTTACGCTCAGAACGCGGGGATCAGGAGTGCGTTACGCTCAGAACGCGGGGATCAGGAGTGCGTTACGCTCAGAACGCGGGGATCAGGAGTGCGTTACGCTCAGAACGCGGGGATCAGGAGTGCGTTACGCTCAGAACGCGGGGATCAGGAGTGCGTTACGCTCAGAACGCGGGGATCAGGAGTGCGTTACGCTCAGAACGCGGGGATCAGGAGTGCGTTACGCTCAGAACGCGGGGATCAGGAGTGCGTTACGCTCAGAACGCGGGGATCAGGAGTGCGTTACGCTCAGAACGCGGGGATCAGGAGTGCGTTACGCTCAGAACGCGGGGATCAGGAGTGCGTTACGCTCAGAACGCGGGGATCAGGAGTGCGTTACGCTCAGAACGCAGGGATCAGGAGTGCGTTACGCTCAGAACGCAGGGATCAGGAGTGCGTTACCCTCACAACGCCAGCTCTCCCCCCCCCCCCCCCCCCCGCCCTCCATTCTGAGCTGTGCTGCCTCTTGCTTTCCACTGTTCACTGATGGCAGCGGCAGAGGAGGCTGGGGGGGAGGGAGAGTGAAAGACCGAAGGTGCAGTGGAGGAGGCTGAGGACGGAGAGAGGACCGGCAGCTAGCAGTAGGATCCCCATGACTAGGCTTCGGAGGTGGAGTTAAATGTGTTGGGGTCGTGGCCTGGCCGGATTCCAGGCTGAGGTTGCCACTCTAATTCATTGCAGTAGGACACCAGATGTGTGACTTCCAGGGGTTACCCTTCCTTTCTTGAGCTAGCAGTAGGAGGTGGGGGTCGGCAGTGCAGACCTGTTCCCGGTCACCTACCCGCGGTCGACAGGCAGCCCCCGATCGATGGGTTGCTGACCCCTGCTTTAAATGTTTTCTCCATTTTTAACCGCTTGTGAACCAGCCACCGCAGTTTTACTGCGACAGGTTGGCTCCGCTGTGCGAAATCACGTTATTGTACGTGATCTTGCGAGGTCTGACTAGCAGGCGTGCGCCTGCCGCAGGCTCCGTGAGTCCGACTGCGGGTCCCGCGGATTTGATGTCCGCAGGGATACCCACGATCGTCTCATGGAGAGGAAGAAGGGGGAAATGCTGATATAAACAAGCATTTCCCCGTTCTGCCTAGTGACACTGATCACCGCTCCCTGTAATTGGGAGCGCTGATCAGTGTCATGTCACACATAGCCCATCCCCCCCACAGTTAGAACACATCCCTAGGACACACTTAGCCCCTGCAGCGCCCCCTCCTGGTTAACCCCTTCACTGCCAGTCACATTTACACAGTAATCAGTGCATTTTTAATCGTACTGATCGCTGTATAAATGTGAATGGTCCCAAAATAGCGCCAAATGTGTCTGCCATAATGTCGCAGTCACAATAAAAATCGCTGATCACCGCCATTATTAGTAAAAAAAAAAAAAAAAAAAAATTATTAATAAAAATGCCATAAAACTATCCCCTATTTTGTAGACGCTATAACTTTTGGGCAAACCAATCAATAAACGCTTATTGCAATATATATATATATATATATATATATATATATATATATATAATTTTTTTTTTTTTTTTTTTTTAACAAAAATATGTAGAATAATACGTAGCGGCCTAAACTGAGGGGAAAAAATGTGTTTTTTATATATTTTTTGGGGATATTTATTATAGCAAAAAGTAAAAAATATTGCTTTTTTTTTCAAAATTGTCGCGCTTTTTTTTTGTTTATAACGCAAAAAAATTAAAAATGCAGAAGTGATCAGATACCACCAAAAGAAAGCTCTATTTGTGGGAGAAAAGGGACGTCAATTTTGTGCCACGTCGCATAACCGCGCAATTGTCAGATAAAGCGTCGCAGAGCTGAATCGCAAAAAGTGCTCTGGTCTTTGGCCAGCCAAATGGTCCGGGGCTGAAGTGGTTAAGCATGCCTAGTGCAGAAGACATAATGTTAAAAACCACTAATAGTATCCCAAATATAGCCTGTCGGGAAATACCTGTCTCCTGGGCCTGCGCTTTTCATTTCATCTGAAAGAATGTCTATCAGCAGTCTAAATCAGTTTCCTGAAAGAATTTTTACCGGTGAAGGCTGACAAATAATGGCTCTTCATATGTGTAAGCCAGTTATTAACAGATTGGTCTTTACTGCTTTATCTGCATTACTTTGAGCTCATGAACCTTAAGTTAAATAATATGATAATTTTGGTAAAACCTTGGGGGGTTTTTTGTTTTTTGTTTTAGCTGACAAAGTAAATGAGAATCTGAAAGAACTGACCCAGCAAGTGCACCCAGGAGACATTGTCAGTGTTTCTGGAATACGTAAGGCAATGGGAATCATTGCCCCATATGTGGACACAGAAGACATGGTAGTTGATTTGACAACAGGTTTGTGTTATTTTTTATATTAATTTTGTTTCTGTTTTTTTGTTTTGTTTTTGTTTTTTTTTTCCCTCACTGGTAACAGTTAGTTCAATTCCCATTTCTCATTATATAGTCATGTATAATTGGGTATAATCAATTAGATGTTTATATATTTACCTATTCACAAGAAATGTGTAGTGTGTTATGCTATATCAGGAGTTACAAACGTGCTCTGTTTTTCCAGCAGATACCCAAGAAAGGAAAGCAATACCTAAAAATGGAAGCCAGTGTCTGCAGATTGTATCATAGTAACCAAGATGGACCAACTTGTATATTTGTACCATTTACATTTTAATTCAATAAACCTGGTGAATTTGCTTTTGTACTTAATGTATCTCAGACTTATTGGATGCAGTTAGGGCAAAAAATAGATGCGAGATTCATGGCCTCCAATCTAACAGTGACCATATCCATGCAGATCTCTCACAAACCGTGATCTGTACATTCACCACCTTAATGTGTTAATTTTCTTTGCAGGAAAAAAAAGTGATTAAAAGATTTGTTTGAGTATTTTTTCCATATAAAGGAAGTGATTAGCAATCTCAGCCAAACAAAGATGTGTACATTTAATCAGGGCTTTTGATGTAATTATGGAGCCATGTGCTTTTGCTCCAAAGCATATTTACTGCCTTAACAGTACAAAGTGGAGTTGTGTGTTTACAGCAATGCACAGGATACTTTTTAAACCAAATATAGAAAACAACAAATGGGCTTTGTTATAAATAATATATGCCCTAATTTGTCCACTTACAGTACAATATGTGAAACATTGTAGAAATCAGGGTTAGTATACACCAAAATCAGAAGTGATAATTTCAGAAAAATATATATTTTGTATATGAGATGCATGAGTCTTTGGGCATTTACATAGTATTATCATTGACATATATAGAGAACAATAAGCAATGCATGATGAATGTAGGCACTGGGTTCTGCAATTGGCACTTTTCAGAGCTGAGTGTACTAATTAATTAGCTATGCAGCAATTCCAGGTCCAGAGCTATGGCACAGCCCCAGGTGTGGCCCTCTCTCTAAAGACTTAGTGAGTAGGCTTTGTGGGCTAAGTACTAGCAGTTCCCTGTTACTGGAACCATTGGGTGCCATTTACTAGTCCTGATTTCCGTTGGTTAATAGTAGAATGGGTTATCATTGAGGGACCGAGTTTTCGTGTCACCTGCTGGGAGTGTTATGCGCTCCCTGCCCCATTTTCTGTCATTCAGCGTAGAGGAAGCACCTTCCCACCACTATATAAAGTTTTTGGATGGCAGGACTTTTAAGGCACCACACAGTCGCAACTATTTTCTTTAAAAAAAAAAAAAAAATTATTTGTACATACAATTTTTTACATACATAATTTTAAGATAATACAGATAACAGTGATTCTCCAGATAGATTATGCTCGGTCTTCCACTTGGGAGAATCCTTTATGATACATAATGGGTTCCCCTAAAAAGCAATCCCTTTATAGCGGTTGTGATAGGCTACATGTTGCTCAACATATTTTGCGGACTCAAAAAAGATCAAAAATCAGATCAGATCAAAAAATATTTATTAAGATTTATGCGAAAGTTATAACAAATCTTTATAACACGAATGATGCCCAGAGGCACCCCTCATCTATACTTATACATGGAGAGCAATGGTGTAGGTCTCCCCACAGACAACCTGGGTGGGGCCAGTAGAAAAAGGGGAGGGCTATGCACATCCTCCAGAACACTGCAGACACCTATGATAAACACAAGGATTGAAGAAGTGTATTAACAGATCTTTATAAAAATTATTTGGAATTTGAAGCATATGTACACCCTCGTAATAATAGTGGTAGACTAATTGAAATGCGTTAGTTTTCATACTTCTATTTTTTTTCCTGTTGGAGGCTGGGTTCACACTGTGTGCGGACGAGGCTCACAGCAGGGGTACGGTGCGTCCCTGTTCTTCATTTCAGTGACGAATCGGGCCTGAATTCAGACCTGAAACAGATCCAAAGATGCACAGGACCCCTGTGCAATCCGCTCCGCGGCTGCCCCGGCGATGTGTGAACCTGCTCCATTGAGAGCCGGTCACGCTCTCCTGTCATGCGAATTGGATGTTGGGAAATTCGCATTAGTGTGAACCCAGCCTCACCTGGTGATCCTGCCAGTAAGTCTGCTATTTTTCAGCTTCCTTTAGCAGACCAAGCTGTCCAGCAAACGTGTCAGAGGGTTGAGACGAACGATTTAAATTTGACAGGGGTGCTTACAATGGTTTAACCTTTATCCCAAAAGGTAAACAAACTGTTGCTGTAACTGCTTAAAAGGTGTTTAGATGGAGTTTTTCTTTAACCTCCCTGGCGGTATGATTATGTCAGATTTTTGATGCTGAAAGCGGTACAATTGTTTTGCATGGAAATTTGGCGTTTTATATTGTAAGCCTGTAATTCTTAAAAAAAAACTCGCTTAAATCTGTCCAAACTAGAGTCTAGCAGACATCCCGGGTATGATAAAGTTTGAAACACAAAATCATAAATTACAATACATTTTATTCAATAAATTTGAGTCAATAATATAATCAAATCAAAAACACAGAAATTTTTTTGTCCAAACAAGGGTGCAATATTACTAGTCATATTGCTTCAGTAAACATCCCGGGTATGATTAATTTTGAAACCTGGGACGGCACAAAGTCCGAAGTCACAATCGGGACAATGGAACCTGGTTTCCTTACAGATTTTCTTTCCACTGTCATCACGCTTTGAGCAACAAACCACGCACATCCTTGTGGGTGCTGACTTTTTCTCAGTTGGTGGGATATAGTCCATGAAGTGACGACCAGTCAGGCGTTCCAGGTTGACAACGCCAGCAGCACAACGTCCAGCTCTATTCACAGCCATTGGCGTTTGGTGGTTCAGAAAGATCAGTTTGGCAACTTTCCAAAGCCAGCATGAACCACAGGCTTGTCACTCCTTCCTTCTTCTTTTTTTTTTTTTTTATTTCACAAGCATTGCTCAAGAAGATGTCTGAAGATCTTCTTGTAATACTTGTTGTTTTCTCATTGCTGGATAAAATTTCATTGCTTTGTCGACTCTGTCAACACCTCCCATGGTGTTGTAGTCTATCACTACCTGTGGCTTCATGATGTCTTTCCCACCTTTTGTGCGTACCATGACAGTGGAGGTATTATGTATTGTACTCATTAGGCACACATCTTTTTTGTCACGCCATTGCAGTGCCATAATTTTGCCTTTCTGCCAGGCAACCATTTCCCAGTCTTGAGCTTCTTATTGCCAAAGATTGGCGGCATGTCACGCCGGTTAGCCCTAACGGTTCCATAGGCATCCGTTTTGTTGTGCAGAAGGAACTCATAAAGTTCAGAAAATATGGAAAAGTTGTCTGTAGTTACACAATAGCCCTGATTTAGCAATGGCTCAGTCAGTGAAAGGACGGAAGATGTTGCCATTACAAATTACTGTATTTTGGGTTAAATTTGATTCCTTTCCCAGTGTATAGGACAGAATTCCAATTGTTCACATAGCATGAAGGATTTTACGCCAAATCATGCTCTCTTTCATGCCATATATTGTATTCAGCTGAGCCTTCCCTTGTAGGCCATTAGACTTTGATCTATGCTGATGTCTCTATCTGGCACATAGCTCAGTTGGAAATTCTTCAGAATCATTTGATACTTTCCAAATTGTCTTGAGTTTTGGTGCTGGATGAGTAGTTTCATCAAATTCTTCATTGTTTTCAAAGTGCAAATACTTCGTTATCATGGAAAACTTGTACTCTGACATGACTGTGCCAAAGAATGGAGTGGCAAGTAATTTATTGGTTGTCCAATACCACTTCTGCGAGGGTTTCCCCACCACTCCCCGAAGAATTATTAGGCCCAGAAATTTCCAAATGTCCTCTTTGGTCACTGGTTCCCACTTTCTACTTCTTGAAAACTTCTGATGCGTAGCAGCTTGTTGCTCCTGGTACCGGTTTGTCTCCATAACTATTTTTTTCAATAACCTCATTGGTCAAAAGTAGTTGTAGGTATGCCAAGGTTTGTCATCTTCAACATCCACTTTCATACCAGGTGATCCAGTAAATGGGAATCCTGGGGGTGCTGCGTGATCCGTACTGCAGTCAATAGAGCACCAAGTCCACACATCACTGAGCTCAGTCGCAAGATCATCGCTGAAATCACTTTGTGTCTGACGACTTTCCCCATGAATCGCTATCACTCAATTCTGCAAGTGATTCTGTATTGCTATCGCTGTTTTCCAGCAAGTTATAGACCACTTTTGATGTAGAGGCATGCTTTTTGGATGCCATGGTCGTTCTCCAGTTTCCAGGCAGAAAGAACAAACTGAGGTCAGATGATTTGATACAGTAATGTAATCCAATAAGATTACAATGTATTGTGTGTGTTGTGATTTATACATTTTGAACCTGGCACCATTTCCACCCCCCTGCGTCACGATGCTCGCAAGGAAGGGAAGCCGAAACACAGATCATAGGGTGTAAGATCCGGCCGCTGACACAGCGGGAGAACATGTGGGTTTGTGGGGACAAGGTAAGTCACCTCTTCCAAGATCCAGCTATGCAATCCTGAGTGTGGCTCAGGGTTACCACTAATGGTACTGAAATTTCACCCCGATCGACACTCGGCAATACCGCCAAGGAGGTTAATTTGTTAGCCAAGTCCATCTACATCCATCTGCTAGTGCATCTAATACTACCCTCGAGCGGCTTACAGCAGGGGTCCGTGCATCCTGGTTCACCGTTTCAGGTCCGATTTCAGCCTGAATTTTGTGCTGAATTCGGACTTGAAACAGACCAAAAGACGCACAGAGAGTTGGTCAAAATCTCCTGCTATTGCAAATTGGATGCAGAGAACCTGCATCCAATTCACAACGGTGTGAACCCAGCCTTAAAAATTGGTAAGATGTTATTACATTTTTGTTTTGGGGTTTAAGCCCTGCTTCACACTGGAGCATTTTGACATGTCAAATTGGCAATTGCTGTCAATGGCACTGTCCTAATTGGTGTGATGGCGCATCTGCCGCGCTGCACTGATTTCAAAAAGTCGTTTCTGTACTACTTTTTGCGATTTTGGGCTGCAATTTACATTGACATATGTGCAGAAACCTGCACAGATGTCTCTGAAATCACGGCTGAGTTGGGACTGACATGCAGGAGTGAAATCGTGCGAGTTCAGCTGAACTCGCACGGCTTCATTCCCGGGCAAGTTCAGCTGAACTCGCACGGCTTCATTCCTGCAGCTCAGTGTGAACCTGGGCTAATACCACTTTAAATCTGACAGGTGAGGAGGGAGCAGGCAGGGTCCATCATCAATTCCAGTGCTGAGAGGAGGCACTTTAGGACACCAATCCTCAGTAATTTAAAGGCTGAGCCCTGCTGTTTACTTTAGACTCCAAAGCACCTGTATGCTAAACCTAAAAAATGCAGAAATTGTTCCTGTAAAATACCTAGTTTGTGGGAGCATTGGCGTTTTGCAATAACTGCATTCAGCAGTTGGCTGGGTATGAGTCAACCTTCAGTATCAGAGATTTTACTAGAGGGAGTGATGAGGCATCCAGGCAGTCTTGCAAGCTCTGGTGATCAGCAAAATAAAACAAGAGGTAGGTAATTTCACTCTAATCCTATTATAGTGTGGCCTAAGGTGTCATGCTTCTCCTCTCTACTAGCATTAACAGTGTGGCACCCTTTAACTACCCCTTTCAGCCAGCACTATTCAACTTTTAACCCCCACTAGCGGCCGAATAAAGGGTTAAATGTGCCTGTCTAGCGACACTGCCACTTCGGCAGTGTGCCCATTTATTTCAAAGGGAAGGAGTGGTGTATACACCACTCCTCCACCGCCCGAAAGATGCTGCTTGCAGGACTTTTTCTAACGCCCTGCAAGCACAATGACCCAGTGTGAGAGCACTCGGGCTCTCACACTGGGGATGCAGGAGAGGCATTTTTCAGGCACTTTACAGGTGCTATTTTTAGCCCAAAAGTGCCCAGTGTGAAAGCGGTCTAAATTGGGATGTTCAGGCTTGTTAAGGTAGATTATGTAGCATATCTTTCCAAAGGGACATCACTTTGGGCCTGATTGCAATAAGATAAGATCGCCCATCTGCTGCAGGAAAGAAATATTGCTGGTTGAAGCTATTTGCAGAGACTTCCTGTGTGCTCCAACATGGAAAGTGAGCTTGGAACCCAGGTGTTGGAATATTCTATTTTATAATTCTTTCAGAATTTGCTTTTGAAGTATCCAAAACTAACCAGTGCACAGCCTACATTTGCTGACAAGCAAGTAAAATAAGAGATTCAACAAAGCCATGGGGACTCTCAGGAAAGCAGCTTTTATGTACCCTAGTTAGTGTTGGGCAAATGGTTCGACCCGAGCATGAATTCGGGCCGAACATTGGCTGTTTGCCCGTTCGGCGAACACCTGAATTCAGGGCATTCAACCATTTGTTGGGCTCACTGAGTGCTGCACAGTGCATTGGAAGCCCTTATTGGCTGAAGCAATGAAGGATTTGCCAAATCAGGGCACAGAACACTGTCAGAGCCATGATTAGAGAAAGTAATGATAACTGTGCCCAATCTTGACTCATTGCTCATAGACCACCCCTCTATAAAAGGATCATTCGCAGAGCAGCCATTTGCAGTGTGATATTGGAGTGTGTAATAATATGAATGAACTTCATATATCATGACTAATAATATATCATGACTTTATTTTGTATACCCTCGCCATCTTATGTGAAGTCTTATTGTGTAAGTTTTATGTTATGTAAGAATGTGCAAGAATGCTTGCACAGCATCCCCCCCTTTTGTGCTCACTGTGGTCAAGCCTGTTCTCGGAATGTATATCCTGTTTAGCCTTAGGCAATCAGCTAAGATATGTGACTAATGACCAGATGTCCTATCTAACTGTTGATAGGCATCAAGTAACAAACTTGTATAACCCTAGACACGTATGCATTAAACTAACCACTCCCTCTCCTTTGTTCTATACTGAATATAAGCTACTTTCGTGCTCAATAAACTCAGACTCAGATCTTTTGAACTCACATCTTGTTTCATTGGGTGTCTCACGGTACCGGGGGTCATGGTGGTCTGCCGTAGTTAACCAGGGTGGTTGCCCAGAACCAGAATTCTTTTCAAATGTGGGCTCGGCCAGGATAAAGCAATCATCCGTGGCAGTGGCATAGCGGGGGTTGTCAGCACCCAGGGCAAGGCAAGTAATTTGCGCCCCCTAACCTGCGGACTTTTAGCACTCCCCGAGTCCCTTCAAATACAATAGTACTGACCTACCTGATTCCTATACTGACCACTACACTAACCTACTTGATTTCAACACTGACAAACCTGATTCCTTTAGGCCCCTTTCACACTGGGGCGGTAGGGGGCGTCGGCGGTAAAACAGCGCTATATTTAGCGCTTCTTTTACTGCGGTACTCGGCCGCTAGCGGTGCGGTTTTAACCCCCCGCTGGCGGCCGAAAAAGGGTTAAAACCCCTCGTATAGCGCGGCTATAGCCGTGGTATTACCGCGGTATAGCCGCGCTGTCCCATTGATTTCAATGGGCAGGAGCGGTTTAGGAGCGGTGAATACACCGCTCCTTCACCACTCCAAAGAAGCGGCTGACAGGAGATTTTTTCTTCTGCCAGCGCACCGCTTCAGTGTGAAAGCCCTCGGGCTTTCACACTGAACAAACAGCGGAGGCTGTTTAGGGGCGGTTTGCAGACGCTATTTTTAGCGCAATAACGCCTGCAAACCGCCCCAGTGTGAAAGGGGTCTTACTGACCATTACACACTACACTGACCACTATACTGTCTACTACACTACACTGACCGCTATACTATTCTGTCCACTACACTAACTGCTATACTATACTGTCCACTATACTACACTGACCACTATACTAAACTGACTACTATACTGTCCACTACACTGAGAACTACACTGACCACTATACTGTCCACTACACTGACCACACCACTACACTACACTGACCACTATACTGTCCACTACACTATACTAGATAGTAATAGCAGGTAATGTAGCGCTTACTAATAAAAACCAAATAATTGTGACGCTTCATGAATTAAAGCTATAAAAACTAAATTGTATAGCAAATGATTAACAAACCAATGCTATAACAATACATGAATCAATGTGCAAAAACAGTAATCAGCTTTCTGAACGATTTTCAATGGTGTCCTAGGAAGGTGACTAAACTCACATATATGCCAATAAATCCAATAAGTCCAAACCGTGGAGGTAGGAACATCAATAAGTGAATAAGAACATGCATCAGTGGCATAAACACATGTGCATCAAAGGTAAATACTGTGCAAACAACAATTAATGGTGCAATAAATGACAATAATCTGTGCAAATGTATAACAATATAAAGTGCAAATGGCAATGAAAATAAGGTGCAAAAAAATAGTCCAAAATAACTCCCAGTAAGCGAATAATGTGATTACACAAATAAGGAAATTTGCCATTTGCACTTTATATTGTTATACATTTGCACAGATTATTGTCATTTATTGCACTATATATAAGGCGCCTCTCTCTCTCTCCAGCCCCCCCCCAGCCATCCATTCCTCACCTTCGGACTCCAGAGGATAGGAGGAGAAGAAGACAGCGGCCCCGGCGCCTCACGCTTTCCAGTGCTTGTCTCCCCTGTGCTCCGGCCGCCATGTTCAGTGTTTCCCGGCCCACTGTGATTGGGCGTATGGGGGTCATGTGCGGAGGCGGGACTTCGGGAGCAACTGCAATCATGGACAGGCTAGCCCCACGCCGCACATGACCCCCATACGCTCAATCACAGGGCGCTGGACACTGAACATGGCAGCCGGAGCGCAGGGGAAACAGGAAATTTAAATTAGGAGGCAGCCAGTAGTGACACTACTGCCACGAAATTGCGCCCTCCTAAATGTTGCGCCCGGGGCCATGACACCCCCCGCACCCCCCACGCTACGCCACTGATCCGTGGTAAGTAAGTTTTGTCTTATTTTGACAAATTGTTTTCTTGCCTTTAAATCTGACAGAAAGGAGACGGACCACGCCTTATAAGTGATAAAGGGGTCTTGGGTAGACCTGTCCTCAGAAGGGACTTTTTGTAACGTTTAAATACAGTGGGGCAAAAAAGTATTTAGTCAGCCACCAATTGTGCACGTTCTCCCACTTAAAAAGATGAGAGGCCTGTAATTGTCATCATAGGTATACCTCAACTATGAGAGACAAAATGTGGAAACAAATCCAGACAATCACATTGTCTAATTTTTGAAAGAATTTATTTGCCCCCCCCCGTGTGGTTTTGGGATTTTTGCTCACCGTTCTTGTGATCATTTTGACCCCACGGGGTGAGATCTGCGTGGAGCCCCAGATCTAGGGAGATTATCAGTGGTCTTGTATGTGTTCTATTTTCTAATTATTGCTCCCACAGTGGATTTCTTCACACCAAGCTGCTTGCCTATTGCAGATTCAGGCTTCCCAGCCTGGTGTAGGTCTACAATTTTGTTTCTGGTGTCCTTCGACAGCTCTTTGGTCTTCACCATAGTGGAGTTTGGGGTGTGACTGTTTAAGGTTGTGGACAGGTGTCTTTTATACGGATAACAAGTTCAAACAGGTGCCATTAATACAGGTAATGAGTGGAGGACAGAGGAGCCTCTTAAAGAAGAAGATACAGGTCTGTGAGAGCCAGAAATCTTGCTCGTTCGTAGGTGACCAAATACTTATTTTCCACCATAATTTGCAAATAAATTCTTTCAAAAATCAATGTGATTGGATTTGTTTCCACATTTTGTCTCTCATAGTTGAGGTATACCTATGATGACAATTACAGGCCTCTCTCATCTTTTTAAGTGGGAAAACTTGCACAATTGGTAGCTTACTAAATACTTTTTTGCCCCACTGTAAGTAGTACCACACTCCTTTTGGGAAGGAGGAAAAAGTGTTGGTGTTAATAAGGCAATTACCACCGGGGCCCACATCTGTGTCTTGCTTTTCTTATCTATCGCATAGAAATATAAGAACATCTGTTGTGTGAACTGAAACTGCAAGGTAAGGCAGTCTTTCACTGTGATAATGGGTCAGTCGCAGGGAAAGGATCTCCCACCTCCTCCAAACCCCGGGGAAAATTGTAAAGATTATGTAGCCAGAGTTTGTGGAATTGATTATGAGTTTATAAACCCCTGGGTGTCTAACTTGGCTGGGTGGACAGAAAGTATGCACAGTAGTGACCCATTCCCTCGAGAAGAAGATAATGATGAATTTCACATGGGTATGGTGAAGGGCTTATGTCTTGGAGTCAAGAAAGCCTTCCCATGGTATTCCGGTGATCCCCAGTGGGACATGGAGTACATGAGAAGGGGGGGGGGGACTGGATAAAATATGCCCCTCATTGGTTTCAGAGAAATAGTAAGGAACAAAAGAAGCCCCCTAAAACCCAAAAAGAGAGAAGACTGATAGAAAACATAAGGATGAGACAGGTAAAAAGTCTAAATCCAACTGCCCCTCCCCTCTCATTCAACCCTCCACCATACACAAACCAAATCTATCCCAGTCTCACGAAGGAAGATATAGACCTGCTGGCTGGATGCCATGCAGCAGAGACCACGCCCTAATAGAAGTCCCGAATCTGAGTCTAGTGCTGACACACACAGGATGCTGGTCCAATTTGATGATAAATACCCAATTTCAGAAGAAGATTATGAGGAAGCAATAAGAAAGGCAGAGGCAAAGTTAAAAGAGGATTATGAGTAAGAGCTAAGAAGGACAGAGGAACTAATGGTAGAGCTCCGGGAAAAGGTGAACGCTTTAGCTGCTCGAACACCGTTAATAAAATGACAATTAAGAAGCCATAATAAGGAGGCGGGTAAGGACCATGGAGAAAGGGACGGGGCCACGTTTCAAGGCCCCTTTATGACCATAGGTGAAGATGTGCTTAAGAAACCCATTGAAGTGGAAGACATAAATAAAATGATAAAACATTGTCCCAAGCCAAATGTCTCCCCTGGGAGGCACTTTGGCATATCTAAAAGGCTTTTAAAGGTAGAAATTACACACAGGAAGACAGGCGCCTGATCATTGATGGTTTTATAGGACACACCACTGCTTGGGATAATGTTAAATCCATATCAATCATCACCCCTTCCAATGAACGAGCAAGTAAATACCCATTAAATACAGAAGACGGTAGAAAAACCATGTGGGATGAGCTTGAGGCCAAAATAAAGAATACCTTTAAAATTAAGTCCTCCCTCCCCACTGCTATAACCTGTAAACAAAAGTCAAGTGAGTCAGCGTTGGATTTCTGGAGAAGGTTCATGGACCCTTGGACCCAAGAGGCCAGGTTGTCTTTGCAGGCAGATATAAGTTTGATGATACAAACCTACATATTTAAACTTAAGCCACAAATGGGTTTAATGGTCAGGCAAATGATCTCCGAGTGGCCCTCAAGTACACAAGAGGACTTTCAGAAGACATTAACAGAGAAAGATGTGGCAGGTTGTTTTGAGATGAAGGACAAACCAGTAAGTACACATTTCCAAGGGGGATCACAAAATGGCCCACCCCAGGGGAATGATGGACAGTGGGGAGGACGAGGTAGAGGAAAGTGATGAGCTAGGGGCAGGGGTAGAGGTAGGGGTTTTTGCCGTTCTGGCAATTCCAGAACGGGATGCTTCAATTGTGGAGCAGAAAATGACTGAAGAAACCAATGCCCCTATGAGTCCCAGGGTCAGACCTCCCAACAGATTGTGCAGCCTACACAAAATAACACCCAGCGGGCACCAATTCAACAAATACAAGGACCAAAATACCCCATTCAGTGGCCAAACCAACAACAATGAAGCTGCCCTGAAGGTAGTATCCCGGCATTCCCCCTTGTCTCTCACTCATATAACGAACAACCGATCGTGACCTTACATGTCCAAGGAAAGCTGATCCCTTTCCTCAATTCAGACAAAATCAACCCTGAGTGAGAATACGCAATAAGTGTATATTGATTGGTTTGCGCAAAAGTTATAGCGTCTACAAAATAGGGGATAGATTTATGGCATTTTTTTTTTTTTAATTATTTATTTTTTTTTTTTACTAGTAATAGCGGCGACCGCGATTTTTTTTCGTGACTGTGACATTATGGCGGACACATCGGACACTTTTGACACATTTTTGGAACCATTCACATTTATACAGCGATCAATGCTATAAAATTGCATTGATTACTGTATAAATGTGACAGGCAGGGATGGGGTTAACCACTAGGGGGAGACGAGGGGTTAAATGTTTCCTAGGGGAGTGATTATAACTGTAGGGGGAGGGGACGCACAAGGGGAGGAGACCGATCGGTGTTCCTCTGTACTGGGAACACAGATCGGTCTCCTCTCAACTGACAGGACGTGGATCTGTGTGTTTACACACACAGATCCACGGTCCGGCCCGGTTAACGGGCAATCGCGGGTGCCCGGCGGACATCGCGGGCGCTGGGCACACGCAATGGGTCCCGAGCAACGTGGCAGGAGCGCGCGCGCCCCTTAGATGGCCGGGAAGCCCAGGCCGTCATATGACATCCACCCAGGATGGGAGATCCCATCTGTGGATGTCATTTTACTGTGGCCGGGTAGTGAAGTGGTTAAACAAGGAAATTTAAGAGACAGTTTCACCCTTCAACACACCTATAAATCCAGTTAAAAAGCCGGATGGCAGTTATAGGTTTGTGTAGGACCAAAGGGCCATAAACAACTTAGTTGTACCTATCGCGCCTGATGTGCCATCACTTCTTACCTCCATTCCATCCGATGCCGAATATTTCTCTCTGATTGATTTAACAAACACATTTTTTCCGTCCCTGTGGACGAGAAGACACAGCCAATACTTGCATTTTGTTTTAGAAACCGCCAGATGACATGGTGTAGAATGCCCCAGGGTTATGTGGACTCCCTGTAGTCTACTCAGTGGTCCTCCAGGCAACCCTGCGGTCCTGGACTCCCCGCCATGGTTCAGTCCTACTCCAATATGTCGATGATTTACTGTTGTGTAGTCCAAGCCAGGTTGCACGCAAAAAGGATGGATTAGATCTGTTACATTGGTTAGCAGATAATGGTCACAAGGTTTCTAGGAAAAAGCTACAATGGTGTCAGGAAACTGTTGAATACCTTGGTTTTGTGCTTTCTTAAAGAGATAGGAAAATCAGTCATAAGAGAGCTGCGGTTCTCGTGGGTCTGCCCCGCTCAGCTTGGGGTGTCTACTTTCCACAATAGGGTCATTTGGGGGGGTTTTGTGCCACTTGGGCATTCCATGGCCTCCGAAACTGTGATAGGCAGTGAAGAGTGAAATCAAAAATTTACGCCCTTAGAAAGCCTGAAGTCGGTGCTTGGTTTTCTGGGTCCCGTACGCGGCTAGGCTCCCAAAAAGTCTTACACATGTGGTATCCCTGTACTCAGGAGAAGCAACAGAATGTATTTTGGGGTGTAATTTCACATATTCCCAGGGCATGTTTGAGCAATATATCATTTAGTGACAACTTTGTGCAAAAAAAAAAAATGTGTCTTTTTCCCGCAACTTGTGTCACAATATAAAATATTCCATGAACTCTACATGCCTCTCAGCAAATAGCTTGGGGTGTCTACTTTCAAAAATGGGGTAATTTGGGGGGGGGTTTGAACTGTCCTGGCATTTTATGCACAACATTTAAAAGCTTATGTCACACATCACCCACTCTTCTAACCACTTGAAGACAAAGCCCTTTCTGACACTTTTTGTTTACATGAAAAAATATTTTTTTTTTGCAAGAAAATTACTTTGAACCCCCAAACATTATATATTTTTTTAAAGCAAATGCCCTACAGATTAAAATGGTGGGTGTTTAATTTTTTTTTTTCACACAGTATTTGCGCAGCGATTTTTCAAACGCATTTTTTTGGGAAAAAACACACTTTTTTTTTATTTTAACCACTTGACCACTGGGCACTTAAACCCCCTTAATAACCAGACCAATTTTCAGCTTTTGGTGCTCTCACATTTTGAATGACAATTACTCAGTCATGCAACACTGTATCTATATGAATTTTTTGTCCTTTTTTTCACACAAATAGAGCTTTCTTTTGGTGGTATTTAATCACCGCTGGGTTCTTTATTTTTTGCGCTATAAAAGAAAAAAGACCGAAAAATCTGTAAAAAAAATAAATTTTTCTTCGTTTCTGTTATAAAATTTTGAAAATTAGTAATTTTTCTTCATATATTTTGGCTAAAATTTATACCGCTACATATCTTTTGTAAAAATAACCCAAATCGGTGTATATTATTTGGTTTTTGTGAAAGTTATAGCGTCCACAAGCTATGGTGCCAATAGCTGAAAATTGATCACACCTGAAGTACTGACGGTCTATCTCATTTCTTGAGACCCTAACATGCCAGAAAAGTACAAATACCCCCCAAATGACCCCTTTTTGGAAAGAAGACATTCCAAGGTATTTAGAAAGATGCATGGTGAGTTTTTTGAAGTTGTCATTTTTTCCCACAATTCTTTGCAAAATCAAGTTTTTTTTTTTTTTCACAAAATTGTCATATTAGCAGGTTATTTCTCACACACAGCATATGCATACCACAAATTACACCCCAAAACACATTCTGCTATTACTCCCGAGTATGGTGATACCACATGTGTGAGACTTTTACACAGCGTGGTCACATACAGAGGCCCAACATGCAGGGGAGCACCTTCAGGCGTTCTGGAGCACCCAGGCCAATTCTGACATTTCTCTCCTACATGTAAAAATCATCATTTATTTGCTAGAAAATTACATAGAACCCCAAAACATTATATATGTTTTTTTAGCAAAGACCCTAGAGAATACAATAGTGGTCATTGCAACTTTTTATCTCGCACGATATTTGCGCAGCAATTTTTCGAAAGTGTTTTTTTTGGAGAAAAAACTGTTTTTTGCTTTAAAAAAAAACAAAACAGTAAGGTTAGCCCAATGTTTTTGCATAATGTGAAAGATGAAGTTACGCCGAGTAAATAGATACCTAACATGTCACCTTTCAAAATTGCACACGCTTGTGGAATGGCGCCAAACTTCGCCACTTAAAAATCCCCATAGGCGACGCTTTAAAATGTTTTACTGGTTACAAATTTTGAGTTACAGAGGAGGTCTAGGGCCAAAATTATTGCTCTCGCTCTACCGATCGCAGCGATACCTCACATGTGTGGTTTGAACACCGTTTTCATATGTGGGCGGGACTTACATATGCGTTCGCTTCTGCATGCAAGCACACAGGGACAGGGGCGCTTTAAAATTTTTTTATTTTTTTTTTTATTGTTCATTTTACTTCATTTATTTTAGTTTGACACTTTTTTCCAAAAAAAAAATGTTTTTGATCACTTTTATTCCTATTACAAGGAATGTAAACATCCCTTGTAATAGGAATATGGCATGACAGGTCCTCTTTACAGTGAGATATGGGGTCAATAAGACCCCACATCTCACCTCTAGGCTGTGCCTGAAATAAAAAAAAAAAAAAAAAAAAGATCCTGGCTTCAATCGTAGCGGTGAGTCGGTAGAAGCACCGGAGGGTGGCGGGAGGGGGGGACGTCCCCTCTCGCCTCTCGTAAGAACGATCAAGCAGTGGAACTGCCGCTATGATCGTTCTTATGGTGTAGGGAATCGCCGGCTGAAAAAGCTGATATCTGAATGATGCCTGTAGCTGCACCCATCATTCAGATATCCCCACACAAAGTCAAGGACGTCGTATGACGGAAGGCGGGAAGTGGTTAAAACGCTTTTTTTTTTTTTAACACAAAGTTGTCCATTTATACAATATTTCTAACACATAACATGTACATACCAAAAATGACACCCTAAAATAGATTCTCCTACTCCTCCTGAGTACGGCGATACCACATGTGTGAGACTTCCACAGCCTGGCCACATACAGAGGCTAGGTATGGCTGAGCATGGCTAGGTATGGCTGAGCATGGCCGAGTATGGCTGAGCATGGCTGGGTATTGCAGAGTATCGCCGAGTATGACTGGGTATGGCAGAGTATGGCTGGGTATCACCGAGTATTGCAGAGTATGGCTGGGTATCACCGAGTATTGCAGAGTATGGCTGGGTATTGCAGAGTATGGCTGGGTATGGCAGAGTATTGCGGGTTATGGCAGAGTATTGCAGATTTTTGCGGGGTAATGCAGAGCATGGCAGAGTATGGCAGAGTATGGCTGGGTATCACAGAGTATTGCAGAGTATGGCTGGGTATTGCGGGGTATGGCAGAGTAATGCGGGAAATTTCAGGGTATTGCAGGGTATGGCAGAGTATTGCGGGGTATTTCAGGGTATTGCAGGGTATGGCAGAGTATTGCAGGGTATTTCAGGGTATTGCAGGGTATGGCAGAGTATTGCAGGGTATGGCAGAGTATTGCAGGGTATTGCAGGGTATGGCAGAGTATTGCGGGGTATTCCAGGGTATGGCAGAGTATTGCGGGGTATTCCAGGGTATGGCAGAGTATTGCGGGGTATTCCAGGGTATGGCAGAGTATTGCGGGGTATTCCAGGGTATGGCAGAGTATTGCGGGGTATTCCAGGGTATGGCAGAGTATTGCGGGGTATTCCAGGGTATAGCAGAGTATTGCGGGGTATTCCGGGGTATGGCAGAGTATTGCGGGGTATTCCAGGGTATGGCAGAGTATTGCAGGGGTATTGCGGGGTATGGCAGAGTATTGCGGGGTATTCCAGGGTATGGCAGAGTATTGCGGGGTATTCCGGGGTATGGCAGAGTATTGCGGGGTATTCCAGGGTATGGCAGAGTATTGCAGGGGTATTGCGGGGTATGGCAGAGTATTGCGGGGTATTCCAGTGTATGGCAGAGTATTGCAGGGTATTCCGGGGTATGGCAGAGTATTGCGGGGTATTCCAGGGTATGGCAGAGTATTGCAGGGGTATTGCGGGGTATGGCAGAGTATTGCAGGGTATGGCAGAGTATTGTGGGGCATTGCAGAGGGCATTGCAGAGTATTGCACAGCATTGCAGGGCATGCAGAGTAGTGGGGATGGCTGAGCATGGATGGATGGATGGCTGGATGTCTCTGTGCAGCGCTGTGGGCACTACACATGCAGCCCACAACACTGCAGCCATCCATCCAGCCCCCTCTCCGCTCACAGTGTACCGATCTGTACACAAGAGGGGAGGAGAGGAACCGGCGTCATCAGATGACGTCGGTTTGTTTACATGTGATCGCGCCGTCATTTGACGGCGCGATCACATGGTAAACGGCCGCAATCAGCGGCCATTTACCGGGATCCGTGATGCGCCGGGTCCTCAGGACCCGGCGGTCACGGATGCTCTCGAGTGCGCCCCCTAGGGGGCGCGCGAGAGCAGAATTCTGGGAGGACGTCCCTGGATGTCCTCCCAGAGTTAAGCAACCGCCCTGTAGCCGTCATATGGCTATGGGCCGGTTGTTAAGTAGTTAATGCACTAAAACACACTATATTGCCCAAATGTTTGATGAAATAAAAAAAGATGATCTTAGGCTGAGTACATGGATACCAAACATGACATGTTTTAAAATTGCGCACAAACGTGCAGTGGCGACAAACTAAATACATTTTTAAAAGCCTTTACAGGATACCACTTTAGATTTACAGAGGAGGTCTACTGATAAAATTACTGCCCTCGATCTGACCTTCGCGGTGATACCTCACATGCATGGTGCAATTGCTGTTTACATTTGACGCCAGACCAACGCTTGCGTTCGCTTTTGCGCGAGAGCAGGGAGGGACAGGGGTGCTTTTTTTTTTTTCTTTATTATTTTTTTGCTTTTTTATCTTATTTTTTAAACTATCTTTATTTTTTTTTATCATTTTTTATTGTTATCTCAGGGAATGTAAATATCGCCTATGATAGCAATAGGTAGTGACAGGTACTCTTTTTTGAAAAAACTGGGGTCTATTAGACCCTAGATCTCTCCTCTGCCCTCAAAGCATCTGACCACACCAAGATCGGTGTGATAAAATGCTTTCCCAATTTCCCAATGGCGGTGTTTACATCCGGCGAAATCTAAGTCATGAAATGCTCGTAGCTTCCGGTTTCTTAGGCCATAGAGATGTTTGGAGCCACTCTGGTCTCTGATCACCTCTATGGTCAGCTGGCTGAATCACCGGCTGCATTCTCAGGTTCCCTGTTGGGACAGGAGAGCCAGAGAAAAACATGGAAGATGGTGGTGGGGGGGGGGGGATTCCCTTCCCTCCCACTGCTGGTAAAAGCAGTCTAGAGGCTAATTAGCTGCTAGGATTGCTTTTATATGAAAGCCGACCACTGGCTGAAAAGAATGATACCAAGATGATACCTAAACCTGCAGGCATCATTCTGGTATAACCACTCAAAGTCCAGCAACATACCAGTATGTTGCTGGTCCTTGTTGGGTATATATTGTAAACTTTTTTTTAATGCAGCCTGTGGGCTGAACGAAAAAAAGATATTGATCGGTGGGTATGCCCACCATTAGACTACCTCCCTTCATCCACCCACTTCTAATGATGGGCATACATGCACCGTATACATATGCCGAAGCATGGGGGCATCCTCCCGCAAAAGTTAGGAGCAAATCGCTCCTCCGCCCTCTGCTGCCCCCACGCTTCGGCATATATGCTGAAGTATGTAACTGTGGTGGTGAAATCACCTCCGACAGTGCTGGAGTCACGGCTTTATGTATCGTGGGAGCAAACACTGTTGCTGTCAAGATAAATAAATCCGCGCTGCAACTGAATGGCGTACCTGCTAAGCAAATGATGGTTAACAATAAAACAAAGTAACATTACAGTATAACAGTAAGACTTACCATACCTGCAAAGCAAATACAAAAACATAGTAAAAAATAAAACATTTAACGCAACCTGTGCCTAAAATATATATATGCCAAAGCATGGGGGCATCCTCCCACAAAAGGCAGGAGCAAATCGTTCCTCCACCCACTGCTGCCCCCACGCTTCGGCATATATGCTGAAGTATGTAACTGTGGTGGTGAAATCACTTCCGACAGCTCTGGAGTCACGGCTTTTTGTATCGTGGGAGCAAACGCTGTTGCTATCAAGATAAATAAATCCGCTCTGCAGCTGAATGCCGTACCTGAAAACAAAAAAATGGTTACACAGTAAACAGTAAAGTATAAAAAAATTGCATATCTGAAAAGCAAACATGGTAAAACATAATAACAATAAAACATTGCAGAATAGAATACAGTAAAAAAGAGCAGAACAATAGAGAGAGAATAGAGAGAGGGAGAACAATAAAACGACAACTATTTTTTGTTTTTTTATTTTATATTTTTTTTTGTTTTTTTATTTATTTATTTATTTTTTTACACTTTTTTAGTAACTTCAACTTTTGTAACTGGTACCAGGTTTGGGTCTCTCAAAATGCGATGGCATCTTGGGAGACCCTCTGAAAGTGTGTCCTAGTCTGTGCAATGCTGTACCCTACGCTAAAACTCAACTAGTGTATGGTAGCGTTCAAAACATTCACCAATGCATAGACCAGGATTGTCAGGACAGGAGGGACAATAATACCGGGTGTCACGCCTATATTCGCGCTTGCTTCAGACACAACATCTTCTTTGGGGGGCTCGTTGGGTAGGGGTACTCGGGAGGACATAAGGAAAATGCCTCTCATGCAGCCGGCTTACTGCATTTGGTTGGGAAAGGTGAGGAGGAGCACCGTCTGGATACAGAAGGGCTCTGACGATCTCTTCCTGTAATTTAAGGAAGGATCCAGTCCGTCCTGAAGCTCTGTATAACACATGAGCGTTCAGCAAAGCCAATTGAAATAAATAAAAAGACACTTTTTTGTACCAGCGTCTGGCCTTACGGCAACTAGGTACGGCACCAACAACTGGTCGTTGAGGTCCCCCCCTCCCATATTTTGGTTATATTCGTGGACACAGAGGGGTTTCTCCACAACACCAGTCGCCGTAGTAATTTGGACCGTCGTGTCTGCATGAAGGGAGGTAAGAACGAAAACATTCTTATTATCCCTCCACTTCATAGCGAGCAAGTTATTACACTTGAAGCAGGCTCTCTCCCCCAGCCTAAGACGGGAATCTACAAGCCGCTAGGGAAAGCCCCGGCGATTAGATCGCGCGGTGCCACATGCTCCAATCTGTTGATCAAAAAGGTGACTAAAAAGTGGCACGCTCGTGTAATAATTGTCCACGTACAAGTGGTACCCCTTTCCGAATAAGGGTGACATCAAGTCCTACACTATCTTGCCAGCGCTTCCTATGTAGTCAGGGCAGTTTGTCGGCTCTACGTGACTATCTTTGCCCTCGTAAACCATAAAACTACATGTATAGCCTGTGGCCCTGTCACAGAGCTTATACATCTTGACCCCGTATCTGGCACGCTTGCTGGGAAGGTACTGTTTGAATGACAAGCGGCCAGAAAATTTAATCAGGGACTCATCAACGCAGACAACTTGATGGGGAGTAAACAAGTCTGCAAAACGCTGGTTGAAGTGGTTTACGAGGGGCCGAATTTTGTAGAGCCGATCGTATCCAGGGTCTCCACGAGGACGACAGAGTTCATCGTTGTTGAAGTGCATGAACCGCAAAATCTGCTCGTATCGTGCCCTGGTCATGGAGGCAGAGAACAAGGGCATATGGTGAATTGAGTCAGTGGACCAATATGACCGCAACTCACTCTTTTTAGTTATGCCCATGTTAAGGGAAAGGCCCAGAAAGATCTTAAATTCGGAGACCGTAATTGGTCTCCAATCTCTGGCAAGGGAGGACTGGGGAATAGTGGCGATATGTTGACCAGCGTATAAATTGCTTTGGTCCACAATAGATTTATAGAGATCTTCGGTGAAAAACAACGAATAAAAATCCAGTGGCGTAAAATCAACTGTTTCCACCTGAATTCCGGGTTGGCCAGTGAATGGGGGAAGTACAGGTGCTGCAGAAGTGGTGGGTTCCCAATTCAGATTGGCGAATGCAGCAGGAAGGGCACTATGGGTACGACGGGCCTGTGTTCGTCTTCTTGGTGGCAGGGGGACACTACTAGTGCTTGCCACCTCGCCAGCTTGAACTGCACTTATGGGACTCGCCACGTCACCACGTGATACTGCAGTGCTGGATGTACGACCAGGGTGTACTAGGCCGCTGGTGCTTGCCAGTTCACCAGAAGGAATAGCGGCCCTAGTACTTCTCTGCTCCATACGAGGGACCTGCGGTTCTTGCACTTCAAGGGCAGAAGAAGAAGATTGGGGTCTGGTACGCCTGACCTTAGCAGGGACCACAACTCCGTCGTCAGAGCTATCTGTCATGGAGCCACTGTCCTCTACAAGATCGTATTCTGAGCCTGAATCTGACAGATGAGTGACTTCCTCTTCACTATCTGTCATGCTCAGAAACATGTAGGCCTCTTCACTAGTGTACCTTCGATTTGCCATCTTGGGCTCTAAATTTAGGGGTACACTAGTGAGACTCACAGGCAAAAAAGCTCCTGACTGTTAGCGACTGATTCAAAACGCTACCAAAAAAACTGTTAGCGATCGCAGGGATCAGGCCTGACTCTGCGAACGCTGCAGTTATAAGTGCTTAGTGTTTTGTAAGTGTCAGTGATCGATCGATACTGCACTTGTGTGGGCTGGGCAGAGCGGGGCCGAGGGGCAAAACGCAGGTGCTAGCAGGTATCTGGGCTGATCCCGCTAACACTGTGTTTATGGGAACCCTAAACTGCTGGGGATGCTAGTATAGATCTGATCGCATCAGATACTATAGCACTAAGGAAGGTGTATGCTGCGTGCGTGGGTGTTAGCGGTACTGGCACTAACCTGACGCTGCCTGGGGCGACGCAGACCTTATCTGACCCTAAAAACGTAACTTATATCACTGCCGGGCAATTAGGGGGTTAAACCTTTATAGGGTAATAAACGGCGAGTGCCCTAAAACTATAATAAACTATAAAAAACGAACTAACTAACCAGCGTCACCTGTAATGCCCCGTACACACAGTCGGACTTTGTTCGGACATTCCGACAACAAAATCCTAGGATTTTTTCCGACGGATGTTGGCTCAAACTTGTTTTGCCTACACACGGTCGCACAAAGTTGTCGGAATTTCCGATAGCCAACAACGCGGTGACGTACACCACGTACGACGAGACTAGAAAAGGCTGGTTCAGAACCAAGCGCGGCACCCTTTGGGCTCCTTTTGCTAATCTCGTGTTAGTAAAAGTTTGGTGAGAGACGATTCGCGCTTTTTCAGACTCGTGGCTTTCAGATCGTTTTCTGCCGTTCAGTTTGTGCTTGTGGGTTTGTATCTGCTCTTCAGTGCGTGCAAGCAAGTTCCGTGTGACTTTAAGTAGTCATTGTATTCTTGTTCATTCGTTACTGGTTTTCAGGTCGCTCTTCACAGGCCTTGCTGTTCTTCAGTGCGTTCTGTTACTTCGTTCTGAGCAGCCGACCGTTTTCTAGCCATGTTTCGTATGCGTACTCCTCGTAGAGTTCGTGCTGTGCGGGGGCTTGGTGTTGGGGTCCTGACCTTGACACAAGTCCAGTCCATGAACAGGGTGGGGAGGAGTTCATGGACCAAGAATTGGTTGCTTCAGCGTGACCAGTTCTCTCATATGCCTTTGCTCCGTGAGATCCGTGAGAATAATCCTGATGATTTCAGGAACTTTCTCAGGATGACGGACCCCGTGTTTCACCGTTTGTTGGCTTCGCTGACCCCCTATATCAGCAGGCAGGATACCTGCATGAGGCAAGCCATCACTCCGGAGCAGAGGTTGGTCGCTACCTTGCGGTATTTGGCCACAGGGAGAAGCCTGCAGGACCTCAAGTTCTCGACAGGCATCTCCCCCCAGGCTCTGGGGATCATTATCCCAGAGACCTGTTCTGCCATCATACAGGTCCTGCAGAAGGAGTATATGAAGGTAAGATTTTTATCCTTTTATCTCACATTTTATTGTATTTAATGTTTGATAATATATTGTATTTCTTTCCTCATTCCCTAATTACCATGATTGTAATATGCTGTGAATGTCCCCTTTGTTCTCATGCATGCTGGATTTTTTGGTAATTATTATTTTATGTCCTTCATACATATTTGCCCTTCAATAACCTCCCCAGCATGGTCTTTCCTGGCCTATATTCACCTCATGTAGTCACTTAACAATGTATTTTATCAGCTCTATAGTAGTGCTTTACCCCAAACACCCCCTAAAATGTTTGGAAATGTGATTTTTGATTTCAATTCAGGCTGAGTGCCAGAGGCTTTTTTTTGTGGTGTCCCCTAATTTTTTTTTACCCTCCCTCCCCCAACTGCTAAGTCAGCTGATCCCAATTCTCTATCCTCAATCATCTATCTGCTGACTTTGCCAAACCCATACACACTATACCCATCTCTTTACTGGTCAGATTTATGGATGAATTCCCCAAAGCATGTAGTGCAAGGGCCTGCCTGTATACTTTCCAATGGTACTGTTTAAAGTTTTGTTATTCTATTATTATCTTGATAGGTAATAGCAGAATGTCCAAATGTCCTCAAATGTGTACAGTGTGTATTTATATCTTTGTATTCAGACACTTCTTACCTGTCCAGTGGTCTGCCAATAGTGTAACTAAGGAGGGTCTGTTACAAGTAATACCTGGTATTTAGGCATTCATCTCTCAATGAAGTGAAGAGGGTTACCTGTCCAAGAGTTCCCCCCCTATAATGTTAGAAATGGCCCATGAGAGGGGGGGAGGGGGAATATGATAGGTGTACCTTATACTTTGGCCTTGTTAAATTCCCCTTAGTAAATGCTATCTGGAGGTTGCCCCATATGGTTTGTGTATAATCTGCTTGCCATGTATCTTAGAAAAAATAGTAATGTTTATTGTTTTTTCCTCAACAGTTTCCTTCAACGCCACAGGAATGGCAGACTGTGGCCTCCCACTTTGCCCAGCGGTGGGACTTTCCCAACTGCGGAGGGGCAATTGATGGGAAACACGTCTACATCGTCCCACCACCCAACTCGGGGTCGTACTATTATAATTACAAAGGGTTTAATAGTATATTGATGTTGGCGGTGGTGTCGGCTAATTACGAGTTCTTGTATGTGGACGTGGGGAAGAATGGCCGGATGTCCGATGGTGGAGTGATCGCCCAGACGGAGTTCTACAGGCGTCTCCAGAATGGCAGCTTGGACTTGCCACCTCCAGAGGACAATGTTGAAGGTCTCCCATTTGTGTTCGTTGCTGATGAAGCATTTGCGCTGGGGGACCACCTGATGCGGCCATTCCCGATGAGGACCCTCACCCCGGAACAGAGGGTTTTTAATTACCGGCTGGCCAGAGCCCGAAGAGTGGTGGAGAACACATTTGGAATCCTGGCCAGCCGGTTCCGATTATTTCTGACACCCATCCATATGGCGGAGTATAAACTGAACCATATAATACTTGCCTGCTGTGTTCTCCATAATTTTTTAAGAAAACATTCAGCCAACTATGCTGGCTCAGTTGGGCCTGAGGCCGGAATCCCTAATCCATCAACACTGACGGCGCTTGAAAGTGGCCGTCCTGGCTTGCCCTCCCTGAATGCCGTGATGTCCGGTTATGCTACCTGGAGTTCTTTGCGGGTAGGGGGGCTATCAATATGCCAGACAATCTGTGACACCTTTTTCAAATAAAAAACAACCAAAAGAAATTCTTTGTGGACATTTACTGCTTGTGTTTGTTTTAGCTGACCCTGACAGAAATGTGTTGAGTGCAGAAAATGTCGTGATTGGGTAACCTTATAAAAAACACTGTTGGCTGGTACTTCCTAAATGCAAAAACACATTTCACTACAAGTGCACTTGCAACTGCACTGAACCTGCACTTGTAGTGCAAAGTGTATTTGCCCTTAGGAAATAACCCCCATTTTTGCATAAAACAGCAATTACATCACCCCAAAAGTGTTGTAGTGTTGAGACAATAATCCACACATTCTTGAGTAAGGCACTTTTTAATACCTGCACAATCACATGTGCATTTCCCAAAGGTTTTTAAAACAAACCAACATGTTTGTTGTATAACAATGTTTGCAGTAGCATTCTCAAAAATCGAAATATCCATTTCAGATAAAACAGGCCTGTGTAAAACCAACAAGAAAGCCAAAAAACTTGAACTTACAAAGTTCACATATGGTAAAACCTGAAGGCTTTATCAGACATGAGTATTTAGGAACTGTGTTTGATATAGCGTTCAGATGGGGGGAACTCACCCCTAGAAAAGCCAAATTTGGAAGATGCACACCAATTTACGAATGTCAACATGTGCTATCTGCCATCAGGGGGGGATCAAGGGACGTGTTTTGGGGGAGCAAGCCTTTCCTCAATGCGACTTTATAATTGAGGAAGGGGTTGCACCCCCAAAACGCGTCCATTGATCTCCTGTGATGGCAGGTAGCACATGTTGGCACACTGTGTGCATCCTCCAAATTTGGCTTTTCTAAACATTGTAAAAATTTTCGTAAGATAAAACCGGTGATTTTGTGGGGTTTAAATTCGCCCCAAAACATCAATGATGTTATTATTTTTTTTACTAACATCAGTGATTTGTTGCTGGATGTTTTGCAATTGGAGATTACACCCCATGATCTCCCCGATGAGTATCTGGGCACTTTCAGATGTAAAGCGTTCTGGATCACGATCACCTAAAAAGAGATAAAGAACAAAAAAAAAGGTCTCAAAAATCTGCCACCATCCATCTCTTTTACCTGAGCCTGTGGTCGCAGACACTCACCTGTTGTGGTGCCAATCTCCACCACGTCTTCTTCTTCCTCCTGCTCTTCTTCTTGTGTTGGTATTTCCCCTTCTTCCAGAGGGGGGGGGGCTCTGGTCTCCTCGGATGAGGGGTGTCCGAGTCTTTTCTCCCCTATGTAAAACAAAAATGGTATAATTAGCACACAGATATTTGATGGCAGAACTAGAAATAGGAAGCATTGCTTGGAAGTGGGGTACAATTGTCTATTTTAGCCGAGTTCCAAGATGTATCTTTTTTAGTGTCCTTTGTCAAGCTGCAATACTTTACCTGTTTGGTACAAGCTTCACAGATGTAGCCCCCCCTATAGTATACACTGGAGCACCTGTGTGCCCCCCCTAATAAAAAGGGTGTTTTGGGGTCCCAAACTAGTGCTCCAGTGTCCAGATGTGAAAACAGCTGCTCAGTGTCCTCTCCTTACACACAATCTAGTTGGCATTTCATTCTAGTAACAAATCCATCTACACAAACAAATATTTGGCATCCAAGTAGGCCCAAAAAAATGTGTGAAAATGCATATGGCATAAACAATGGTGTTCTAGAGGCCGAAAGAAAAATGTTTGATACGAACGAATAATGGGCCCATGAACATTAAAGTTGACCTTTTTAAACGTTACAATTAATAAAAGCACATGGAGCAGAACGAACGGAATAAAGACAGAAAGAATAGGAACACAGCACAACTACTTACTTTTTTGCAGAACTCTCCGGATCTTTCGGTACTGCTCTGGCTCTCTCAACTTCAGGTCCGACCACCGCTTCCTGAGCTGATCTTTTGATCTTCGTACCCCGAAATTCCTCTCAAGACTCCTGACCACTTTCGCCATGATCTTGGCCTTTCGGATGTTCGGGTTGGGGTAAGGCCCATATTTTCCGTCATAGTCGGACTTCTCCATGATGTCGACCATCTCCAACATCTCCCCAAACGACATATTTGTGGCCTTAAAACGTCTCCTTCTGGATCGGGACCTGCCTGGATCCAGGCTTTCCTCCTCCTCCTTCTCATTGTTAGAATTATTATCACGCACCTGTTGTAACTCCGCCATCATGCTCTTCCCCCACTGCGCCGAACGAAAAGGGGCGGGGAATAGACTAGAAAGAACGTCAGGGGTGGGCGGAGTTACACGCATGCGCAGTGTGTATAAAGCGTAACACGCGTGCGTATTACGTACGATCTGTGAGCGGAGGAAGGAGCATTGGATGCGCCGATCGTAAGAACAAAAGGTAAGAGACAAACTTGTGCCTATACTGCTTCTAGATTGAGGCCTATATTGTAACAAGATTAGGAGAGTTTTGTCTGACATTAGGCTTTGTCTTGTGTTGTGTCTTGCAGTGAACATGGATATCTTAATGAAAGATAATGACTTCATGTCAATATTCATAGATATGCTAAGTGAGCTGCCCTGTCTGTGGGAGATTACCCACCCCCATTACAAGAACCAAGCAAAGAGGAAGGCAGCACTGGAGCAATTGTGTGAAATTGTGAAGCAGGTGATCCCCACGGCAGACATCACTTATTTAAAGATATTAATTGGTGGCCTGAGGAGCACATATCTGAGGGAGCGCAAGAAAGTCCAGGATTCACAGAGACCCGGAGCAGCAGATGACATCTATGTCCCCAGGATGTTGTACTACGACAGGCTGCACTTCCTGGCAGGCCAGACTGAACCCAGGTCATCCCCGTCCAGTCTTCCTTCCACGCTTCCTTCCCCCCCCGGCTGAGGCTTCTGACGCCCAACCTGGGCCTTCCAGGCCACATGTGGAGGAGCCCAGATTGAGCTAGGTATAGCATTCCTCTAAATATTTCTGCTTGTCCAATCAATGATGTTAACTAGATGTTAGTTGGGAGTACTAATTTAGGATTGTGATTGATGATGCAAAACATTACAACTATGTCCCTTTTTCATACACAGGGAATTCTCAGCCAGGAGGTGGCCGGGCCGAGCCAGCTGGCTGATATCAAGGTCCCTCCACCCCCCCAGGAAACAGAAAGTGGCAGTAGGAGGAGTACCCTAGAGGAGGCGGCTATAGCATTCTTTTGGAGGGCTATAGAGGTCCTGGGAGCACCACACACCAGGCAGGAGAACATTGCTGCCTTCATAGCATATAAAATGCAGAGGATGGAGGAGGGCCAAAAGGTCTTGTGTGAGGCCCTCATATCGGAGGCTCTGGAGAAAGGTATGAGGGGCCAAATTACACCTCACACACATCTTGGGGATGGTCCTCCTCCTCCTCCTGCAGGTCCTCCTCCTCCTCCTCCTTCTCCTCCAGGTCCTCCCAGTCCTCCTCCTCCTGCAGGTCCTCCTCCTCAAGGTCCTACTCCTCCTCCTGCCACATCTCCAACTGCACAGCCACAGCCGGGAATGAAGCGTGAAAGGAAGACCAGAAAGTGAGAACCCTGGGTTCAGTCTGGTCGGCCAAAAGATGCAGCCTCTTGTGGTACCACAGCCTGGGGACACAGATGTCATCTGCTGCTATCCGGATCTCTGGGAATTCTGGACCAGACTGCCCTCCCTTACATATGGACTCCTCAGGCCACCAATTTTGATGTTGAAGAATTGATGTCTGCCGTGGGGGTCCCAGGCTTCGCTAATTTCTCATGTTGATCCAGTGTTGCCTTCCTCTTTGTTTGGTTCTGATCCCTTAATAAAGGATTTTTGTTTTGAATTATACTCTCCTATGTGTTTTACTTCAAAAAGGACAGTTTGTTTGTGAGGATTCAGGTACATTTCTAATATACAATGTGAAATGAACAAGGGACACCAACACCAAACAATCTCCTGGAGATTAAATAATAAAAGATATCAATGGTGTTGGGGTAACTTGACACACAAAACACACACAAAAATATTCTGGAGTAAAAATAAAAATAACATTGAACAAAGATCAGCCTTGGAAAAAATCCAAACATTAAAGAAAAAAAAAGGCTGAAAATCCTAAATAAAAAAAAAAATAAAAAATTTAAAACTGTCAGATGTGACAACTAATAACAATATATTCAGGGAATCCCACTAAAAAAACACAAATCAAAGTTTGTGAGAAGTGTGTGTGAATATGAGCAGCAAAACGACTTAATTCTTGTCACATTATAAAGAAGAGAGTGCCCTGTATTAAACCATTTTTAACATTGCAGCGTGACGAAAATGCTGTATCCATTGCGAACGCTAAGTTTACCAGAACGAGCTGTCCCGTGTCGGAATTTCTTCTGAGCATGCGTGGCACTTTGTGCGTCGGAACAGGCCACACACGGTCGGAATTGACGCGATCGGATTTTGTTGTCGGAAAATTTTATCTCCTGCTCTCCAACTTTGTGTGTCGGAAAATCCGATGGAAAATGTCCGATGGAGCCCACACACGGTCGGAATTTCCGACAACACGCTCCGATCGGACAATGTCCATCGGAAAATCCGACCGTGTGTACGGGGCATATCAGTTATACGGTGATCACTGGTGAAAGGGTTAACTAGGGGGCAATCAGGGGGTTAAAACATTTAGTAGGTAGTATATGGGGGTCCCTGTCGCTATAAAACGCCGACGGCGAACCTATATACTTACCTCCCTAACTAGCGTCACCA
The DNA here is from genome assembly GCF_042186555.1 of Aquarana catesbeiana. Lineage (NCBI taxonomy): Eukaryota > Metazoa > Chordata > Amphibia > Anura > Ranidae > Aquarana > Aquarana catesbeiana. The sequence goes on from NC_133334.1 coordinate 139,309,406, forward strand.
GTGACACTAATACAGCGATCAGAAAAATGATCGCTTAGTGACACTGGCGACGTGGGGTGATCAAGGGGTTAACCTTTATTAGGGGGGGTTAGGGGGGTACCCCAGCCCTAACACTTATACCTGTCACAAACTGACATCAGTGCAAAAAAAAAAAAAAACTGCTATTGGTGTCAGTGTGACAGGGGGTACAGGGGGGTGACTGGGGGGTGAAAAGAGTGCCTGGCGTGTTCTACTGGAAGTGTAGTGTTTGGTGCACTTACTTGATGTCTTCTCTCCTCAGCGCCGGAACGAAAAAGACCGGCTCAAGGAGAGATGACATCACTTCCTCTGCCTCTGTTTACAATAGAGAGGCAGAGGAAGATTCTCATTGGCTGGGAGCGATTGCGGGGGGGCCACTAATGGATGGCCCCCCCTCACGTCTGATTGCTGCCAGACAGAACCTGACCGCCTCGGGCACCGGGGGGGGGTCCGATCGGACCCCCCGCCCGCAGGAGGCAGATCACGTACAGGTACGTGATTCTGCCTGCCCGTGCCATTCTGCCGACGTATATCGTCATGAGGCGGTCGGCAAGTGGTTAAAACTGCAATGGTTACAGCTCCTGGTCTTGGATTGCCTGAATATGGCAAGATGTTTCACTTATTTGCCAGGGACAACTGTAAAACCATGGTGGGAGTCCTAGCACAGGAACATGGGGGTAAACCCTGCCCTATTGCATTTTTTTTAAGGGTTGTGCCTATGCCGGTACAGGGCATGCCGGGGTGTCTCCAAGCTTTAGCATCCTGTGCAATGGTTGTGGAGATGGCTACTTCATTCACACTGGGTCATGCAACCACGCTGCATACTACCCACAATGTGTCCATCCTGTTAAAAAAAATCCATACTCAGCACATGTCGGCTCAAAGGTTAAGCAGCTATGAGGTGATCTTGTTGTTCAACTCAAAACTTGAGATAAAATATACATCGCCCACCTCTGGCCCCGCTCCTATCCTGAATGCCTTACTAGGCTTCAAGGGTGAGGAAGATGAAGTAGTGCTTCAGCATGAGTGTGTGGACCTCATACACCAAGATACATTTCCCAGGTCTGACATGTCTTCAGTCGTCCTCCCTGATGCACAAAATGTATTTGTAGACGGCTCGTGTTTAAAGCCAAATGATAACACATATCACGCGGTGTATGCTGTAGTTCAACTACCCGATGTAATACTATAAGCAAACCCAGTTGCCTTTCAGTCAGCTCAAGCGGCAGACTGATAGCACTCACAAGAGCCTATCAGCTCTTTGAGGGACGAGGCGTGAACATATACACTGATTCCAAATATGCATTCGGGGTCGCACATGATTTCGGAGACATTTGGCAAACAAGGGGTTACAAAGCGACCGATGGTAAATCCATCTCACACTCCACTTTAGTTACAAGTCTGTTAGAAGCAATACAACTTCCAAAATCAATAGCCATCCTCCATTGTAAAGCACACACAGGATGACATCGCTAAGGGAAGCGCACTAGCAGATAGACTAGCAAAAGAAGCAGAAAACATGCAAGAGGCCACAGCACAAATGCCCTTCCTAGCTCCAGAAATGCCCCTTCTAGACCAAACCTTATCCGACCTCCAGGTCCATGTCACCCCCGAGGACATTGGGAAATGGAACATTGAAGGAGTGCAGAAAAGCCCTGAATCAGGGCTCATCTGCCAAGACCATGCATACCCGTAGCTAGTTCACCCCTATTTATCTCACAATATCATGGAGTAGGACACAGAGGCTGGCAGGTTACATGTGGGTTATTGGATAAAGATTTTTTCATCCCCGGCCTTCCCTCATTAGTAAAATCATATGTTGCAAGATGCATTACATGCCTCAGGAACAATCCAAGAAATCCACACAAGGCAAAACACGAACACCTTGTTTACCCATCCACACCATTGACTCACCTTCAGATTGATTTTACACAATCAAACTAGGCAAGAGACAAGAATATTTACCTGTGATAGTAGATATGTTCTCACGATGGACAGAAGTGTTCGTCGTCACAAAGGAAGATGCACAAACAGTAGTCAGAATCCTTACACAGGAAATAATCCCAAGATGGGGCTGCCAACTTCAAATTAAGTTAGCCCGGGTTCACACCTATGCGAATTAGAGGTGCGTTTCCGCACCTCTAATTCGCATAGCAGGAGAATGTGACTGGCTCCCTATGGAGCCAGTTCACATATCTCCGGGGCGGCTGCGGTGCGCACTGCACAAAAACGCTGTGCGTCTTTGGCTGCGTTTCAGGGCCGAATTCAGGCATAGAATCGGCCCTGATTCGTCCCTGAAACGGTGAACAGGGACGCACAGCGCTCCTGTGCGATCCGCAGCCCGTTGTGGTGTGAACCCGGGCTCAGACAATGGTCCTGCCTTCATAGCCAAAGTGTGTCAAGATTTAGTGAAAACACTGAAGATTGACTGGAATTTTCACATCCCATACCACCCCCAGATTTCAGGGACAGTAGAAAGAATGAACAGGACACTTAAGGATAAAATTAGGAAAGCCACAGGGGTGACCTTCAGTGGATGGAAAAAAGTGCTCCCTGCAGTCCTTGCAGAGGTAAGGGTGACCCCTTAGAAGACCACAGGTTACTCCCCTTTCGAGGTCCTGATGGGAAGACCTTTTTCCACCCCATGGGCCAGACAGCCACTAATGTTAGAAAGAGGGGATCTTGACCTTATACAGGAGGAGTATGTTAAGAAATTGATTGAAATTGATTGAAACCTTGGACAGAGTTGAAAAACGTGTCGCTCGCACCTCTCCTTTCTCTCCACAGGAACCTAGTCACCCTTTCCAGGTGGAAGAAATATTGGTGGTCCAGCAACTGAATCGTACCCAGAAGCAACCATTTGGACCCCCGACTACAGTGATTGTGGTTACCCGAACAGCCATTCTGGTACATGGACAACAAGCTTGGATCCATGCCAGTCGTGTGAAGAAGGTGAACCAAACACCTAAGAAGCAAGATAGCACAGAGAGGTGAAGCAGGTGATACCAATCCTCGAATAGTGAATGAAGCAGGTGGTCAAGACTCTGAAAAAGATGACCTCGCTTATTTCACCACAGACTTCTGGGAAGGCCTTGGGCCTCCTGTTCTTGATGACTTTGATAGTGTTCTTACCAACATGGATCATAATTCACTGTATTTATCATCCTGAAGACTTGGAGGCCCTTAGAGTCATATGTGGCCTACCCAATAACACCACTAATTATACACTTATTAGACATAGAAGGGATGTGTATTCGGATTATGAAGGAACTAAAACTGATAGTTTCACAGAAGAAATGTTGTTACTCAAATTTAAATATAGCTATGCCCAGAAATCAGGATATGAAAAATGTTGGATATGTAGTAAACTACCTGAATGGAACACCTCCCATTACCCTTACTAAAGTACCAGTAACATTGAAAAATAGCACCTTTCAAACCATGGGTAGGGGCCATTTCCCCCGACTGGTGTTTTAGGTTGGGAAATTCATCACAGGGTGGAAAGGTAATGTAGCCATACTAAATGGTTATGGTTATTATAATGATCTTGCTTTTTATCTTGTTCATGTATGCTTGTTTCAAACTTGTTATGTGCTTAATTTCCTGAGCTACTGGAACCCCTGATCCAGCTGCTGCTAATAAAACTTACCTCAGCTTATATTACAAAAACCAAGATGAGTATGTTACAATGAAACGGGATAAGTCATGTCCATGACATGAGAGGGGATTGTAATAATATGAATGAACCATCATGACTTCATTTTGTATACCCCCCGCCATCTTATGTGAAGTCTCTTATTCTGTAAGTTTAAGTTTGTGTAAGAATGTGCAAGAATGCTTGTACAGCATTCACCCCCCCCCCCCCCCCCCCCATTGTGCTCACTGTGGTGAAGCCTGTTCTCGGAATTAAGATATGTGACTAATGACCAGATGTCCTATCTAACTGTTGATAGATATACATCAAGTAACAAACTTGTATAACCCTAGACACATATGCATTAAGCTAGCCACTCCCCCCCCCCCCATTGGACTATACTGAATATAAGCTACTTTCGTGCTTAATAAACTCAGACATCTTTTGAACTTGCATCCTGTTTCATTGGGTATCTCACGATACCGGGGGTCACGGTGGTCTGCCGAAGTTAACCAGGGTGGTCGTCCAGAACCAGAATTCCTTTCAGAGTGGAGATAGATAGAACAGGGCTCTCTTTGTTCATTGCTACCAGCAAGTTAGTGTGCTATTGTGAGTGTATGTGTAGTGTGAATATAGTGGTAGTGCGACCATTAATTTTTACTTTAGTGTTTCAGGGCAGGTTTACTGCAGTATATTGAGGTGCATTAGTGCATGTTTACTGCAATATATTGACCTGCGATAGTGCACATTCACTGCAGTATATTGACGTGCGTTGGTGCACGTTCACTGCAGTATATTGACGTGTGTTGGTGCATGTTCACTGCATTACATTGGCATACGTTATTGCACATTTACTGCAGTATATTGACGTGCGTTAGTGCACTTTTACAGCAGTATATTGAAGTGCCTTTGTGCAGTTTTACTGAAGTATATTGGATTGCGTTAGTGCACTTTTACGGTAGTATATTGAAATGCTTTAGTGCACGTTTATGGCAGTATATTGAAGCACCTTAGTGCACTTTTATGGCAGTATATTAAAGTGCATTAGTGCAGTTTTACAGCTACAGCATGCAGAGGAGGTGGTGGACAAGTTTACTAAACCATCCTAATCCTCCATCACCCAAGCAGAGACTAGTGCGCAGTCCACTGCAGCTTGTTCTGCCTCCTTGTCCACAGCTACTCTTGCCATAGCCCCAGCATCATGCATGGAGGAGTCAGCTGAGTTATTTAACCACTTCCTGCCTGGCCTATAGCAAAATGACGGCCGGGCGGTGGTTCAGTTATCCTGACTGGGCGTCATATGATGTCCAGCAGATTAACAGCCGCCGCACACCCATGGGGGCTCGCATCGCGGCGATCGGTGGTGCAGTGTATCAGTCTGACACACCGCTACACCAATCTCGGTAAAGAGCCTCCAACGGAGGCTCTTTACCATGTGATCAGCCGTGTCCAATCATGGCTGAACACAATGTAAACAGGAAGAGCTGTTGATTGACTTTTCCTCACTTGTGTCTGATAGACGCGAGTAGAGGAGAGCCGACCGGCGGCTCTCCTGAAAAACCCCCCCACGGATGCCCACACTGGACCACCAGGGAAGCTGCCAGGACCACCAGGGAAGCCCCAAGCATGTGGATGGCCAGGTATGTACCCCATGGCCATCCACATATAAAAATATATGCCCAATACATGTGTAGCGCCAGCATTTTTGCCTACTAATATAATGCAATGTTAGTCTATGAACAGTATTATAATTTAGTATGTGGCACCATCTAGTGGCCAGGCCAAATTGGTGAATGTACTTTATTTTACTCTTTCAAGAATGTGAGGAAATATGACAGGAAGTGACTGTTTATTTACTTTTCACATTAACCTACCTACCCGGAATGCCGAGTGATTTACCCAGCAAGACTCAGTACTGAAGGGCATGCTGGGTAGGCTATAAAAAGGCTTTGTGCGGCCATCTTAGCTCTCTTCTGGACGCGTGGCCTGTATGTGAGGACCTGTGCAGAAGTGTTCCAGAGAGCGCAGCCTACACCTAGGGATTGCATTTTGTGCATTATTTAATAACGTTGTCTTCTTGTAGTCACAAGGGCGCACTGGAAGTGGGAAGGTGCCCAGAATTAAGGTATTTCCCATTCTGGCATTAGTCCCACTTGGGAACGCACTTCCAAAGACCATTTAATATAACTTTATCTGTCCCAATTATTGTGTGTACTTATTGGGTTGTTGCACTATGTTTGTGTGACAGACCAAATATTGTAATACTACTTTTATACTGATTCCAGTAAAAGTTATATTCCTGGTTAAGTACAACTTGTGTGGAGTGTTCCTTTTTCTAGCAGGTGGAACATCGGATACCCAGATAATAAGGAAGGTATACTGTTATTATATTGTACATTGTGGGGTTATCCTTTATTATTAGCTTCACACTAACACTGCACCACAGCTGTTTTAAGGGGACTAAGTCAAGTCATTGGGGGTGTTAAAGCAGAGTACAGGCCCAATCAAATATCAGCAGCTCCTTCGGAGGTAAGTGCTACACATGCCAATCAGTGCCCACAAATGGGCACTGACTGGCAACATTATGGATCAGTACAGACAAGTGATGCCCAGCAATGTCACCCATCAGTGCCACCTCAGTGCCCATCCATGCCCATCAGTGACCATCAATGCCCATCTGTGCCACCTATCAGTGCCACCCATAAGTACCCATCAGTGCCACCCATGAGTGCCCATCAGTGACGCCTATGAGTGCCCATCAGTACCGCATACCAGTGCCGCCTATCAGTGCCACCTCATCAGTGCTAATCGGTGCTGCCTTATCAGTGTCCATCAGTGCAGCCATATCAGTGCCCGTCACTGAAGACAACTTATTTACAAAAATTTTTAACAGAAACAAAGAAAAACTTTTTTTCTTTCTAATTTTTCGGTCTTTTTTTATTTTTTGCGCTAAAAATCGCAGAGGTGATCAAATACCACCAAAAGAAAGCTCTATTTGTGGGAACAAAATTATAAAAAATTTGTTTGGGTACAGTGTTACATGACCGCGCAATTTTCATTCAAATTGCGACAGCGCTGAAAGCTGAAAATTGGCTTGGGCAGGAAGGTGTATAAGTGCCTGGTATTGAAGTGGTTAAAAGCGTCAGCCACTTGCTCCTTGACAATACACAGGCATTACTGGATTCTGAGGTTGAGGGAGGTAGGAACATGAACCTACAGAGAGGGGAGAACACTGGTAAACAACAAATTGGCAGTCATGTTCTCCCCAGCCACAGTGTATTGCCAAGTTGGCTCCAGTGATGAGGATGGAGGGGATGATGATCATGAGGTCACTGACATGACTGTTATCTCCCAGCCCACTTCCCACAGCTCAGCTGCCTGGGCCTTTTTTTTAGCACATGTGCAGCCGATCACACTGTTGCAATTTGCAAACTTTGCCTCAAGCAGATCAAGTGTGGCAAAAACAGCAGCCATTTGGGTACCACATGCTTGACAAGGCATTTAACCTCTAATGGCATGATTACCTGAAGACCACACAAAAGGGACGCAATGCTGCTTCTCCTCACTCCTGACCCCCGCTATGGCGCATGACCTCTCAGCAGCTTCCACTGACAGGGATGATGGTATAGTGAAGGGTGTCACAGGTCCTTGCAGCATGTCTGCCAGCAGCATACCACCAGCTGTAGACTATAGCAGGCAAATTTCTCTGCCCCAGCTTTTGCAGTGAAAAAAAAAATAGTCACTGCCGCCCACATGCCCAGCGTCTAAATTCGAGCTTGTCAAAGCTGCTGGCTTTACAACTCCTGCCTTTCCATCTGGTGGATTCTGCCCCTTCAGTGATTTTACAGAATGTGCTGTACCACAATGGCAGGTTCCCAGATGCTATTTCTTTGCACATAAGGCCATTCCATCTCTGTACCATCACTTGGAAGGCAATGTTGTGGCATCGTTGGACAAGGCAGTCAGCCACAAGGTCCACGTTACTGCTGACACGTTGTCCAGCAAGCATGGTCAGGAACGATATATTTAGTTCACAGCACACTGGGTAACTCTGCTTGCAAGAAGGATGCAGGACAGGGTTAAGTGCTGCTGCCTGTTTTGCCGCCACGTCTCCATACAGCTGGTGGTGATGATGCGAGATTTGTCAGCTCCGTCAGCTCCACCCCCTCCTCTGCTGAATTGTCCTATGAACCACTAGAACCCCCTAAGCATTTAGGAGGCTATTCAATGAGTCAGGCTAAAAGATGCCATGCAGTGCTTCAGCTGGTCTGTCTAGGGGACAGGAGCCACACCGAAGCAGAGATTTTTTTGAGCTTTGCAGGAGCAGGCCCAAAGGTGGTTCGCACCACGCCACCAGCTGGGCACTCAAGGCAGAGTAGCGGGAGTAAGAGGAGAACTTCTTTTTCTCTCAAGGCCTACTTTATACAGACACCATTCTTGCGACACCATAGAACACACAAGTGGAGGAGGATGATGGCAGTTTGGAGGCATTGAGGAAGATATACGTCAAAAATTAAGAGATGATTTTCCGTCCCCAAAACCCTTGGGATTGGAACGTGGCTCGAAGGAGGCAGTTCCAGATACTCTAATCCTCAGTGACCCTGAGGACTCTGCTTCTCATGCATCCACAAACGTGTGGTGCATGGGCTCCCTCATTCTTCAAAGGCTGCGAAAGGATGCGAGAATTTGTGGCATCAAGGATAAGGATCATTATTGGTTGACAACCCTCCTTAACCATCGTTACAAGGGGAAAGGCTCGGAACTCATCCTGCCCTCGTAGAGGGAGCACAGGATGAAATATATCTTGAGGACACCTTAAAGAGGAACTTATGTAACACACCTAAACTGGTAGGTTACAGTCTCATGGAAAAACTAGTTTTGAGGCTTCTGTTGGTAAAATGAGGAGTGGTAGAGAAGGGGGCCGCCTCAGTGATGCATTTCAAAATTTGTTTTAGTCTTCGGCGCGAGGGGCTGTCAGCTTCCACATCCTATCGGCAGCATCTGCATCATATGGTGGGAGATTATCTAGGGCGAAAGCAGACACGGAGAGCTTTCCAGTTGACATTCCGCTGAGTTACTAGGTCATGAGAATAGACCACTGGCTAGAACTTGCCCAGTATGCAATTGAGCTGCTGCACTGCCCTGCATCCAGCATGCTTTCCAAACAGATATTTAGTGTTGCCAGAGGTTTTGTGACAGATATGTCTCTCCACAGACTCAGTTGATGTGCTGACATTTATCAAAGTGAAAAAAAAAATATTTTTTACTTCTTGCTATAATAAATATCCCCAAAATGTTTTTTAAAAAAGCAAATTTCTTCATCAGTTTAGGCCAATATATTTTCTTCTACATATTTTTGATAAAAAAAATCGCAATAAGTGTATATTGATTGGTTTGTGCAAAAGTTATAGAGTCTACAAACTATGTGAAAGATTTATGTCATTTATTTATTTTTTTTAGTAATGGCGGTGATCTGCGTTTTTTAGCGGTACTGCGACCGACAAATCGGACACTTTTGACACATTTTTGGGACCATTGACATTTATACAGCGATCAGTGCTATAAATATGAACTGATTACTGGGTAAATGACATTGGTAGGGAATGGGTTAACACTAGGGGCGATCAAGGGGTTGAATGTATATTCCCTAGATGTGTTCTAACTGTATGGGGATAGGACTGACTGGGGGAGGAGCCCTATCGTTGTTCCTACTTAGTAGGAACAAACAATATGTCTCCTCTCCCCTGACAGAACAGGGATTTGTGTGTTTACACACACAAATGCCTGTGCTGGGTCTCATGCTTGCAATCCAAATTGGGCCCAATTAGCCATTTTCCCTCCCTGGTGTCATGAGACTCATTAGTAGGGATGAGCCGAACACCCCCCAGTTCGGTTCGCACCAGAACCTGCGAACGGACCGAAAATTTGCACGAACGTTAGAACCCCATTGAAGTCTATGGGACTCAAACGTTTGAAATCAAAAGTGCTAATTTTAAAGGCTAATTTGCATGGTATTGTCCTAAAAAGGGTTTTGGAACCCAGGTCCTGCCCCAGGGGACATGTATCAATGCAAAAAAAAGTTTTAAAAACAGCCGTTTTTTCGGGAGCAGTGATTTTAATGATGCTTAAAGTGAAAAAAAAAGTGAAATATTCCTTTAAATATCGTACCTGGGGGGTGTCTATAGTATGCCTGTAAAGTGGCGCGTGTTTCCCGTGCTTAGAACAGTCCCTGCACAAAATGACATTTTTAAAGGAATAAAAGTAATTTAAAGCTGCTTGCGGCTTTAATGTAATGTCGGGTCCCGGCGATATGGATGAAAATCAGTGAGACAAACGGCATGGGTACCCCCCCAGTCCATTACCAGGTCCTTTGGGTCTTGTGTGGATATTAAGGGGAACCTCCGCACCCAAATTAAAAAAAAGGGAAGGCGTGGGGCCCCCAGGCCCTATATACTCTGAACAGCAGTATACAGGCGGTGCAAACAAGACAGGGACTGTAGGTTTGTTGTTAAGTAGAATCTGTTTGTAATTTTGAACTGGTACATTTTTAAAGTGTAGCTCCAGCCAAAAAATGTGCTCCTCTTCCGAAGATTTCACCTCACTTTCTGTCACAATGACAAATGTTTTTAGAAAATTTGGGGTTTTTAGTGAAACAAGGATTGGTGATAAAGCATCAGTGGAAAGGAGAAACGTTTTTCCCATATTAACTCTTACAGGAGAGAATTTCCCTTCCTTGGGGTAAATTTCATCTCACTTCCTGTTGTCTCCTTCCGTTTGCAAGTAGGAGTCGTTTGTAAGTCAGATGTTTAAAAGTAGGGGCCTGCCCTATATACTCTGCAGAAATTGTGGTCTTAGGTGTTGGTGTTGCCACAACACTGTAAGCCCTCACAGGGCCCTGCTGTGAAATATTAGATCAAGAATTGTAATTACATGCCCCTGTTGAAGAGGGGCAGAAAAATTGGGCCTTTGGTGATGGTGCCACAACACTGTAAGTCCTCACAGTTACTCTTGGTGGGCACTCGAACGGGCCCTGCTGTGAAATTTTAGATCAAGAATTGTAATTACATGTCCCTGTTGAACAGGGACAGAAAAATTGGGCCTTAGGCACTGGTGCTGGTGCCACAACACTGCAACCCCTCACAGATACTCTAGTTAGAGCCCAGGAGCGAGCCCTGCTGCAAAGAATTGCATCAAAAATTGTAATTACACGCCCCTGTTAAACAGGGGATAAAAAATTGGGCCTTAGCCACTGGTGGCGGCGCCCAGAAACAAAAATATTCTTACAAGCTATCAGCATGATCATTGAGGAGGAAGAGGATAGTCACTCAGCATAACAGGATAGTCACTCAGCATCAGCATAGGCAGTCTTGAAGGGATCTGACATTTCAAAAAAAATTATTCGGTTACAGCAGCATCAGGTGCTTGGTATCTGGTGGTGATCCAAGACTGATTTATTTTTATGAAGGTCAGTTGATCGACCGAGTCGGTGGACAGGCGCACCCTGTGATCGGTTACAAAGCCTCCAGCAGCACTGAATGTGCGTTCCAAAAGAACGCTGGATGCAGGACAGCCCAGTAGTTCAATTGCATACTGTGCAAGCTCTGGCCAGTGATCCATCCTCAAGACCCAGTAACCCAGAGGATTTTTGGTGGGAAAGTCAGATCTTGCCCCTAGGTATTCCTGCACCATGTAAAACAGACGCTGGCGATGGTTGCTGGAACCGATCATACCTTGGGGCTGCGGACTAAAAAATTGTCTGAGCGAATCGGTCAGACGGCCACCTTCTCCACCGCTCCTTTTTTGACTGACCGAAGCCTCGGCAACAGGTTGTCCAGGAACAGGAGTTTGTAACCTCCCAGTCTCTGTGAACACGTTGCACAGACCTTTCTGCAAGGCCTCCCGAAGATGTTTCATCCTCTGCTCCCTCTGCGATGGCAAGATAAGGTCTGCAACTTTACTCTTGTAACGTGGATCAAGGAGGGTTGCCAGCCAGTAACGATCCCTCTCCTTGATACCACGAATACGAGGATCCTTCCGCAGGCTTTGCAGGATCAGGGAGGCCATGCAGCGTAGGTTTGCTGAGGCATTCGGTCCGGAGTCCTCTGGGTCACTAAGGACGACATGATCCGCAACCACCTCCTCCCAGCCACGTACAAGTCCATGGTTTTCTTGGGACTGTAAATGATCCCTTAAAGACTGCTGCTGATGCTGAGTGCCAGGCTCCACCTCCATGCTGACACAATACTCCTCCTCGTCCTCTTCCTGTGTGATCAGCAGGCACGCAGGAACACTGTCTGGATAAAGGGGGCCTTGAGAACTAAGGAAGTCCTCCTCTTCCTGCCTCTGTTCTGCCTCAAGTGCCCTGTCCATTATTCCACGCAGCGTGTGCTCCAACAGGTGGACAAGGGGGACAGTGTCACTAATGCATGCACTGTCACTGCTCACCATCCTCAAATGGTGACAGGACAGTGCATGCATCCCTGATCATGGCCCACAAAACAAGCTCCCGTAACCCAGTCCTGGTGCCATAGTCGCACAGGTACTCATTGATGGCCCTCTGCTGCGTGTGCAGCCACTGCAGCATGGCCAACGTTGACTTCCACCTGTGGGGATGTCACAGATTAGGCGGTTCTTGGGCAGGTTAAATTAGAACTTTTGGAGTTCTGCCAGCAGAGCACTGGCAGTATATGACCAGCGGAAATGCACACAGACTTTCCTGGCCTGCCTCAGGACATCCTGTAAGCCCGGGTACCTGCCCAAGAACCGCTGCACCACCAAGTTAAGGACGTGAGTCCCTGTCGGAGGGCAGAGAGGAGGTTGGTGCCATTGTCACAAACCATCATTCCTGGCTTAAGTTGGCGTGGGGTCAACCACCTCTGAACCTGCCCCTGCAGAGCTGACAGAATCTCTGCCCCAGTGTGGCTCCTGTCCCCTAAGCACACAAGCTCAAGCACCGCATGGCATCTTTTGGCCTGCGTACTTGCATAGCCCCTTGAATGCCTACGGAGCACCGCTGGTTGCGAGGACAAAGCACAGGAAGAGGCCATGGAGGAAGATGAAAATGAGGGGGTGGAGGAGAGAGGTGTGCCAGAATCACCAGTAGTGGCATTTTGGAGGCGTTCCCAGCTGCCAGCAGAGACACCCAATGCGCCGTGAAACTTAGGTAACGTCCCTGTCCATGCCTGCTGGACCATGAGTCAGCGGTAATATGCACCTTACAGCTGACCGCCCTGTCCAGTGAGGCCAAGATATTGCCTTCCACATGTGGGTAGAGAGCCAGAATCGCCTTCCATGAAAAAAAGTGGCGTTTGGGAACCTGCCACTGAGGAACCGCACATTCCACAAACTCACGGAAGGGGGCAGAGTCTACCAACTGAAAAGGTAGCAGTTGAAGTGCTAGCAATTTTGCCAAGCTAGCATTCAACCGCTGGGCATTTGTATGGCTGGGAGCAAACTTCTTTCTGCGGTGCAGCAGCTGGGGCAGGGAAATTTGCCTGGTACAGTCTGACGTCGGTGTACCGATAGCAGATTGCCCGCAAGTACTTGGCTGTGACACACCTAATTCTACACTTTCATTCCTCTCAGTGCAGGTCTCAGAGAGGACTGAAGGTATAGTGGGGTTGGAGATCCCAGCTGATGAGGAGCAAGGAGAGGTCCTCTTTGTTCTTTGGTGTGGGTCTTTTAGGTACACTTGCCAACGAACTGCATGGCAGGTTAACATATGTCTGGTCAAGCATGTGGTGCCCAAGCGGGAGATGTTTTGGCCACGCGAGATACGCTTGAGACATATGTTGCAAATAGCAGCGGTGCGATCTGATGCACTCATCTCAAAAAAGGCCCACACCAAAGAACTTTTGGAATAATGTGCAGAGACAGCAGCGCCCTGCACATACGGAGCTCTGCGGTGTGATGCAGTCAGTGTGCTGCCCTTAGGCTGGCCCCTGGAGGGCATCCTGCCTCGTTGGTAATGTTCCTCATCCTCCCTCCCTTCCCTCCCCCTCTCTCCTCTCCGGCACCCACGTGGAGTCAGTGACCTCATCATCCCCTCCCTCCTATCAGGCACCCACGTGGAGTCAGTGTCCTCATCATCCCCTCCCTTCTCCCCGACTACCATCATCGGAGCCTTCAAAACGCTGGGCATCCTCCTGTAGCATGTACCTAACACTGTGTTCAAACAGTTCGGGGGACTCCTCAGGAGGACATGGTGGGGCTAGGGAAGGAGTCACTGATGCCATTGAGCCGAGGGAAGAGGCCACGTTGGCAGCTGTTTGCCAGACAAAGTACCCTGAGCCTGGGTGAGAGAGGATGAGGAGGATGAGGACGGCTTGGTCATCCACTCGACCAAGTCTTCCGCATGTTGCGGCTCAACACGGCCAGCTGCCGAAAAAAAGGCCAAGCGTGTCCCACGGCCACGTGCTGATGAGGATGCACTGTGTCCACGACCAGCACTGTTGCCTCTAGACACAGAGCCTGCTTGCCCTCTTTTATTGGCTTGTGACTGTCTGTCTCTCCTTGTTGGCCTTCCAGACATACTATTGGCCTGCAGTGAGATGTAATGAAATACGTCAAGAGCCCACATAAGCACCTGGCTTCGGGTAGCTATACTGTAGGTGCAACTGTGCAGGGTACACAGTACAGTAACTGGAAATATGTCAAGAGCCTACACAAGCACCTGGCTTTGGGTAGCTATACTGTAGGTACAACTGTGCAGGGTACACAGTACAGTAACTGGAAATACTGTAAAAACACCTGCCTGTCAGTATATTAGGAAGAGAAGAACAGGATCTAGCTAAACTGAAAGCAGTGTGTGTATATATATATATATATATATATATATATACACACACACACACACACACACACACACAACACCTGGGATGTATATATATATATATATATATATATATATATATATATATATATATATATATACACAAAACACTAAGTGCAGCTAACTGACTCGACCTGCCTACTCTAACTTAAATCAAATGACACTGTCTCTCTGTCTATCTATCTCTCTCCAGTCTCCACCGCAACACACTACACAAGGCCGCCGCGGTCTTATATAGTGTGGGGTGTGTACTAAACCCCCTGAGCCATAATTGGCCAAAGCCTCCTTGGCTTCGGCCAATTACGGCTCTCTGTACACACAGCACTGTGATTGGCCAAGCATGCGGGTCATAGTGCATGCTTGGCCAATCATCAGCCAGCAATACACTGCGATGCCGCAGTGGATTATGGGCCGTGACGCGCCACTCGAATTTGGCGTGAACGGCCCATATCGGTCGTAATTCGGCAAACGACCGAACACACAATGTTCAAGTCGAACATGCATTCGACTCGAACAGGAAGCTCATCCCTACTCATTAGTGTTACAAGGTCTCGGGTATGAGTAGGGAGCAGGTGTGTTAACTTTGGTGTTATTGCTCTCAGTCTAATCATACTGGTCACTGGAAGTTCAACATGGCGCTTCATGGCAAAGAACTCTCTGAGGATCTTAAAAAAATAATTGTTGCTCTACATCAGGGGTCCTCAAACTACGGCCCTCCAGTTGTTCAGGAACTACAATTCCCATCATGCCTAGTCATGTCTGTGAATGTCAGAGTTTTGCAATGCCTCATGGGACAATGCCTCATGGCAATGCCTCATGGGACAGCTGGAGGGCCGTAGTTTGAAGATCCCTGCTCTACATAGATATGGCATAGGCTATAAGAAGATATACAAGCTGTACACTCACTACTTTACATTGTAGCAAAGTGTAATTTCTTCAGTGTTGTCACATGAAAAAATATAATAAAATATTTACAAAAGTGTGAGGGGTGTACTCACTTATTGGCTTTATAAATGTAATTTTTGCTACAGCAGGTTCTATACACGGTACAGATGTGACAATTTACAGGCAGACTAACGGGATTCATGCCATTCATTGTGTACTATTGTGTTAAATGCTGTGATTGGTCCAAGTGATCAGATTGTACAGACAGGGCCTAACACAGCCCATCTGTACCATGTGATTAGCTGTGCCAATCACAGCTAATCACAACAATACACACTGAATTCATCTATTTCATTCAGTAAAAATGGTTGTTTATAACAGTGATATTCACATACATATAGTGTGTAAAAAGAATTAAAAATAAATAAATCCTGATCACCTCCCCAGAGTAGTAGTGTTACTATGGTAACACTGTATTGCTCTGGGCAGAGCATGTAAAAAAAATTTAAAAAGTGAAAATTATATATATATATATATATATATATATATATATATATATATATATATATATATATATATATATATATATATTTTATATATTTTTTTTTTTTTTTTTTTTACATACTGTCACCAGTCAGTGTCCCTGATCACTGCCACACCAATTATATGATGAGGCTGTACTGCACTGGTGACAGTAAGTAAAAAATTATTTTTTTAATTAAGAAATTTAAAAATATTGTTTTTATCACAATTTTCCAAAAAGTTGTGAAAAAAAAATTACCCCTTCAAAAAACTTGCAATGCCTCTTACTAAATACATTGCACTTTCTACTTTCCAGAAAGGGGTCATTTGGGGATATTTGTACTGTTCTTTGGCCTCAAGAAATGAGATAGATCAGGATTGATCTATTTTCAGATACATGAGGTATTTAAAAAGTTTGGTGAATGAATTTCTCAAGGGCAACATGGGCCAGGTGTACACGCATGCATGTGGCTATCCAGAGAAGTGCCACCTAGCGTAGAGTACATGTGACCATCAGGGTAAACCCGCTGTGGGCAGCCGAAAGTAGTCAGTGTGAGAGGTAAGGTGACAGCCAGGGGCGTATCATGAAATCAGTGGGCCCGTGTGCGAGATAAAAGGTGGGCCCTAGGCATCGTAATAAAAAAAAAAGTGCCACTGCAGTGAAATGTGGGCGTGGTATAAATTGTGCAAAATAGTGGGTGTGGCTTAAAGGTGGTGTGGTTTAATAGAGTCTTTGATTACTTACATTACTTAGTGCAGAATTCAGTAATGTTAAATAGGGAATGTACAGTGCAGAGTGTATGGCGGTGGGTAATATGTGCAGGGAGAGGAGTGCAGAGTGTATGGCGGGGGGGGGGGTAGTATGTGCAGGGAAAGGAGTGCGGTCACCAGTGCAACCCCCCCATTACATAAGCATTCATAGAGCTCCCTTTAACATCAGAGTCCACAGAGTTCTGCTTTACAGCACAGTGCACAAAGTTTTCCCTTACAACAGAGTTCCCCTTTACATCAGGGTCCGCAAAGTTCTCCCATGCACTGTAAGGAAAATCCTGCAGACTCTGATGTATGGTGGAATGTTGGGAACAGGCCACCTTCAGCAGAGTAAATACATGAAGGTAAGGGAGAGTTACTGATATAACAAGGAATATTTATATAAGCATCTCCCCTTACCTTAGTGTATTCACTCCCCCTTACATCAGTGACCCCCCACAGATTTTTTGTGGTCACTGGAGGCTGGAGCTGCCTGTCCCTGATCTCCTCCATTGCTGGTTAGCATGCAGGGCAGTCAGGCACATTTCCCTGGGCGGCTCCACTCTCCGCTTCTTCAAGTTTTCCTCCAGAATCCATGTCCAGTCCTCCAGTGAGTGACACAGTCCTGGCCAGGGCGGGTGGTAAGCCTTACCCCCCCATTCCATTACTCACTTCTGCACTCCCCCCCATTCCACCACTCACATCTGTACCTACCTCTCCTCTATTCCAATACTCACCAGTCTGGAGGCAGCTTCCTGTCGGGGGGGGGTCTCTCTCCACCTCCATGGACTTTCACTGCCCTCCCTTCTCTTTGTCTGCTCCCCCTCCATCAGAGTACAGAAGGAGACAAAATTATTAAACTACCTCAAAATACCTCCCAACACCATCATCTCTACCCTCTGCCATCATCTCCATCTTATGCCATCATCTCCACCCACTGCCATCATCTCCACAATCTGCCATCATCTCCACAATCTGCCATCATCTCCATTCTCTACCACCATTTCTATCCTCTACCATCATCTTCCCTCATCAGATATTCCTGGCAGCAGTACCCCCCTCATTAGAGGTCCTTCCATCAGTGTCGTTCAACGCTGACAGCAGGGTGCAATGAGCAAACACACTGACTGCCCAGATGTTGGACTTCCTTAGTCCGCCCTGACCGAGGGCTGGATGGGAGTCTGTACTTAGCGGGTGGAACTCGATGGGTGTGGCTTTGTGGGCGGGGCTTGGTGGGCGGGACTCGTGGGCCAGGCTTAGCAGGCCGAACTTGGTATCAGCATTTTTTTTTTAATGCAGTACCATTAGTGTAGTAGTCCAAGTCTAAAAGAAGCAGGGAGAGGGGGTGTGGCACAGGCAGCAGTAAAGACTATTTAGAGCGAAACTCCAGAATTTTGTGGGGGGAATGCAGCACACTAATATGAGAGGGGAGCTGCACGGCTTGCTAGCTTAATTCAGGGGCACATGGTGTGTCACACAGCCGCTCAGCCTCAGCAAGAGCTTTAGTTCCTGTCACCTGACATCCACACTCCAGCAGCTTCCAGTCCTTACAAGCAGCACCTCTCTTGTGCTTTCCACAGCTCCGCCCTTAGAACTTATAGAGTGCGGCACAGTAAGCCTTCCAGGCATATCACTCCACCAGGCACTAGTCTCAGTGGCTGTGGGAGGCAGCGGCCAGATCTATAGACTAGACATCGGCAAATGCAGCCGCAGCCTCCGCTCGTGATTGTAAAATAAAAACGAAAAAATGTCCCAAAGCTACCGGCCTGTTACCACAATTTGGGACTCAAAAATGTGCATTTTATCGTTGGATATTTTCTTACTCCTTGTGGGCAGAGTGTGACAGGGCACAGTTTGGCCCCCTTGCCCTTGGGGCACCGCACAGCCTGCACACATGTATGATACACCACTGCTGACAGCTCTGAAAGCTGAAAATTGGCCTGGGCAAAAAGGGGGTAAATGTGTCCGGTATTTAAGTGGTTAAAGGAAGTGGCAAAATGATATACTTATTTCTGGTGTCATCTGTGGAGGGAGGTGCCTGGTTGCTTCATGGGTCACATTAACTGGCCCATTTTGGGCCCCTTCCTGGATAGTATGGGTCACATAGAGTACATCTCCCCGAAGGGGCTTCAGAGTATTTGTCTTGTGTTACTGTATATTGCCTGCTACTGAGGAAGTGGATTTATATCCAAGAAACGCGTTGAGTCACAAAACCATCTGTTGGCAAATTCAAGGAAAAGTGGGAGTGGCGTGGTTCACTAATTATTAAATATACAAATCATGATGATAAATTAGATATGGAAAATGGAGGTAGCTTTTGAAAATGTTTTTAATGGATGTATTTAATATCACAGTTTTGTAATAAAAACGTTGGTTTTATATTTTTGGAGTATTGTGTATTTATGGAATTGAAAGAATAAAAATATAGTTCAATCTGTGAACCCACTATCCTCATGATGTTTTGGCAAATAATGAAGTCCAAAACAGTCCATATGCATGCTTGTAATAAGACGAAGCTATCATTTTTATTGTTGAGTGATATTCATTCTGATTCCAGGGATTAACACATACATACTTTATCCATGGTTTCCATTCACCCCTACATTTCTTGTTTCTGCACTCTGCAGCTTTTACATTACAATGTACCTTTCAGTAACTTTACAAATCAGGGTTAATGCATTTCTTACATGTCACGATATAGAGTATCAGCATCATTCTTTTTTCATTAAACTATACCCCTTATTAAAAAGCAGGCATGTGACGTGTTACCGTGCTGAGATGATGCCATAAGTCTGCTACAGGAAGAAGATAGCATTCTCTTTGAGAATGTTCACACTAGAACGGGGTGCGGGAGACCTGCATTCTGTGCCGATTTACTGCATCACATTGCAATCACGCTGCCCTTGCAATCTGCAGCGGGTGTTAGTACAAAATTAATGACACCCCAAACGCAGTGTGTTTTGCCTGCACTGGATCACATGGTACACAAGTACCATGCAAACCAGTTGCAGTGAGTTTCCAAAAGTAATGCATGCACTACTTTTGGTGTGGTGTCACGTAAAACTCACACTGCACAAAACTGCATGTGAATTGCACAGGTATCACACAGCATTCCTGTGCAATTCCTAGAGTAAATGGGCCCTTAGTCTCCTCTCCCTCAGTGATCAGACTGCAACATTGAATCTTTGTGGCAAGTCACAAGGTGAGAATCTACAAAAGGGACTGATCTGGGTCAGACATTTGTGAAAACAGACAAGAACTTTACCAGGGTTTACATGGCTGTGTTATCTCTGAGCCGGCATCTCAGTCCAGGAAGTACATGCTGAACCTGGAAGATGCCAGAACAAAGATTGTGTCATCCTTCTGGAGAAAAAGACAGGCAATTATTACAATGACACATTACTTAGCTAGCATGCATGTATTTAACATGGAAAACCACATCTGATGCTTGGTCCACTTTAAAGTAGTTGGCTAGAGAATTCTATAAAGATTTTAGAACATAACTCCAGTTTCCTCCGACACTACAAAAGGCATACTGGTAGGTTAATTGGATACTGTTTAAAATGGCCCTAGTGTATGAATGTCATTTAGGCAGGCCATACGCGGTTCAAATCTCTCCCAACGCCTGCTGAATCAGCCGAGATTCGAACCATTGAATGTACCACAGCATGCTGGGTTTACAACCAGCATGTTGGGCTTTAACTGCGATAATCGCTAACGGCTGCTATAGCCACTAGCAATAAATCAGTCTTCTCCTGGCAGGGACAGCTTCCCCCACCAGGAAATAGACCATGGCTCGGCAGGAGGGATTCCCGCATTAACACAGTCTGTGTTGATGGGGGAATCGAGCAAATTTCTTTCCTGCAACCCATGGTTGCAGGAAAGAAATTTGCTCTAAGCATGGTCGGCTTTAGGGACCTTTGATTGTAAACTCCTTGAGGGCAGGGACTGATGTGAATGTACAATAGATATGTAAAGCGCTGTGTAAATTGACGGCGCTATACAAGTACCTGTAATAAATTTAATAAAAAAAACAGAATAGAGCAACTAGCACAGACTAACTATTAACTCACAATGTTATAAAAGAAACTGGAACCCCATTTAAATAATGCACAGGCAATTTAGTGTGAGAAGTAAAACCTGATTTAAATGACATTTTTTATTCCACAGCCAGTCCACAATAAAAACAACATGAATGTATTTAATTACACAGTAATTAGAGATACTGTAGTATCTGGCAATGAGCTTACATGTGAAAGTGCAATAAATAAACATGACATCACATGAACATTAAAAAAATAAAATACAACACTGGAGGTTATTTAACGTCTGAAGAAAATTTGGTTATACAGCAGTTTAAAAAAGTACATTTGTACAAAATTGACTTACAAATAAAATAGGAATTAAGTATCCCTACTGAAAATATAAGGATATTAAAGTCCCACGACCATATAAAAACAAGAGGTGATAAGTGGATTGCTTTCATATATATGTATTCATATATTTTCATTTTAAATTGGGAGGTAAAATATTTCTTATTTTTTCAACTCCCGATTAAAATAGTTTCTACTACATAATGGTCCTTTATATCCAAGGGGTTCTGCTGTGACTGCTAGCTCAGACTCCTGTCTTAGGGCACTTTCAACGTATGCCTAGTGACACAATTTGCCTTTCTGCTTTCCAAAAGGTTACAGGTGTGACAGTACTAATCTTACATATGCTTTATGTTAAGTTTAGCTGTAATAATACAGTACATTTTGTCCTGAAACATGAGGAACTTACGCTACCTATCCAACATTATTGACTGTAACTACGATATACTAGAGTTGCCCATTAAGATTACTTTTAATGATGGTAGTGAGTTTTGTTTAGCAGTCAGTATTGTCTCTTCGGGCTTAGGATGGAGCCTGGGGTATCTACTTAGCAAAGATTTACTTTGTGTTAAAATGAACAGCTCCTGCAATATCTGTGAGATATCAGCTCTGCAGCCCCAGTTCATTTTAGGCTGCCAAACACAGCTTGAATTTATGGCCAATTCATGCTTAATCAGCCAACATTCAAGCTATGGGTGCCCCTGTCAGCACCACCCAACTTGAAAAAGGCAACTGAACAATCAAAGTTTGTTGAAGAAGCCAGGTGGAATATTGGCGGTGAAACAGCGCCAAATTCAGTCAGATGTAGACACTTGTCTTTTCGGGTATTCTGAAAGCCATTGCCACTCAGAATACAAAAAGCCTCATGTTTGTCACAATTTCCCCCTAGCCACCAATGAATCACTTTTATGTTCTAACCTGCCCTAGCAATACAAAATGGAGAAGCCAGTTGGTTGGCATAAGGGAAACATCTTTTTCCAGCCTTACATTTTATTCATGGAAATGCACACAGTTGTCTTTCAGTAGGCATTAACTGAGCATCAGTGGATGTAATGTATCTTTCTGTTAAGGTTCAAGCAGAAGATTTCAGAAGGCGCTTTCCCTTCTGCAGAAATCAAAGCAGTTTCTGGACTCCAGACCTTGGAAATAAGTCAAAGTTCCCATTCTGAACAAAAGGAAATTTGGAAAACGGTAATTACTGTAAATAAAGCAGAATTGGGGGCATATCAAGTATCACCTTCATAGAATGCTTATTAGAGCATATGTCTAAAAACCTTTGTTTTGGTTTTGGATAAAGTGGGGAAGAATCAGAAATCCTATAATTCTCTCAATTTCTGTTCTGCTGACACCAGCCAGAAAGTGAGGGAAAACAACAATAGAAATACAGGCAGAAATAAAAATCAGACAGGGGTTCTAGCCTTTCCCCACTAAAGAACAGCCGTTTCAGTTCAGCCTGTGATGCTGTTCTTCCTGCCTTGTAAAATGTCATCAGGACAGAGTGATGGTAAATCCCTCTGATGAAGCCCCTGTTATCCTTAAAAACCTGGGGCAGGGGTTCTAATACATTTCCCACTCTATGCAAAACTGAGAAGTAATGTTTGCATGGACATACACTTCCCGAGGACTAGAGTTGGAATACACTGCAATATGGTAAACGAGTGTACATGTTATGCAAATTTGACTTGAAACTTTACTTTTATACAACCAACAGTAATTAACCAAAGCATTGGGGAATTAATGAAAGCACTAGTAATAACATTTACAAAAATTTGTATATTCAGTGCAACTTAGAAAAACACATTGCAACATGTTCATGGCTAAATAAACCAGGCTAAATAATTTTTGCTGGCTTTCATTTAAACTGTTGCAGGCACATACTAACAGGTAAAAGTGCATTTTCCAGGACTTGTCATGATAATACTACAGTAGGTATCTTGTTAAGAACAGAATTACATTTTAATTTTGAAATCCAGCATTGCAGTGATCTGCTGCTTGAAAGCACATGTACATTTAAAATAGATTTATAATTCTTACCCTTAGTCTTTGCCCTCTACAGCCACCACTGGTGTCTGAGTAGCCATTACCTCTAGATGTGTCCAATGCCTGCTTCCCCGTGCTGTACACTATGGTCCCACCCCCAGCCGTTACATCTCTGGTGTAACCTTACAGAGTCGCAGAGACAGGCATACGGCACACCCGAAAGTATCAGATTTTAAAGTCTGGTACACACAAGTTTTTCTTTTTCATTCAATCCAGTGGGCTGAACAAAAAAAAAAAAAAACGGAGATCGCCACACTAACGCAAAAATGTGTGTTGATCTCCCCCGCTGTGCCTTTGTGTTTCGACTGATCACACTGGCTGCCAGTGCTGATCGGATGCCAATCAGATATTGGCTTTCCAGCATGCCAGTCTGACAGAAGCTGGTCGTGAGACTGGCTTCTCTAGAACAGACAGCTGTACACATGGGCTGAAAATCAGGCAGTACATGCGTGCAAGGCTTTAAGATTCCAGCAACAACTATAGCTCTGTAATGAGTTAAGCAGCCTGTAGTTCTATAAATGGTTTTAAAAGGCTGCCTTTGTTTCAGTTTAGCAAGAATGTTGTTTGATAGGAATAATTGTTTTCTTCTACCAAGAACTGACAGATTTAGATGCAATGCCTCGCATTTCAGTCCTCGCGTTAATACTTTTGAGAACCACTTAGTTTTTATGCACAGACAATGCACTCACTCAGTATTTCCTCTACTAAAGTTACATTAAATCACATCTCCAGCAATTAGAAAGAATCTACCCTTCCAATCCTTGTCCAGGGGGGTACAGAAATGATTTACCCTATTCCCCACTCCAGCCAGCCCCTCCTCTCCCCGAAGCTCTGGTCTGTAGGTGGTCTCCTCTGCATCATCCTGTACAATAGAGAAGCTGGTAACCCCGCATTCTACAAATGCAGGACGAGTTTGCTACAATGGCCCTGAGCAGCTTAAGAGTAGAGCCTGCGGGTGACTGGTCACTCCACTGAAGAGATCCCGCTGGAGTGCAAAATAAGGTATTTCTCCCTATTCTGGCACTCCTAGATATAACAAGCATTTAAAGCGGCATTAAAACCAAAATCAAAAATGTAATATATTGCAGTTTACCACATCATAAGATGTAATGGCTGTATCAGTATTCTTTTTTAGGCTTTTTCCCTGTTTTCACCTGGTGATCTGGTCAGTAATACACCTCCTGTATTAGAGTGCCCCTACTCTGGATGAAGGACAGCGGCATTGTTAGTCTGGGGCGAGGTGAGTGTTATGCCGCGTACACACGGTCGGACTTTTCGTCTACAAAAGTCCAACGGACGCCGACGGACTAAAGCTGGCTGGTAATCCGATCGTGTGTGGGCTTCTCCGGACTTTCAGCAGACTTTTTCAGCCTCAAATCCGACGGACTTTAGATTTGAAACATGCTTCAAATCTTTACGTCGTAACTACGACGGACCCCGAAATCCGCTCGTCTGTGTGCTAGTCCGACGGACAAAAACCCATGCTAGGGCAGCTATTGGCTACTGGCTATGAACTTCCTTATTTTAGTCCGGTGTACGTCATCACGTACGAATCCGTCGGACTTTTGTGTGGTCGTGTGTAGGCAAGTCCATTCGTTAGAAAGTCTGCTGCAAGTCCGCCGAAAGTCCGCCGGAAGTCTGTCGGACAGGCTGTCGGACTTTTG
Organism: Aquarana catesbeiana; assembly: GCF_042186555.1. Classification (NCBI taxonomy): domain Eukaryota; kingdom Metazoa; phylum Chordata; class Amphibia; order Anura; family Ranidae; genus Aquarana; species Aquarana catesbeiana. The sequence goes on from NC_133334.1 coordinate 139,334,123, forward strand.
TAGACGAAAAGTCCGACCGTGTGTACGCGGCATAAGATGTACTAGCAGATTTAAAATACACTAACAGACTGAAGCTTTTTTTTACCCTTTTGGGAAAAAGGTTTTACATAAACAAATAAAAGCTGATTGTAAGCACCTCTGTCAGTGTTAAATCGTTTTTCTCATCTCTGTAACTAATACATTTTGCTGGAGAACTTGTTCTTTTAAACAACAGACTAACTGGTCAGATCACCAGATGAAAATAAAAGAAAGAACGCCTAAAAAAGAAAATGAATGCAGCCATCACATCTAAGAAATGGTAAGCTGCAATATAATAAATGTTTGCCTCTGGGTTTATTACTACTTCAATCTTTGCAGGGGGCCCCACTGCAAAGGTATTTTTGTTCTGCCCCTAGGTGGGCTGTAAGGAAAAATGCCAGGTCGAAGCACAGACCATTTATGAACTCTTCAGGCCAGAGGGTTAACAATACCGGACTTAATGACTGCATTGGATTATCTCTTCTCCTCATACACTGGTCTGTAATAGTCTGCAGCTATATCCTCGGCAGACTCTGTCTTTTTCCAGGATTAGAATGTGCCATTTCCAGGAGATTCAGATATTAAGCAAATGACAGAAAATAAGATAGGCTATACAACTCACCTGGTGTACAGTAGGGAGAGTAACACACCGTTCTACCTACAACATTTACGCTATGTGACAACAATGTTTTAGTTTTTCTTGTACAATCTCTTGAGAAATCTATAAGATCTGCAGTAACTGTGAACATAAATTCTGCTTACTGGCTGCTTATTATTGTTGCCTTCCATTGGTTGGAGATGCAGATCAGTTAGCGTCACTGCTATCAGTATCAGCCACATTTTTATTTCCAATTTGCCTTAATCATTGTCTATCTTACTGCATAAGGCTCCGTTTTGGAAAGCAAGGTGCATTTTTATGTATCATAGACAAATATAGCTGCAGTAAAAGAGTTCTGTGTCCTACTAAATGAACCCATGGTTGGTCCATAATAATATCTGCCACTTTAGGCCTTCACTGTGTAAACACTATAGTTCTGACAATAGTCAATACATCTTCTCCATACTGACAAGCGGAGCACTGGCAGTCTATGTAAAACATCCTCCAATATATACTCCTGGAATGGTAGCTTCATCAACATACTTGTCAATATCTTCATATAAAATTAGGCAGCAGGTATCTTTTTACAAGTTCAAATTAGGAGCAGATTTAGTTCATTCCAATGCTCTGGCATTTGGCTGTGTCTGTACAAAGTAAGTCCTCAATTCACCCTTTCCTTTAACATTGATTAGTCCTCTGCATTCACATGAATATCCCAGTCCTTCTAAAATACGACACGTCTCTTCTGTTACCTGAAACGAGAGTACAGTCAAGAAAAACTGAAAGAAACGAAACAGATTTAAGGCCTTAAATAATTTTTTTCTTTACTTTTATTGGTTGAACTGGATGGACTTGTGTCTTTTTTCAACCAGACTAACTATATAATTATTTTGTCCATTTAGGGAAAAGTGACAGATTCTCTTGTTAGGGCATCCTCCACCCGCTGAGCCCTTCACTGCACCTTCCCCACCACTCCATTCATCTGTGCGCGAAATATCCAGCGTTTCATGGTATGAGGGAAACATGTGACCTTCATCCTCTGCTCCCAGGATAGGCTCAGACACAGACAGACAAAGTGTACAGAGAATTTAATCTCAGTGCCTTTGCAAGAGAACTCTGGACTGGTTTCCAATCAACAAATAATGGACCCAATGCAAAATGAATACCCACCAAAGTAGTTTCCAATTTTTCATTGAAAGTTATGAAAATCTTATATTTTTTTATTCATGTACTCCTTTACCCACACAGCATACAATGATTACTCATAAATGTATTGTATAATTGGTTAAATAATTACCTGAATTTTCCCAAGTTCTCCTGTACTCTCCATCCTACTTGCAACATTCACAGTATTCCCCCAAATGTCATATTGAGGTTTCCTAGCTCCAATGACTCCAGCAATAACCGGTCCATGGTTTATACCTATAAGATGCAATAAGTCATATTATTATAAACTAGAGCAGACTTAGATTCCTCTTTTACTTGCTAGGAGATCTTTGGGATTTGGTGTATTATTCTGCATTGTACCAATATACAAATGTCACTTGGCAGAGTCAATGGCTTGGAACAATGATCATCAATGTAGGTATTTTTATGTTCTCATTGAACAAATATAACAAAAAAAAAAAGGTAGAAAATAATAGAATATTGTTACAGTTTAGATATACTTTCATTACATTCTTGAATACCGTATTAAAAGCTACAGTGCCAAGGCAAATTCAAAGATGTAAGCATAAATACCAGCAGAACTAAAACTTTTCACTGAAACTAATGTTTGTTAAAATAATTTTAACCATAAAGCAAAAAACAAACATTTGGTAAACAGGTAGGATTTTTGATGCAGAAGAGGCATACTATGGGTGAGATTTACTAAAACTGGAGCACTCACAATCTGGTGCAGCTGTGCATGGTAGCCAATCAGCTTCTAACCTCAGTTTGTTCAATGAAGCTTTGGCAATATAACCTGAAAGTTTCTCTGCAGAAGTGAGCCTAATTTTGCACTCTCCAGCTTTAGTAAATAAACCCCTATGTCCCTCCTACATTACATTTCTATTACCTGCCTGTATGTCCTGTATATGGAGCTGCACACCTCAGTTTACAAATTTCAGCAATACTGAGATACATGAACTACCATGCATTCACAGGAGTAACATCATCCCGGCCAGGCCAGATCGGTACCGAAATCTGAAGATGACAGTGGCTGGCGGGGAGAGCTCTGAGACACTGCAACACTGGAGAGAATAGTGAAGGTGGGTATAGTTCTGCTTTACTGCTGATCTGCAGATTTTAATGAAGTTTACATAGCTCATTTGGACCAAGCTGCATATAGCCTCAGTCCATTGACACCGACAGGGAGGCTTGGCCCTGCCCCTGGCTCACTCGTCACAGACTTTGATAGCAGCCATTGGCTCCCACTGCTATTAATCTGTGCAGTGAGGAGAGACAGGGCTGGGAGAGCCACTGCTCTCATGCACATCGCTGGATCCAGCTCAGGTAAGTATAAGGGGGGCACATGCAGCGCAGAAGGCTTTTTACTTTAATGCATATAATGCATTAAGGTAAAAAACCCTAAGGCTTTACAACCACTTTAACTATGGACTCTAAGGTGACCACAACTTACTAGAAAAACCCTGCAACAGTACATGGATGCCAATAAGTCATAACGGGGGGTAGCATATGAGAGTCTAGATGAAACAAATACCATTACATTGGTATTTTATAATGATTTGGGGAGTCGAATGGCTCCATGTTTTTTCACAGCTGACAGTATATTTGGGTAGGGAGAGAAAGCAAGATCATGGTAGATTGTGACATTATTGCCAGGGGCATGGGGGTCTTTAAAACAGCTAGATAATTGACTAATGATTAATAGACTAAAGAGGGTCAGTAGATACAATGAAAAGCAGTAGGAAAAGGGGCAGACCTGCCTGGTTCCAGTAAATATTGGGAAGTTTTCTGACCTGAAGCCCAAGTATTTAATATAGACAAGAGAGTTCTTATAAAGGGTGTGAATCCAGGTGTGAAAATTACTTTGGAATCCCCCTCTTGCTAGTATAACAATTAACAGAAGGGGAAGCTCCGCTTATCTGCCCGTCCCCCCCCACCCCCGATGCAACATTTGGCACCTTTCAGGGGGGAGGGGGAAGCGGGTACCTGTTTTTGCCGCGGGGAGATCACCTGGAAGTTCGGCCCCCCTCCTCCTTTCTCCGCTGCGGGGTCATTCACAAAGCGCAGCATGCTTAACGCATGCACAGTAGGAAACCGGCTGTGAAGCTGCAAGGCTTCACTGCCAGTTTCCCTTACAAGCAATGATGGTGGCAGCACCCGAGAGTCGATGGAAATATCCTTGGACAGGTAAGTGTCCTAATATTAAAAGTCAGCAGCTACTGTATTTGTAGCTGCTGACTTTTATTTTTTTCTGAAGGAGGCTGGACCTCCTCTTTAAGTAATCACAAAAAGACTATGAAATACTTTTCTAATATCTAAGGACCATAACACGGAGACTGTTATTATAATAGTATAAGGCAGTATAGCCTTTAGGGTCTGGTTGTTTAACTTTTAGGAGCATTAATGGTGGCCTGTACTTCTGGCAATGTAATTTTCAGATCAAGTGGGAGCTGTCTGTAGAAACCTGAGGAAGGATGATAATGGAAAAGAGGGCTTCTGTCTGTTGTATGGTAAAAAGGTGTTGGGAGGAATAAAGAAGACATACATGTTTTTGGAAGATTTAAACGATCTTAATAGGATTCAAAAATATGTTTTTCAATATACCTATGTGATTTATCAACTGAAATGAATTGTAGCTGATAAATCACATATGACATTTTTTAATGAAATTTTTGTAGCTTTATCTTTGATGCAAGAGGCGATACACCAGTAAAACAAATGTCATATTTCTTCAACATCAAAATGGCAGATCCTGAGTAATAAGCCCTTCTGTGAGGCAAGTGGGAATCACCACTGATTGGAGGTGAGCTTACAAAACACTCCCTACTATACAATAGTACATGCCATGTCTTCTAATGGATGTATTAAGGGTACACCCTGTACCATTGTTGCTCCAAACTCTTCTAAATTCAAACGTTGGGTTAACACACAGAGCTATGAGTAAGCACTTGGTGTAAGTGCGAAACGCGTCAGTTATTTTTGTACCACCCCACAGTCGTGTTCTGTGTACCCCATGATCCTGTATTTTGAATAAAAAGACGGATTTATCCATTCCGGTGTGCGGCTGTCCAATTCTTCTTGTTCTCTTCTACTTGCATCAGCATTCAGCCAGCACCTGGGGCTCTTCTCTTCCTGGAGGTAATGAGACACAAGCACTCTGGTTTAAGCCCCTCTTTGAGCGGAGGATCCCACATCATCTCTTTGGGTTAACACACACTCGCACTCTTAACCACTTGCCGACCGCCTAACGCAGATATACTGCGGCAGAATGGCACGGGCAGGCAAAATCACGTGGTACGTGATTTGCCTCTCGCGGGCAGGGGGCGCATCGCTCCCCCCCGATGCCCGAGGCGGTCGGCATCATTAGGGGAGTGATCTGTGCTGAGGGGGAGGCCACTGGATGCAATCAAAATCTTCCTCTGCTGCTGTAATGTAAACAGCGGCAGAGGAAGTGATGTCATCGCTCCTCGTGAAGCCTTCCGAGAAGAGAAGACATCAAGTAAGTCTGCACCAACACAACACTTACAGTAGAACACTCTAAGCACACTTTTCACCCCCGATCACCCCCCCTGTACACCCTGTCACAGTGACACCAATAGCAGTTTTTTTTTTTTGATTACTGCATTGGTGTCATTTTGTGACAGTGATAAGTGGTAGGGCAGTTAGTGTTAGGCCCCTTTAGGTATAGGGTAGCCGCCTAAACCCCCCCTAATAAAGTTTTAACCCCTTGATCACCTCCCGTCGCTAGTGTAACTAAGCAATCGTTTTTCTGATCCCTGTATTCATGTCACAGGTGACGCCAGTTAGGGAGGTAAATATTTAGGTTCGCCGTCAGCATTTTATAGCGTCAGGGACCCCCATATACTACCTAGTAAAGGTTTTAACCCCCTGATTGCCCCCTAGTTAACCCTTTCACCAGTGATCACCGTATAGCTGTTACGGGTGACGCTGGTTAGTTGGTTTATATTTTATAGTGTCAGGGCATCCGCCGTTTATTACCTAATAAAGGTTTAACCCCCTAATCACCCGGTGGGTGATGTAAGTTAGGTTTTAGGGTCAGATAGGGTCTGCGTCGCCCCAGGCAGCTTTAGGTTAGTGCCAGTGCCGCTAACACCCACGCACGCAGCATACACCTCCCTTAGTGGTATAGTATCTGAACGGATCAATATCTGATCAGATCTATACTAGTGTCCCCAGCAGTTTAGGGTTCCCAGAAATGCAGTGTTAGCGGGATCAGCCCAGATACCTGCTAGCACCTGTGTTTTGCCCCTCCACCCAGCCCAGCCCACCCAAGTGCAGTATCGATCAATCACTGTCACTTACAAAACACTAAACACACATAACTGCAGCGTTCGCAGAGTCAGGCCTGATCCCTGCGATCGCTAACAGTTTTTTTGGTAGCATTTTGATACAGTCGCTAACAGTCAGGAGCTTTTTTACCTGTGACTCTCACTAGTGTACCACTAAATTCAGAGCCCAAAATGGCAAATCAAAGGTACACTAGTGAAGAGGCCTACACGTTTCTGAGCATGACAGATAGTGAAGAGGAAGTCACTCATCTGTCAGATTCAGGCTCAGAATACGAACCTGTAGAGGACAGCGGCTCCATGACAGATAGCTCTGACGACGGAGTTGTGGTCCCTGCCAAGGTCAGGCGTACCAGACCCCAAACTTCTTCTTCTGTCGTTGATATGCAAGAACCGCAGGTCCCTCGTATGGAGCAGAGCAATACTAGCGCCGATATTCCTTATGGTGAACTGGCAAGCACCAGCGGCCTAGTACACCCTGGTCGTAGTCAATCCAGCACTGCAGTATCACGTGGTGACGTGGCGAGTCCCATAAGTGCAGTTCTAGCTGGTGAGGTGGCAAGCACAAGTAGTGTCCCGCTGCCACCAAGAAGACGAACACAGGCCCGTCTTGCCCATAGTGCCCTTCCTGCTGCATTCGCCAATCCCAATTGGGAACCCACCACTTCTGCAGCACCCGTACTTCCCCCATTCACTGGCCAACCCAGCATTCAGGTGGAAACAGTTGATTTTACGTCACTTGATTTTTATTCGCTGTTTTTCACCGAAGATCTCTATAGATCTATTGTGGACCAAAGCAATTTGTACGCTGGTCAACACATCGCCACTATTTCCCTGTCCTCCCTTGGCAGAGATTGGAGACCAATTACGGTTTCCAAATTTAGGCTCTTTCTTGGCCTTTCCCTCAACATGGGCATAACTAAAAAGAGTGAATTGCGGTCATATTGGTCCACTGACCCAATTCACCATATGCCCTTGTTCTCTGCCTCCATGACCAGGGCACGATACGAGCAGATCTTGCGCTTCGTGCACTTCAATGACAATGAACTCTGTCGTCCTCGTGGAGACCTTGGATACGATCGGCTCTACAAAATTCGGCCCCTCGTAAACCACTTCAACCAACGTTTTGCAGACTTGTTTACTCCCCATCAAGTTGTCTGCGTTGATGAGTCCCTGTTTAAGTTTTCTGGCCACTTGTCATTCAAACAGTACCTGTCCAGCAAGCGTGCCAGATACGGGGTCAAGATGTATAAGCTCTGTGACAGGGCCACAGGCTATACATGTAGTTTTATGGTTTAGGGAAAAGATAGTCACGCAGAGCCAACAAACTGCCCTGACTACATAGGAAGCGCTGGCAAGATTGTGTGGGACTTGGTGTCACCCTTATTTGGAAAGGGGTACCACTTATATGTGGACAATTATTACACGAGCGTGCCACTTTTTAGTCGCTTGTTTGATCAGCAGATTGGAGCATGAGGCACCGTGCAACCTAATCGCTGGGGCTTTCCCCAGCGGCTTGTAGATTCCCATCTTAGGCTGGGGGAGAGAGCCTGCTTCAAGTGTAATAACTTGCTCGCTATGAAGTGGAGGGATAATAAGAATGTTTTCGTTCTTACCTCCCTTCATGCAGACACGACTGTCCAAATTACTACGGCGACTGGTGTTGTGGAGAAACCCCTGTGTGTCCACGAATATAACCAAAATATGGGAGGGGTGGACCTCAACGACCAGTTGTTGGCGCCGTACCTTGTTGCCCGTAAGAAAAACACAAAAAGGAGTATCCAGCGCTAACCCAGGATGACCCAGGCAATAATAAACTGCTAGCAGACGCTAAAGGCTAATTCAATAAAAACCTCATATAAACATCAGTAAATAAAGTGCTGCGCAATTCATAAGAATCCATAAACTGATAAAAACACAAGTGGTGTTGGTGTAGATAAACGAGCAAATTGAAGTGCAAGTGACACGCAGGAAACAAATCTCAAAGACGGGTGTCAGTGATCCCTCTACCGCACAGAGATGGCCTCTCACCTCCAAATTCGACCTGAAACAGGTCACACAGCGAGAGTCAGTGTAGCCGACACAGCAATCCAGGCAAACACTCCGGACATAGCCGCTCCAGGATGCGTCTCAGTCAACATAATATGCCATGTGGAAAAAGATAACAAAGCGATCTAATGCTCTCTGTATGTTCAATCTTTTATTAAGGTAAAAAAGATAAGTTGCACTTACATATAACGGCACTCAGGTCCGAGTGCCGGCGGACAAACGAAACTGATAGTGAACGAGATGGCCGCGGGTGACGTCATGCGAACACCTGACCCCCGAAACTCTTATGAATTGCGCAGCACTTTATTTACTGTTGTTGCCCTTAAGGCCAGACGCTGGTACAAAAAAGTGTGTTTATTTATTTTAATTGGCTTTGCTGAACGCTCATGTGCTATACAGAGCTTCAGGACGGATTGGATCCTTCCTTAAATTCCAGGAAGAGATCGTCAAAGCCCTTCTGTTTCCAGATGGTGCTCCACCTCACCTTCCCCAACCAAATGCAGTAAGCCGGCTGCATGAGAGGCATTTTCTTTATGTCCTCCCGAGCACCCCTACCCAACGAGCCCCCCAAAAAAGATGTCGTGTCTGCAGCAAGCGTGGATATAGGCGTGACACCCGCTATTATTGTCCCTCCTGTCCTGACAATCCTGATCTTTGCACTGGTGAATGTTTTGAACGCTACTATACACTAGTTGAGTATTAGCGTAGGGTACAGCACTGCACAGACTAGGCACACTTTCACAGGGTTTCACAGCCATCGCATTTTGAGAGACCCGAACCTGGAACCGGTTACAGTTACAAAAGTTACAGTTACAAAAAAAAGTGTAAAAGAAAAAAAAAAAAAAAAGTAAAAAAACAAAAAAAATAAAATATAAAAAAAAAAAAAAAATTGTTGTCGTTTTATTCTTCTCTCTCTATTCTCTCTCTATTGTTCTGCTCTTTTTTACTGTATTCTATTCTGCAATGTTTTATTGTTATTATGTTTTATCATGTTTGCTTTATAGGTATGAAATTTTTTTATACTTTACTGTTTACTGTGTTTTATTGTTAACCATTTTTTCGTTTTCAGGTATGCCATTCAGCTGCAGAGCGTATTTATTTAACTTGACAGCAACAGTGTTTGCTCCCACGATACATGACTCCCGTGACTCCTGTGCTGTCGGAGGTGATTTCACCACCACAGTTAAAAAAAAGAGCATATATGCCGAAGCATGGGGGCAGCAGGGGCGGAGGAGCAATTTGCTCCTACCTTTTGCGGGTGGATGCCCCCATGCTTCGGCATATACCGTATTTATCGGCGTATAAAATGTTTTATTTTTTACTATGTTTTTTTTGTAGTTGCTTTTCAGGTATGGTAAGTCTTACTGTTATACTGTAATGTTACTTTGTTTTATTGTTAACCATCATTTGCTTAGCAGGTACGCCATTCAGTTGCCACGCGGATTTATTTATCTTAACAGCAACAGTGTTTGCTCCCACGATACATAAAGCCGTGACTCCAGCGCTGTAGGAGGAGATTTCACCACCACAGTTAAAAAAAAGAGCATATATGCCGAAGCATTTGCACCTACCTTTTGGGGCAGATGCCCCCATGCTTCGGCATATATAAGCAGTGCATGTATGCCCATCATTAGAAGTGGGTGGATGAAGGGAGGTATTCTAATAGTGGGCATACCCACCGATCAATCTCTTTTTTTCGTGCAGCCCACAGGCTGCATGAAAAAAAGTTTACAATTTATGCCCAACAAGGACCAGCAACGTACTGGTATGTTGCTGGACTTTGAGTGGTTATACCAGAATGATGCCTGCAGGTTTAGGTATCATCTTGGTATCGTTCTTTTCAGCCAGTGGTCGGCTTTCATGTAAAAGCAATCCTAGCAGCTAATTAGCCTCCAGACTGCTTTTACAAGCAGTGGGAGGGAATGCCCCCCCACCGTCTTCCATGTTTTTCTCTGGCTCTCCTGTCCCAACAGAGAACCTGAGAATGCAGCCGGTGATTCGGCCAGCTGACCATAGAGCTGACCAGAATGGCTCCAATTATCTCTATAGCCTAAGAAACTGGAAGCTACGAGCATTTTATGACTTAGATTTCGCCGGATGTAAACAGCGCCATTGGGAAAGCATTTTATCACACCGATCTTTGTGTGGTCGGATGCTTTGAGGGCAGAGGAGAGATCTAGGGTCTAATAGACCCCAATTTTTTCAAAAAAGAGTATCTGCCACTACCTATTGCTATCATAGGGGATATTTACATTCCCTGAGATAACAATAAAAATGATTTAAAAAAAAAAAAAAAAATGAAAGGACCAGTTTAAAAATAAGATATAAAAGCAAAAAATAATAAAGAAAAAAAAGCAAAAAAAAAAAGCACCCCTTTCCCCCCCTGCTTTCGCGCAAAGGCAAACGCAAGCGTCGGTCTGGCGTCAAATGTAAACAGCAATTTCACCATGCATGTGAGGTATCACCGCGAAGGTCAGATCAAGGGCAGTAATTTTAGCAGCAGACCTCCTCTGTAAATCTAAAGTGGTAACCTGTAAAAGCTTTTAAAGGCTTTTAAAAATGTATTTAGTTTGTCGCCACTGCACATTTGTGCGCAATTTTAAAGCATGACGTGTTTGGTATCCATGTACTCGGCCTAAGATCACCTTTTTTATTCCATCAAATATTTGGGCAATATAGTGTGTTTTAGTGCATTAAAATTTTAAAAAGTGTGTTTTTTCCCAAAAAAATGCGTTTGAAAAATCGCTGCGCAAATACTGTTTGAAAAAAAAAAAAAAATGAAACGCCCACCATTTTAATCTGTAGGGTCTTTGCTTTAAAAAAATATATAACGTTTGGGGGTTCAAAGTAATTTTCTTGCAAAAAATTTTTTTTTTTCATGTAAACAAAAAGTGTCAGAAAGGGCTTTGTCATCAAGTGGTTAGAAGAGTGGGTGGTGTGTGACATAAGCTTCTAAATGTTGTGCATAAAATGCCAGGACAGTTCAAAACCCCCCCAAATGACCCTATTTTGGAAAGTAGACACCTCAAGCTATTTGCTGAGAGGCATGTCGAGTCCATGGAATATTTTATATTGTGACACAAGTTGCAGGAAAAAGACAAATTTTTTTTTTTTTTGTCACTAAATGATATATTGCTCAAACATGCCATGGGAATATGTGAAATTACACCCCAAAATACATTCTGTTGCTTCTCCTGAGTACGGGGATACCACATGTGTGAGACTTTTCGGGAGCCTAGCTGCGTACGGGGCCCCGAAAACCAAGCACCGCCTTCAGGCTTTCTAAGGGTGTAAATTTTTGATTTCACTCTTCACTGCCTATCACAGTTTCGGAGGCCATGGAATGCCCAGGTGGCACAAACCCCCCCCCCCAATGACATTTTGGAAAGTAGACACCCCAAGCTATTTGCTGAGAGGTATGGTGAGTGTTTTGCAGACCTCACTTTTTGTCACAAAGTTTTGAAAATTGAAAAAAGAAAAAAAAAAGGTTTTTGTCATCTTTCTTCATTTTCAAAAACAAATGAGAGCTGCAAAATACTCACCATGTCTCTCAGCAAATAGCTTGGGGTGTCTACTTTCCAAAATGGGGTAATTTGTGAGGGTTTTGTGCTATCTCGGCATTTTATGGCCTTCGAAATTGTGATAGGTAGTGAGTAGGTAGAAATCCTGAAGGCGGTGATTGGTTTTTGGGGCCCCCATATGCAGCTAGGCTCCCAAAAAGTCTCACACATGTGGTATCCCCATACTCAGGAGAAGCAGCAGAATGTATTTTGGGGTGTAATTCCACATATGACCATGGCATGTTTGAGCAATATATCATTTAGTGACAACTTTGTGCAAAAAAAAAAAGTTTGTCACTTTCCCGCAACTTGTGGCAAAATATAAAATATTCCATGGACTCAACATGCCTCTCAGCAAATAGCTTGGGGTGTCTACTTTCCAAAATGGGGTCATTTGGGGGGGGGGGGGGGGTTTGTGCCATCTGGGAATTTTATGGCCTTCAAAACTGTGATAGGTAGTGAGGAGTGAAATCAAAAATTTACGCCCTTAGAAATCCTGAAGGCGGTGCTTGGTTTTCGGGGCCCCGTACGCGGCTAGGCTCCCAAAAAGTCCCACACATGTGGTATCCCCATACTCAGGAGAAGCAGTTAAATGTATTTTGGGGTGCAATTTCACATATAACCATGGCCTGTGTGAGCAATATATCATTTAGTGACAACTTTTTGTAAAGTTGTTTTTTTTTTTTTTATCATTATTCAATCACTTCCGACAAAAAAATGTAATATTTAATGGGCTCAACATGCCTCTCAGCAATTTCCTTGGGGTGTCTACTTTCCAAAATGGGGTCATTTGGGGGGGTTTTGTACTGCCCTGTCATTGACATAGGCAGTCATAAACTAAAAGCTGTGTAAATTCCAGAAAATGTACCCTAGTTTGTAGACGCTATAACTTTTGCGCAATCCAATAAATATGTGCTTATTGACATTTTTTTTACCAAAGACATGTGGCCGAATACATTTTGGCCTAAATGTATGACTAAAATTGGGTTTATTGGATTTTTTTATAACAAAAAAAGTAGAAAATATTTTTTTAAAAATTTTCGGTCTTTTTCCGTTTATAGTGCAAAAAATAAAAACCGCAGAGGTGATCAAATACCATCAAAAGAAAGCTCTATTTGTGGGAAAAAAAGGACACAAATTTCGTTTGGGTACAGCATTGCATGACCGTGCAATTAGCAGTTAAAGCGACACAGTGCCAAATTGTAAAAAGTGCTCTGTTCAGGAAGGGGGTAAATCCTTCCGGGGCTGAAGTGGTTAATAACAAATCTGTTATACACAAAAATGGCAACCAACCCAATTTATTACTAGCCTTTAAACCAAGATGAACTTGGAAAGGTTTTGCATATCACAAACTAAACAAGATTTTTCCTAGCATACTTACCAGCTAGTCTGCAAAAAAACAAACAAAAAAAATTACACCATCTAACACTTTACGTTAAACACAGAGGTTTTAGTTGCACATTTGCGAATATATGCAGAAGCTTCACTGTCCTTTGAAAAGTGCAGTCCTAACTAGTCTATAAGAGTCTACATATTGGAGCATATATAGCAATGGGTAATTTAAAGCAGAACTTCAGTCATTTTTTCAACTTTCCATCTATTAAATCTTCTGCCCTAGTTGTTTTAACTTTGGATAGTAAAGCATTTTTTCTGCTAGTAAATACCTTATACAGCCCACTTCCTGTTTCTTGTCTGGTAAAAAGCCTAGGTTTATGACATCATGCACAGATCTTGCTCTCTCACTCTTGTGAGTTTGCCAGGAAGGGAGGAGGGATGAGTCATAAGAGGGCCAATGAGAGCTGCAGGGCTGCAGAGCTGGAGGTGTGCCTCTGTGTAAATTCAGGAAGTGAACAAGCAGCAGCTTCAGCTGCTCAAAGTTAAATGGCTGTAGCCAGACACCCAGCGGAGGGAGATTTCTGCAGCATATATGGCAAGTACAGAATCACAGTATATATAAAATAATATGCAAAGTGGTTGGAGGGAAGCTTCAGTATGGCAAAGATGTTTTATTGCAGATTATGTGAGCAGACTGCAGTTCTTCTTTATGCTGAAGGCAGCTATTTCTCCTTTATAGCTCAGGGACACACCAGATGCCCAGAAAAAAAACAATGTCGGCTGATGTAAAATCATAGCGATCACATGGTACCCAGCCCCTCAAAACGGCTCAGTACACTGTCTCTATCCATTTAAATATGTACCCCGGAAAGCAGTAAACGATCAGAATTTGATCCACTACCTGGGCCCTTACTGCTGTCTGTGACCACAACAGGGATTTTTTTTTTCCCACAGCTCCAACATTTCTGCTTCAGGTTGAGCCTGGCTATTCAGTAGTTGTATATTACCTGCCTGTGTACTCTACAGTTACTAATCCTACAGTGAGTCATTGTAAAAATATAATTTTCTATTTTCAGCAAGAAAAACCTGCTACCATTAAACGGTTATATTCAGCAGTCCAGAAATGCCTAATCTGTCTTATAGATAGCATGTATATAAATAGTTAAAATAATATATTAAAATAAATAGCTAAAATGTTCCCTCTTTTGTGGCTTATTCATGTTCTTAACATATGATGAAGAATAAGCCCTATCTCTGCTTGTGCCATCAAAAGGAGTGACGAAGAAGGATCTCTTAACTTATCTGAAAGTTCCTGTCAACACTTACCCCAGTACCTTTACAGAAAAGATCAATGTGTGACATAAGCCACTGCACTACTACCACTATATACATAGTTACATAGTAGGTGAGGTTGAAAAAAGACACAAGTCCATCAAGTCCAACCCATGTGTGTGATTATATGTCAGTATTACATTGTATATTCCTGTATGTTGCGGTCGTTCAGGTGCTTATCTAATAGTTTCTTGAAACTATTGATGCTCCCCGCTGAGACCACCGCCTGTGGAAGGGAATTCCACATCCTTGCTGCTCTTACAGTAAAGAACCCTCTATGTAGTTTAAGGTTAAACCCCTTTTCTTCTAATTTTAATGAGTTGGCACAAGTCTCGTTAAACTTCCTTCTGCGAAAAAGTTTTATCCCTATTGTGGGGTCACCAGTATGGTATTTGTATATTGAAATCATATACCCTCTCAAGCGTCTCTTCTCCAGAGAGAATAAGTTTAGTGCTCGCAACCTTTCCTCAGAACTAATATCCTCCAGACCCTTTATTAGCTTTGTTGCCTTTCTTTGTACTCGCTCCATTTCCATTACATCCTTCCTGAGGACTGGTGCCCAGAACTGGACAGCATACTCTAGGTGCGGCCAGACCAGAGTCTTGTAGAGCGGGAGAATTATCGTTTTATCTCTGGAGTTGATCCCCTTTTTAATCCATGCCAATATTCTGTTTGCTTTGTTAGCAGCAGCTTGGCGTTGCATGCCATTGCTGAGCCTATCATCTACTAGGACCCCCAGGTCCTTTTCCATCCTAGATTCCCCCAGAAGTTCTCCCCCCAGTGTATAGATTGCATTCATATTTTTGCCACCCAAATGCATTATTTTACATTTTTCTACATTGAACCTCATTTGCCATGTAGTTGCCTACCCCATTAATTTGTTCTGATCTTTTTGCAAGGTTTCCACATCCTGTGGAGAAGTTATTGCCCTTCTTAGCCTAGTATCATCCGCAAATACAGAGATTGAACTGTTTACCCCATCCTCCAGGTCATTTATGAACAAATTAAAAATAGGATTGGTCCCAGCACAGAACCCTGGGGGACCCCACTACCCACCCCTGACCATTCTGAGTACTACCCATTTATCACCACCCTCTGAAGCCAGTTTTTGATTCATGTACTCACCCTATGGTCCATGCCAACGGACCTTATTTTGTACAGTAAACGTTTATGGGGAACTGTGTCAAATGCTTTTGGAAAATCCAGATACACCACGTCTATGGTCCTTCCTTTATCTAGATGGCAACTCACCTCCTCATAGAAGGTTAGTAGATTGGTTTGGCAAGAACAATTCTTCATGAATCCATGCTGATTACTGCTAATGATACTGTTCTCATTACTAAAATCTTGTATATAGTCCCTTATCAACCCCTCCAAGAGTTTACATACTATTGATGTTAGGTTAACTGGTCTGTAATTCCCAGGGATGTATTTTGGGCCCTTTTTAAATATTGGTGCTACATTGGCTTTTCTCCAATCAGCTGGTACCATTCCAGTCAGCAGACTGTCAGTAAAAATTAGGAACAATGGTCTGGCAATTACTTGACAGAGTTCCCCAAGTACCCTTCGGATGCAAGCCACCTGGTCCCGGTGATTTATTGTTAATGTTAAGTTTCCCAAGTCTAATTTTAATTCTGTCCTCTGTTAACCATGGAGGTGATTCCTGTGATGTGTCATGAGGATAAACACTGCAGTTTTGGTTACTGAAGCGCCCCGATTCCCTCCTAAAGACTGAGGAGAAGAATAAATTCAATACCTTCGCCATATAGGACACAATAATAGTGATACAGTTGGCTAATGGATAAATACCCATTTCATGACTCCACTGTTGTCAGCATGAGCATCAGTGGATGCATGAGGTTAGAGTGACAGAAAGAAGAACAGCCACGATCACCTGGAACACCACATGGCTAATTAAAATGGCCAAATGCATACATTATAATTTCCACTAAATGTGCAACAACCTATAGAGAAATTCTAGCAGCTATCAATCATATCCTTGTTAGCAATTGCAACGTACCAACACGAAGGCGAAAATTATTGAAGGAGTGTCTGTTGATCCCATCTAGCTTCTGCATTAAAGCCATTGCAAATTCAACAGTGATTCCTATTTGAGCATTCTGTTTTTCTTGGTCCTAGAAGAAAGAGTAATAGGAGTAATAACTTTCAATATCATGAAATCGATGTCCAACTCCCAGTGCCTCAGGTAATCTTTCTCCTAATAGAAAGGTAAATGTATTTTTATATGATATATTCAAAATAACAAAAATAAACATAAAAAAAACCTTATTTCCCATTAAAACAAGGAGTAGAAATGGCAGATGACATTTCACACATTTATGCTACAAATAAAGAGGTGGATAGTGTTGTAATCTAGGTGGAGAGTAGAAAAGAAAAACAAGATGATGAAATTATGTAAGAAGCGTTTTTTCTAATTCAGGCAGATGGTTAAGTAATGTAGTCAACAAAACTCTGAAAACAATCAGTAACTACCAGTACTCTTGCTGGTGATTTAGGTATGCCTAGGTTCCTAGTTATTGAGGTGTTTTGGCCTATGTTGGGAGTGTAGAGTAGAGAGTTGCTTTAGATTGGAATCTGGTGGGTCCCTGAAAAATACCCAAAACACAAATATTTTTGAATGTCTGAGTACTATGTGGGTAATGCATGTATTCATGGTTAGGTAATGTGTATCTAAGTATGAGGATGAAGGAGAAGAGGAATAGCTCAAAAATAGCATGTGCTGTCTTTTCAGAAATATTTTCCCTTTTCTTGCTTTGAAGAGGTTTCAGAACTTTTAGTGGTGAGTGTTGCAATTAGATTGTCATTATGTATGTAAATAAAACCCATACAGATCTTGCTTACGGACAGATTATCGCAGTGGTATAGCACCCTCCCAGCTAGGCTGTTAGGTAAATTTGATCACTGACTCCACCATAGTAAGTGAAGTGGTTGTTTCCAGTTAGGATGTTAGGAAAATTTAGTTTTTGGCCCCACTGTAGCGAGTGGAGTAGTTGCTGATTGTTTGGTCTGCTCAGGACTTCTAGTCTGAGAGTTTGATTGCTTCTCCCTGTCTCTGGAAGAAGTTTTCAGAGCATATGAAGGGAGATTTAAACGGTCAGCTGAATATTTACGATGCCCTGGCGAATCCCTAGAAGGGATCATCCAGAAGGTGGCTGAGGAGGTAATAAATGAGCAGGAGCCCTGGGCCATTCTCTCATCAGGGAGGATTCCAGTATCTCCTGGGGCTGCTTTCCCCAGGAGAAGAATCACTAAGATAAGAAACCACTATTTGATTTGGAATATAGAAACCACTGTTTGAGCCTCAGCTTTTGCTGTGCTAAGGGGCCAAGTAGGACAACTAGAAAAGGATGCCTGCTGAAGGACATTGTTTCAGAGTCCAGGTCTGGAGGAGGACTTTGTCAACTTTTTGTTGAGGATCTACCTGAAGAGACTGGGTTGCAGACACCTACTAGGATGCTGTGAGTAAGGATCTTACTAGTGGGACTGGCAATTGTGTAGAGGCAGAAGAAAAACGGTTACTAATGACTGCCCTGTGGTCCACAGCTATGGGGCCTTAGATATACTAACATCCCCAGCTTCCTCCAGAGAAGCTGATACTGGGAGACTAGAAAGAAGCTAGTTATTCTGTTGTACTGCTCACCGTCTTGGAGTATCCCGTGACCCTAAACCAATCTCTTGTTGAAAACTTCTTGAGAAATAAAGCCTAAAAATACACTCCCTGGATTGGGCTGTGATTGGCAGTGTGTGTACTGCTTAGGAAGAACCTGTCTGTTGCTAGCAGCCCCTTTGGGGGTGAGTGTTACAGTAGGAAGACATAATAAAGTTAGGTATCAGAACTGAAGCTTCAGCAAGCTGGGTTACATCACAGCGTGTCCATCCACAAAGCTTTTAAAAAAAAAAGATGGCCACAGCTAAATGTTTCATTAGTGAGATCCCTGCCTCAATTAACCCTCAAAGGGGCTGCTGCCTGTTGCCAGCTTCGACTTTGGGGGTGAGTGCTACAGTAGTTAGACATAAAGTTAGGTATCAGAACTTGCACTGTAAAACCCTTCAAGCCTGGATTGCCAAAGAAGACACCAGCAAGAGTGGTTGAGCCTGATCATAAGTCACTTAACCCCTTGCCTCCCACCTCTGTAACTAGCTGAACAGGATTGCCTGCAGCATGCCAATTCAGTTAATTTAAAAGGAGCTACATTTTTTCACATTTCAGATGATTGTTGCTTCAGCAAGCCTGGGTACATCACAGATTGTCCATTCACAAAGCTTTTAAAAAAAGATGGCCACAGCTACAAGGTTCATTAGTGAGATCCTTGCCTCAATTAAAAGAAAAAAAAAACATTGCCACTGACAAAAAACATGGAGGCTGTAGTTGCTTAACCCTCTGTCTGATAGTTCCCTGGTTATCATGCTCACACTTTTGCTTTAACACAATCCAAGATCCAAAACAAGCAAAACTAATAAGACATTCTGCCTTTTCTATGACTTCCTGACCCAAAGGCAGCCAGTCAACTAGCACTTTCAGAAGGCAGCAATGGCAGCCTACCTAACTCTCTCATTACAGGTTTACCTTAAAACCAAGGCATTTTTTCAGAGGGGACGTAGTACTGGCACCTCCAGAACTGAATGTATGTAATGGCAAGAGTTGATGGAGTGTGCTGGAGAGTCTATTGATGCTGGCTGCTTGGGGATCTACTGTTGCTGTGGGTAATTTATTTTTGCAAAGGAAGGGGGTCTATTGTTGCTGGGGAGTTCTTCTGTTGCTTGCAGGGCATCTATTGTTGCTGGGGGTCAATTATTGCTGGGAGGGATGTACTGTTGAAGGAGGGGGTCTTTGTTGCTGGCTGCTGTAGGGTCTATTGATGCAGTCTACTGGGGAATCTATTGTTGCTGGAGGGAATCTATTTTTGCAGGGGGGGGCGGTCTATTGTTGCTGGGGAGGTCTATTGTTGCTGGTAGGGGTCTATTGTTGCTGGGCTTGGGTCTTATGTTGCAGGGGGGTCAATCATTGCTGGAAGGGATCTACTGTTAAGTGAGGGTTCTAATGTTGCTGACTGCTAGAGGGTCTATTGATGCTGGCTGTTGGGAATCAATCGTCTCTGGGGGGTGCATTGTTGCTAGATCTAGTTTACCTTTTTTTGTTATCATTAACAAATTCCATACAAATTCCACCACAAAATGATACTTGGGTCTGTATTCTCTAAAAGGGGTGGCACTGGGAGGTGGGTAAGGCGTGTAACCAAGGAATAGTGCTCAGAGGTGGGTAAGTGGTGGAGTCAATGGGTGACTCGGAAGGGATGAGTTCCTAAACCTATTCTCTGAGAAAAAAAAGCCCTGTTTAAAACAAAATATTGAAAGTACCATAAAAGTGATCATAAATGCAGGATTATACACTAGTTGTTATATGTAGTTACATCTTTTCAATTTAATAGGAATGGCATACTTTATATCGGATTTGTATATATTTTTATTAATTTATAACAGAATATAGGTTATAGGAATATCATAGGATGTAGGAAATCATGGAAACGATCCTACTTCTGAAGGACCATAAAATGTATGGCTTTGGAGGTTACGGTTTAAATCTGAAATATATACCCTATTTTGGCCAGTAGATGGACGTGCTGGTGATCATATGAAATAATAGAATATAAAGAAAATAGGCCTCTATGTGTTTTATTAGTGGAAAAATAAACTAGGAACCAGCCACCTAAGGTCCAAATTGTGAGCATGTCTACAAAAGGCAAAAAACTTCACTGATAACTATCCAATTACCATTTCCACTCCAAAACAATAGGTATGTGTGGATTTGCAAAAGTTAAAGCACAAATCAACCTTCAGCTTAACTCAGCTAGATACATTCCAGGTGCATCAAACAAAATATGTATACAGCCTTACAGTTGGTTTTCTTTCTAAAACTGCTAGCTAGAAAAACCTGCCCCCTGCTAGCAAAAAAAGTGGGACTCTTGCTCTCTGTGGGGAAGCAGTGCAGACATCTGACTTGCTGCTGACTCAGAGCTTGTAGTTCTGCAATCAGTAAAGCTCATGCTCCCTGCTGATTGGAGAGCTCTGGATCTGACACGGGGGGTATGTCAGGATATATAAAAAGAAAAACAAATGATAAAAATAAATAAATAAAGAATTTGGATTAAAAATTATTTTATTTTTTTCTTTTACATACTGTCACCAATCAGTATCCCTGATCACCGCACACCTTATGGTGATGCTGTACTGCACTGGTGACCAAATTTTTTTATCTATTGTCTTCATTTTCCAGAAAAGTGTTAAATACCTTAGACTGTCTACTTTCCAAAAAGGGGGTCATTTGGGGCATATATGTGCTGTCCTGACATTTTAGGGCCTCACAAAATGAGATAGGCAGTCAGTACATCAGGATTGATCAATTTTCAAATATATATACACCATAGTTTATTGGCTCTAGAACTTTCACACTGACTAAATAATATACATTGACCTGTGTTCATTTTACTAAAAATATGCAGCATCTTAGATTTTGGCTTAAAATTCTGAAGAAAGATTATTTGTTTGCAAATAAAGAAACTAAGAAAAACATATTTGCATTCAACATTTTTTTATATTTTTTTAATTATATAGTAAAAAATAAAAAACCAAGTGGTGATTAAATATCTACTGGGTTGAAAAAAAGATTCCCCGTGTGTACCTGGCATTAGGATGCAAATTTTAAAACTATCCCAGAGTTCAGCTTTAAATATCCAGAGCAGTATTACCTGGTTACTTTCTTGCCCAGGGGTTACAATGAGTCCAGTTGCTGCCATGTAGGTACTTCCAATTGTCTTGATTTTCTCCACTGCGCTGAATTTTGGTTTCATTAAAAGCTATCAAAATATATTGTGTTAGTAAACCTTAATTTAAGGATTCTAAACAACATTAACATAATACAAGGTATACCTCATCAAAATCAGCGATGATCTCATTCAAAAGTCGTAGACATTCCAGGCCCTCTTTGTTGACATCACACTCTGTGTAGAAGACCTTAAACTCTGGCACTGATGCAAACATTACACAGACACAGTCATATGACCGATGATACAAATCCTGCCAAAAAAGAAGATCACCATTAACAAGA
Source organism: Aquarana catesbeiana (assembly GCF_042186555.1). Classification (NCBI taxonomy): domain Eukaryota; kingdom Metazoa; phylum Chordata; class Amphibia; order Anura; family Ranidae; genus Aquarana; species Aquarana catesbeiana. The sequence goes on from NC_133334.1 coordinate 139,355,615, forward strand.
TTTACAACTTATTGTAAATAATAATGAAAACAAAAAGAGGTCTGTTCAACCACTTCCCGACCGGCGCACGCCGATGTATGTCGGCAGAAAGGCACAGCTGGGCAAATGAACTTACAGGTACGTCCATTTGAATTCCCCACCGTGCCATTGCGTGCGCGCCGCTGGCGGCGCGCGCTGGCCAGGAGCTCCGTGAGTCGTGTCGCGGGTCCTGCGGACTCGATCGCCGCGGGGTTACCCGCGATCGCCTCATGGAGAGGACGAACGGGGAGATGCTGATGTAAACAGCATCTTCCCATTCTGCCTAGTGACAAGTGTCACTGATCACAGCTCCCTGTCATCGGGAGCGATGATCAGTGTAGTGACACACACAGCCCATCCCCCCATCCCCCTACAGTTAGAATCACTTCCATAGGACATACTTAACCCCTCCCCGCCCCCTATTGGTTAACCCCTTCGCTGCCAGTGTCATTTACACAGTAATCAGTGCATTTTTAATCGCACTGATCGCTGTATAAATGACAATGGTCCCAAAAATGTGTCAAAAATGTCCGACACATCTGCCATAACGTCGCAGTCACAATAAAAATCGCTGATCGCCGTCATTACTAGTATAAAAAAAATTAATAATAAAAATGCCATAAAACTATCCCCTATTTTGTAAACTCTATAACTTTTGTGCAAACCAATCAATAAAACGCTTATTGAGATTTTTTTTTACCAAAAATATGTAGAACAATATGATCGGCCTAAACTGAGGAAAAAAAATGTTTTTTTATATATTTTTGGGGGATATTTATTATAGCAAAATGTAAAAAATAATGCGTTTTTTTCAAAATTGTCGCTCTTATTTTGTTTGCAAAAAAAAAAAAATCACAGAGGTGATCAAATACCACCAAAAGAAAGCTCTATTTGTGGGAAAAAAAGGACGTCAATTTTGTTTGAGAGCCACGTCGCACAACCGCGCAATTGTCAGTTAAAGCGACGCAGTGCCGAATCGCAAAAAATGCTCTGGTCAGGAAGGGGGTAAATAAGGCTGTGCAATCTAACGTAATCTGTAGAAGCCAATCATATCACAAAACATTATAGCACAACTATGGAGCTTTTTTGGGTACCATTATTTTTTGCAGTATCACGACACACACAATTCATGTTTGGTATCTATTTACTCAACACAACACCATATTTTATATTTTTGTGTGTGTTTGCCTTAAACTCATATTATTATATTTTTTCCTGAAAATATGTGTTTGATAAACAGTTGTATAACATAAAAAAATGCAACTGCTGTCTTTTTTTCTCTACAAGGCCTCTGCTTTCAGAATAGATAAAATGTTATGTGGGTTTTAAGTAGTTTTATAGCCAAAAATGCAGATTTCTAAATGAAGAAAATAAAATGCTCTAGTGCCAAAGTGGTTAAAGATGGAATAACGTTCAAAATGCACTCATGCTACAGTACAGAGAACTTTTCTACCTTTAAAAGAACCCCGTCCCCCATTATAAGTAACATGGGGCCCTCTTTCTACTACTACTACTGCTGTTTCACATGGCAGACTAGCATCTGGAAAGCCTATCTGATAGAAGAGCTACAAGCATACTGATATTGCACCTGTCATTTAAAGCGACATTAAACCTTCAATTTTTTTTTAAATCATTGCACAGACGGCCCCAATCCTCCTCTTCTGGGCTTCCCTTGCCAGTGCTCCAGGCTTCTCCTCTTTGGCAGGTGCCAAAGTGGCTTTCCATGGGGGCACCCCTGCTTGCTCACTCCTGAGACTCCTTGTCTGCGAGCCCCCTGCTCGCTTGGCACAGCATTTGATTGATGGCAGGGAGGAGGGAGACAACATCGAGAGCCGCTGTTCTTGTGAACATCGCTGGATTGGATCAAGCTCAGGTAAGTAGAACGGGGGGGGGCAGGGGGGGATTCTGCAGCACAGAAAGTTTTTCACCTTAATGAAAAACCTTAAGGCTTTAAAACCACTTTAACCTTAGCTGTGAGGGAAGGAGTATTGAAAATCATTTTTTTTAAATAAAAGCTATGCAGTCAGGTTGGGTCACATTTTTAAATTCAAACTCTCCTTGGTTGCTACAACTTCATATAAGTACTTTCTGGTGAAGATCTCTGTACCTCATGGCAGTCCTGTTAATTGATAACTACCCAACCCACCCAACCATATTTGTGCTTCTCCCTACACTTGTAGCTTTTTGCTTTAGTCAGTCTCAATAGCTGATATCTGTAGAACATCAGCAGGTGTCCTGAGAAACTTCAGAGTGATTGTCTTCCTTACAAATCATCACAGATGCTGGCTGTTTCCTTCCAATAGATGCATCACCTGTAGCATAAAGGAAATTAACCATGCACATCTTCTTTATTTTACTGGGTTCTCCCAACAAGGCCTCTTTTGTAAAGAGAATGTACGCTTTACACAGTCCCTACCTCATTCATTTTGTTGTCAACAATAAAATAGGCGGCCACATGGGCAGGAAGTACATTTTCTAAGAGAATTCGATTCAGATTTTCCATGGTTTCAATTTCTTCATCTTCTTTCCTGAACTTTTTTTTCCACAAGCAGTCTAATCTGGAGTAATAGTTCACCTTAACACAGTAAAAGGAATATCACTGTATTTGCATATCACAAAAAAATACATAACACAAGATACATACAGAAATACTTATAATACACACAAACGTAAATATACAATTTTTTATCCATATGTATTAATATTAATAGTTTTGATCTACAGCTACAGGGCTTTATCCTAACTCAGTACTACTCACGTTTTCATCTATGATCACCCACCAGTAAGGACCTTTATCCAAAACTGTCCACTGGACAAAAAGTGATGGAGTACTTATATTTGTCTTTACAGTCTTTGCTGTTTAGAGTTTCTCTAATCATCTCCTTGTCATACTACTTACAGTCTTCATGCCTTTATGGGTGTTGAGAGGATAGCCCATGGTATTTCCATTTATCATATTGGATGTTTCAAAATTCACAGGAAAAACATCAGGGACTATGCAAGATACTCTAGAGAAATATGGGTCTTACCATTCCAATGCTACCACAGGCATTGTATAGGCCATCAGTACAGTAATTAAAGTCTCCAGGGTTATCAATGCAACGCGCATCCCTTAGGCTACTGCATTAAATACCATGACTAGGGATGCACCGATATCATTTTTTTTATGAGTACGAGTACCGATACTTTTTTTTTAGCACTCGCCGATACCAGTTACCGATACCTACTGCAACTGTTTTGTTTTCACTTCAGCTGTCAGCAATGGTACAAAACATTGAAAAGTTATTTACAAATTAAATAGATTTTTTTTTAATTTTGCGCTTTTCAATGTGAAATATGTAAATATATTTTAATATATGTGTAAAAATATTCACTAACAAAGCAAACAAAAAAAAAAGTTTTAATAGTTTATCGTTTATAAAATAGACTTGAAAAAAAAAAAAAGCAGGAGAATAATATTTAAATGGAGGAGAAAAGGGAGTTAATTAAGGCTGATTAGACTACCTTGAGGGTTAATATGGGGTTAAATTGAGGAACATTTGTTTCTTTTTATTTTAGTGTTTCAACGCTGAGCAATGTTGTTAATAAACATTGACGGTTGCTTTTTTTTTTTACAGCAACAATTACCGGACTTATTTAACACTACAGCTGTCAATAGAGGAGGCCCACTGACAGCTCAAAGAACCCAGCCTGAAAGTATCGGTTTTAGGTATCGGTGCATTTGCACGAGTACCGATACTTGTGCAAATACTCAGTATCGGCACAGATACTGATACTAGTATCGATGCAACCCTAACCATGACTACAATTAGACTTGATGACTATATCTTAGGTTTGCACATAATTTTCTATTGCTTACCTGACTCGCCAATAACACTAATATTAGGAAGAATAAGGACAGATAGAAGCAGGACATAATTTGCAGGTCTTTCATAACGCCCACAGAACTACAATTTGAAAAAAAAATGGTAACATCAGTTAAAGCCAACAAAATATATTTTTAAATTATTTCTTAAACTATAAAACACAATAAAAAATTAAAAGGGAATACAACTTTGTGTAATTTGGTTATTATCTACTAGTGAGTTTCAATAAAGAATAGAATTAGCAAAATCATTCATTCATTCATAGAAGAAAAATATAGATATAGGAGAAAGGATTTGCTGAGAGAACGTTTATTTCCCTTAAAAAAAAAAAAAAAAGCTCCCCATGACATGAAAAGACATAATATTGGGTACAACTTCAAAATAACCCGCTCCATAAGGTGTAAACTACACTCTGAACTTCTCTCTGCCTTTCTGATTAAAGACACAACTTTGAAGTAAAACATCCACAGGAGTTATGAGCTATATCAGCTAAACTCGGGATATTAGTGGTTGTAAACCTCTGACATGAAATATGAACAAGACCAATCCCTCTTTAGTGTGTACTTGTCTCAATCAGGAGCACTAGGTGTCATTTCTGTCTGCTGCCTTGTTCTTCCGCTAGCTACATGAGTCCCTTCTGGACAAGTTTTCCTGGCAACAAGAGGTAAAAAGGTGACATGGCAGCACTTAACCTGTGACTGACAACCTCAGCTCTGTCCCTGTGTGTTGCGTGAATGGAGTGTGTCCCTTCCCTTTAATCAGCTCTCACTAAGCTCTGCAGAATATCATTTCAGCTTCCCACCCCCTGCTTTCTAAAAGCTCAGACAAGCTGTAAAAACTCTGCACTTTGAACAGCTGCATAGGAGAGATAGCTGCAGATAAATTTTATCTAGGAAGTTTTGTTTCAACTCTGTGTTTCACCTGAGGCCGTCACTTCACTGGGTATATGTGAGGGTTTACAACCACTTTAAATCTAAAATTCAGGGTGAAGTTCAGAAGCACTATATCTTATACGTTATGGAATGGAACTGTATATGTGCTGTATTGTTCAACCCCTTCCAGTTCTGACAGGTGGCCATGGAGATGGGTTTCAGTTTCAGTAGTGTTCTGTCAGCATACCTTTCTCTTTCTTCATTTTTTTTCTAATTCTGGAGCTAAAACGTAATTGGGGAAATTGAAACTTTGTCTAAAAAATACATACTGAATGTATTTGTCAATCTCGGACATAGCCGTAACTGCCTTAAAAGTGAACCTGCAAGCAACTGTCAGTACCATACATTTTTGAAAAAAGACATAAAAAAGACAAGTGAAAATGTACATTTCCTGACAGACTCCATGGCAGCCTATGTGTGGGTTAATCCCACCTTCTTTCCAATGCTATAGGACCCTATAGCCATAAATTTGAACTCACCACTAGAGACTGCGTTCCCTTTTTGTCCTCCCCCAATGGATATACATTTCATTTGTTCCTGCTTGGCGTTCAGTCGGAATGTTTTTCCAGATTACGGCATACCTTCTGTGGTGGTGCAAGCTCAAAGCCCAGCCATGGGCAGGCAAGTGGCTGTTTCTCAGGCGCAAGATGCCCCAGTGGTGGAGGGTAGGCTGCCTTTGTATGCCTAGGATGGACGTCTGTCAAGATTGGCTGGCAAGGTCTGCTGTTTTTGCCTTTCTCCATGGCAGCTGTTTGTCTCTTTGTGTGGTGTCTTGTCCACAAGACTTTCCCCTTGCTAGTTTTTTTTACTCTACTATTGTGATAAATCTTCTCATGGCATCTGGAGCGCTTCTGCGTTCCAGGACGCCGCAGCACTTCCGGGTTGTGGCCGCCACTATGTTCTGCGCATGTGCGAGGCCTCCGTGACATCGAGGCTTGGCAACAGATGGAGTCTTTTGTCAAGCGTGTGGTCCAACAGTCCCTAAAAGAATGGGGTACAACCCACATGCGGAGCCAGTACACCACACTATCTGGCTCCCTGGCTGACGAGGCCCAGGAGGATCTAGGCCCATCCCAGCCCTACGATGCTTCTCCGGGATCTTCAGACAGCGAGTTAGAAGGAGATGAGTTTGCCAGGGGTTTCGACTTTGCCCTTGTTTCTACGCTAGTCAAAGTGGTCAAAGAGGCCCTAAAGTGGAAAGACCCTTCTACTCCACCGGCTAAACAAAGGAAGTTCTTTAAACACTTGGGAAAAGAACGTTCTAACTTTCCGCTCCTTTCAGAATTGAAGGATGTCATTGACGAGGTGTGGAGCAAAATAGACAAGAAAACTTCTATGTCACGCAAAACCTCCAGATTATATCCCTTCAAGACAGTGGAAGTGAAACGTCTGGAACATGCTCCCCTCCTGGATGCAGTTCTAATTCATCTGGCGAAATACATCACTCTTCCCCTGGAAGATGCAGTATCCTTCAAGGACGGCCTTGAGAGAAGGATAGACCAAGACCTCAAGAGAATCTACGGGCTAGCCGGTATGGCTTTTAAGCCCGCCCTGGCCCGCTATGTCCAAGACTACGGAATCTTGGACAGAGAATGTGGACTCCATACTCAGAGGAATTCCAGAAGAGTTAGCCACAGGCTCGGCAGTCCAGGAGCTGAAGCTGGCAGCGGCCTTCCTGGGGGAGGCTTCTATCGAACTTATCCACCTGCTGGCCTGGACTATGGTGTCTTCAGTCACAGCTAAGCGGGCCCTGTGGTTACGGCCTTGGGTCGCTGATCCGGCATCTAAACAAGCCTGGTGTAGGATCCCCTATTTGGCAACAGGCTGGACAGCGCTATAGCCCGGGCCACTGGTGGGAAGTCAGGTTTCCTGCCTCAGGATAGGCATCTGTTTAGTCAGAAGAGACCTCAATTTAGAAGACACAGTACTGAGCGTTCAAGGGAAGCACGCTCTTACAGGCCCGGTCGGGACTTCAGAAGGAATTGGAACAGAGGGCAGGCTCCTTTTCGGAAGCCCGCTAAAAACCAGGCATTCAGTGGACGTGAACCGGCTAAGTCGTTTTGAAATTGGGCCCGCCCAGGCGGATCGGGTAGGGGCTTGTTTGCTTCTTTTCCGGCACGTCTGGGTGACCTCAATTTCGGATTACTGGACCATCAAGACGCCATCCTCAGGCCACACATGGTCCTTTACTAGTATTCCTCCCCTAAGATTTATTTCCACCCTGCTACCACGGTCAGAAGAAAAGAAGCAGGTGTTACGATCCTACGTGGATTCGCTGAGAACACAGGGAGCAGTGGTGTCGGTCCCAAAGGACGAAGAGTTCCAGGTGGTGTACTCCCCTCTCTTCTTAGTTCAGAAGAAAAACGATTCATGGCGTTCAGTGATAGATTTAACTTACCTCAACAAATTCATAAAGTACGAAAGGTTCAAAATGGAGACTCTGTCTACCATCCAACAAGACATGCAGTCGGGCGATTGGCTAATCTCAATCGACCTAAAAGATGCTTACTGCCATGTGCCTGTGGCAGAGGAATTCCACAAGTACCTCCGGTTCCAAGTCGGGCAAGAACATCTGCAGTTTACCTGCCTCTCTTTCGGGTTGACAACTTCACCCGAGTCTGTTTGAAAATTCTACTGGCCATAGTGGCCCTTATCAGAACAAGAGGAATACGCTTGTACCATTATCTCGACGACCTCCTGTTGCTGTCCCAGGACAAGGAGCAATTGTTGATCCACAAGGAGCAGGTTATCTCCACACTAATTGACTTCGGGTGGCTCCTAAACCTGGAGAAAAGCCATCTAGTACCAACGCAGCGCCTGATATACTTGAGGGCCCAGTTCGACACAGTGGAAAGCACCATCTCTCTTCCTGCGGAAAAAATTCCAGTTATCCGAGAGAGAATCTCTCGGGCTCTGAACTCCTCATGAGGGCCTCACAGTGCCTAAGGATTATCACAATGGTCTCTACGACCCCCATGGTCAAATGGTCGCTGTGGAGGTTACGCCCCTTTCAGACAGGGTTCCTTCGGCAATGGAATTTGAGGGACATCAATCAGTCCATTCGTATAACAATGATGAGGAACAGCCTCTTCTGGTGGCTCCAGCACAAAAATGTTCCCACTTGCCACTCCATCGCCCCTGTCTTGTGGGTCACGGTTTACGACCAATGCCAGCTGTGCTGGATGGGGAGCCCTCTGCAGGTCAGAACTTGCACAAGGCAAGTGGGATGCTTGTCTCCACAATCCAGGCTCAAACATCCTGGAATTTCGGGCGGCCTGGTGTGCCCTTCAAGCCTTCTCTCATCTCCCGAAAGGGGAGTCAGTGGTTCTGAAGATGGACAACATCACAGCAGTCTCCTATGTGAGGGGGCAAGGGGGCACTCGGAGCACCACCCTTCTCCAAGGGGTCAAACCCATCATGTCTTGGGCCCAGAAAAACCTGGTCAATATCTCAGCAGTCTTCATCCTCGGAGCCCAGAACGTCCAGGCGGACTTCCTGTCCTGCACACAGCTGGACAACAATGAGTGGTCCCTTCATGTGCAGACGTTCTAGTGGATCCTGTCCCTGGGAGTCGACCCCAAAGTGGATCTATTTGCATCTCCCTGCAACTTCAAGGTCAAGAAGTACTACACTCGAGTCTGTTGCAGATCAGTGGAGATTCAACAGGGCATGCGCCTTTCCCCCACTCCCGATCATCCTCAAATTCTTACGGAGACTTCAAGTGGAAGAGGTCGAGGTGGCAGTGATTGCACCTTACTGGCCAAACAGGTCTTGGGTTCCCCCCATGACCCAGCTCAGCTTCCGGGACCCGGTGCCTCTTCCTCTCAGGCCGGACCTTCTTTCTCAGGGGGCAGTCCTGCTCCTTTGTCTGGCATTACTGAGACTGATGGTCTGGTTCTTGAGAGGGAGAGGCTGGAATCTCACGGGTGCGTCTCAAGAGTGATTTCTACCCTCATTAGCTCAAGAAAAGCGAGAAAGAATAAAGTATATAAGAGAATATGGGCCAAGTTTGTCGAATTTTCATCCCCTACGGGCAGATCATTTAGGGATCCAGAGATTCAAGATATCTTCAGCTTTCTTTAATCCGGCCTAGACCTGTCGCTATCCATCTGCTCTCTTAGAGTCCAAGTCTCAGCTTTATCGGCCTTCTATGGAACATCATGGGCTGTTCACCCACTAGTCCGACAGTTCTTTCGTTGGGGCATCAAGATTCAGGCCCCAAAGAAGGCCAAGATTCCCCAAATGGGATCTTCCTCTCATTCTTGACTCATTGTCTGGACTCAGTATCACAGGGTCTACCCTGCTTTCTATCAAAGACCTTTCTGCAAAAGTCGCCTTCTTGGTCGCTATCACTTTGACCAGGAGGGTCTCTGAGATTGGTTCCTTGGGTTCTTTGGGTTCCTTGGGTCATGAAGAACCATTCCTGACCTTTTTCCCGGACCGGGTGGTCCTCATCCCGATGCTCGGCTCAAATCCGAAAGTCACTTCAGTGTTCAATGAGAACCAAGAATTCGTCCCGCCTTCATTCAGGTCTCCAGGGTCTACCGAAGTTCATCCTCTGGATATTGGCAAAATACTGAAGGAATACCTATGAGCTACTTCCTCCTTTAGACGCTCCGAATATCTGTTTGTTCTATAATCCAGCAGTGACAGAGGGAAGTGAGCTTCAACCAGAAGGATTGCGGCCTGGATCGTTCAGTCCATTTAGCAGGCTTATAGAGCTAAGGGCTTGGCTCCTACAGAGGCGGTGATGGCGCATTCCACCAGGGGTATGGCGGCATCATGGGCAGCAGCCCAGCACGTGGCTCCAGACGTCATCTGCAAAGCGACCTCCTGGGACTCCATTAATACCTTTATTTCACATTACTGTATAGAGCCTGCTTCTCTATCTTCTGTGAATTTTGTTTTAAGAATCCTGTCAGTTGACGGGGTAAATTAAATATTTTTGTTCAAGCATACCCACCCCGTGTGGTCTGGCTAGTTATTTCCCACAGGTAGGCTGCCATGGAGTCTGTCAGGAAAACGGAAAATTTTTTATCAAATACTTACCGTAATTTTCCTTTCCTGATGGACTCCATGGCAGACGGAGTTCCCACCCATTTGGTCAAAGAGTTGGCTAGTTACGGAACGCAGTCTCTAGTGGTGAGTTCAAATTTATGAGTTTAGGGTCCTTTAGGGTCCTATAGCATTGGAGAGGAGGCGGAGTTAACCCACACGTATGCTGCCATGGAGTCCATCAGGAAAGGAAAATTATGGTATGTATTTGATAATAAATTTTCCATTTCCCTTCTACTTGCACTACCAAAACACCACTCCAATTATGAGAAATCTATATGTATAGGAAAATAAACTTCCAGGAATGTCGATCTACTGTGTCCTCAGCAGGTCTCTGGTGGTTCCTGCTGCTGACCTTTATATCATTACAGGACAAAGCAGTCAACCTAGTACCCTATTGGCTTGTGTGACAGTCAGGCCTTAACATTTGGTGAATAAGCAGTGGATCTTAAAGCTTCATATACAAGGGTTGTTTAAAAACCTATCCTGAATGCTGGAATTTGACAGCTAGTAACCGACGATTAAAAACGTCCATTGTTTAGCCGTGTTTGAGTTTAGAAGCACTTTTTACATTGTAAATGGTCAGAAATGTATCTCCATTGAAAACGCTTATAAACGAGATGTGTTTGCACGCTGTTACAAGCATTTGGTGTTTCAAATGCCAACTTCTCATCAAGAATTTGGTATTTCAAAGTGCCACTAAACTCAACTGCCTCTAAACAACTATAAACTTCTCAGTGCACTTGGACAGATAAGATAACAGAGGAGAGTTCATGGGCTGCTGAAAAAAAAGCCCAACTGCTCCTAAACATCCGTTTACCAGCAGCAGTGTATATGAAGCCTAAGGGCTAAAAATGCTCATGCAACATTTCTTCCAATGTTCTAGCACTGTCTGCTACTGCCCCCCAAAAACAGAGATTTTACACCATCTGCTTATAGTGCTAACCGTCTAAATACAGATTAGCACTGACCATTTCCTCTTTTAACCCCCTTAGACCATTTAGATGGTCTCACGGGAATCTTGTAAACCCTCAGTGTTGATTTTTGGTGTTATAGTTTCTACAGTGTTCTCATACACTTTCAGAAAACATTGTTTTCATAAAGCCTAATACAGAACTTCACCCAAAAAGGTTCTGGCGGGGGGCCTTCCCCTGTCAGAACACAATAGCTCAGAGGGTTGATCACTGTACTAACATTGAATTGTTAGTAAAGAATCTCCTCCCGAGCTCCTCAGTTTTTGTCCAGAGGGCTGAACGAAAAAAAATAATAATAGTGTGCACTAGGCACAATTGGAAAATTTTATGACATGATGAATTAATAAATTAAAGATTTAAAGAATTGAAGGTGGCTAAGTAGTAGGTATGAGATCTTTCTCAACGGTCTATGAAATGTTAACAGACGTGCCACCAACTTTATCACATTTTGGTAGGTTCATTTTAAGTGAAGAAAAATATTCACTCAGGCTCACAGATTTTTTTTTCTCCCTACTTTACATGAATCGGGATATAACCTGCTGACTGAATGGTACTACATCCCACAAAAATACAAAAATGAGGCAAGTCTGAGAAAGTCTCTCTTTTCTTCGTTCTGTGCCACCAACTGTCACCAAACTGAAAAGCAAGTTTGTTTTTTAAGCCTGTATACCGAAATGAGCTACCTGTTTTAAATATTATTGTAGACTGCTTCTCGCCTTCCCCAAGATAAAAACATAAATAACTAGAAAATGCATTTCCTGGGGAAAATGCGTGGGAATGCTGAATAGCTGAATTGCTAAAACGGCCCCCATCAAAACTGCCCCCATCATACTGAAAACAAAACTGCCCCATCAGAATTGTCCCATCAAAATTGGACCCATCAAAACTGCCCCATCATATTGCCACCATCAAAACTGCCCCATCAGAATTGCCCCATCAAAACTGCCCCATCATATTGCCACCATCAAAACTGCCCCATCAGAATTGCCCCATCGGAATTGCCCCATCGGAATTGCCCCATCAAAACTGCCCCATCATATTGCCACCATCAAAACTGCTCCATCAAAATTGTCCCCTTTAAAACTGCCCCATCATATTGCCACCATCAAAACTGCCCCATCATATTCCTCTATTATAAATCAGTACGTGGTGTGTCTGTCCCCTCCCCCGGGCTCTGTAATCAGAGCTGAGATGCTCCAGCCACCTCCACCACCGCCCATCACTGTATATAACAGAAACTTTGGTAACAATGGCAACAAAAGCACCACAGTACACTCTGTTTAATCGCTAAAATTTCCTGAAATTACCACTAAACAAACAACTTTTTCACAAAAACTTTAAAAGATATCAAACTGAAAAGATATAGCCAGATAGCTGAATGTTTTGTGAACATTTTAAAGTTTGTTTGGCGTCTGTAGGTGAAAGTATGAAGGAGCTGAAACTTTTGGGAGCGGAAGAAGATTTTAAGGATTTGAACCATGCTCTCATTGACTTCAATGTTAAAAAAAAGTGTTAAAAAGCTTAATATTTTAAAAAGTATAAATAGTAGAAAAAAAGTTTAAAAAGTCCAATCATCAGCTGAAAGAGACGAACATTTTAATAGTTGAATGGTTTTAATAGCTGAAAGTATGCAGAAGTTACGCAGAGCCAAATACGTACGGAATAATAAAAATAAATAAAATTGAATAACAATAGTGGGACTGCTAAAGCAGTCCCACTAACTAGAAAATGCATTTCCTGGGGAAAATGCGTGGGAATGCTGAATTGCTAAAACGGCCCCCAGCAAAACTGCCCCCATCATATTGCCATCAAAACTGCCCCATCATATTGCCACCATCAAAACTGCTCCATCAGAATTGCCCCATCAAAACTGCCCCATCAAAACTGCCCCATCGAATTGCCCCATCAAAACTGCCCCATCATATTGCCACCATCAAAACTGCCCCATCAGAATTGTCCCATCAAAACTGCCCCATCATATTCCTCTATTATAAATCAGTACATGGTGTGTCTGTCCCCTCCCCCGGGCTCTGTAATCAGAGCTGAGATGCTCCAGCCACCTCCCCCCCTGTGTATAACAGAAGCTTTGGTAACCATGGCAACAAAACAAACACAGTACACTGAATAATGGCTAAAATTTCCTGAAATGACCTCTAAACAAAAAGCTTTTTCTCAAAAACTGTAAAAGATATCAAACTGAAAAGCTATAGCCAGATAGCTGAATATTTTGTGAACATTTTAAAGTTTGTTTGGCGTCTGTAGGTGAAAGTATGAAGGAGCTGAAACTTTTGGGAGCGGAAGAAGATTTTAAGGATCTGAAGCATGCTCCCATTGACTTCAATGTTAAAAAAAGTGTTAAAAAGCTTAATATTTTAAAAAGTATAAATGGTAGAAAAAAAGTTGAAAAAGAGCACACATCAGCCAAAAGAGACGAACATTTTAATAGTTGAATGGTTTTAATAGCTAAAAGTATGCAGAAGTTACGCAGAGCCAAAAAACGTACGGAATAATAAAAATAAATAAAATTGAATAACAATAGTGGGACTGCTAAAGCATTCCCACTAACTAGAAAATGCATTTCCTGGGGAAAATGCGTGGGAATGCTGAATAGCTGAATTGCTAAAACAGCCCCCATCAAAACTGCCCCCATCATATTGCCATCAAAACTGCCCCCATCATATTGCCATCAAAACTGCCCCATCAGAATTGCCCCATCAAAACTGCCCCATCAAAACTGCCCCATCAAAACTGCCCCATCAGAATTGCCCCATCAAAACTGCCCCATCATATTGCCACCATCAAAACTGCCCCATCAGAATTGCCCCATCAAAACTGCCCCATCAGAATTGCCCTATCAAAACTGCCCCATCATATTCCTCTATTATAAATCAGTACATGGTGTGTCTGTCCCCTCCCCGGGCTCTGTAATCAGAGCTGAGATGCTCCAGCCACCTCCCCCCTTGTGTATAACAGAAGCTTTGGTAACCATGGCAACAAAACCAACACAGTACACTGTTTAATGGCTAAAATTTTCTGAAATGACCACTAAACAAACAGCTTTTTCACAAAAACTGTAAAAGATATCAAACTGGAAAGATATAGCCAGACAGATAGCTGAATATTTTGTGAACATTTTAAAGTTTGTTTGGTGTCTGTAGGTGAAAGTATGAAGGAGCTGAAACTTTTGGGAGCGGAAGAAGATTTTAAGGATTTGAAGCATGCTCCCATTGACTTCAATGTTAAAAAAAAGTGTTAAAAAGCTTAATATTTTAAAAAGTATAAATAGTAGGAAAAAAGTTGAAAAAGTCCCATCATCAGCTGAAAGAGATGAACATTTTAATAGTTGAATGGTTTTAATAGCTGAACGTATGCAGAAGTTACGCAGAGCCAAATAACATACGGAATAAAATTAAAAATAAATCAAATCGAATAACAATAGTGGGACTGCTAAAGCAGCCCCACTAATAAATAAAAACGAATAACAATAGTGGGACTGCTAAAGCAGTCCCACTAATTATTGTGATTATAAAGTGCCATGATGCTGCAAAATGTCATATAGATGTTAAAGCTTTATGTTATATATTCCTTATAAGAGAAGTATGGATTTAAAAAAAATAAAACATTTATACTCACCTAGGTGGATGCAACATCGATCCAATGCTGCATCTGTCCCCCACTGGCTCTGCAGTAAGAACTGAGCAATCAACCACCATTGATCACTCAGTTCTCCCCCTCCACTCTGAGCAGAGAGCCGTGACAGTTAGTCTCTGGATCTCTGCTCTGCCCCTTCAGAGCTCACTGGAGCGCTGGGCTGTGGAGGGGGCGGGAGGGGCTGGTTCAGCCTCTCAGTGGATCACTAAGAGGCTGGGCTAGGTGTCGGTCCAGGCTTCTGGGTGGATCCTGACCATATAGTCGGGATCTTTTCAGTGCTTTGATGGACTCTGACATCAGCCACGGGTCACAGGAGTGCAAATGCACTGTACTCCTGTGACCTACAGAAGTATAGCCAAAAAAATCTGTCGCTAAACTTCTCTTTGGGTTCACAAATTTTCTAGCCAATAAGGGCACACGAGTGCACTAGATTAAATATAAAACGTGAAATTAACATGATGCATGAAAAATAACTTTTTTTTCTGTGACACTGGATAAAAACTCCTGGCAACTATTGCGCAATGACAATATTTACTTATTAAGTGATAATCCCAACCACGACACTATCTGCCTGAACAAATTGTGAGTATAGCCTCAAATAATAAGGGTAATAAAATTTAAACCGTACCATCATCCAAATTAATATGTACAAGGAAAAGAGAGTGGGACATAGGGGACAGTGGCTGATGTTGGCCCCATAATGTTCACACCCTAAAATGGCTGGACTATACCGGTACAGGTAAACGATGATAGACAGAATGTATAAAAGGAATTTATTACAAACAGGAAATACATGGTATACAGATTAAAATGCAAAAACAGAAATTCAAAGATCACCAAAGAATATCTGTAAATTACAAAATATTGACTGGTCTGGTTCTCGACTAGTTTCGCGATATTATCGCTTCCTCAGGAGGACCAATCTATAAGACAAATAATATGATGCAATACAAGCAAAAACAATGTACAGTACACTACAAGTAGTGATCTTAAAAACAGCATGTAGAAAGGGGAAAGAATAAAACATGATTACTAGTTCGGCTTACCCTATAATTGGGTGATCGTGTGCGGCACCGGGCCACCCAAACAACTCTCCCCCGCGGCGGACAAGGGGGATAGTTTAGAGCCCTCTAAGTAAAAAGCATAGCGTAAGTGGGGGGCTACAAAGATAGCTGGTGAAAGGATACAATGGATTTAGCCAACCACATATTGAAGGAGCGGAAAGAGAGGGGAGGGAGGGCCAAGGGGAGGGGGGGAAAGGCGCGGGGGAGAGTTGTTTGGGTGGCCCGGTGCCGCACACGATCACCCAATTATAGGGTAAGCCGAACTAGTAATCATGTTTTATTCTTTCCCCTTTCTACATGCTGTTTTTAAGATCACTACTTGTAGTGTACTGTACATTGTTTTTGCTTGTATTGCATCATATTATTTGTCTTATAGATTGGTCCTCCTGAGGAAGCGATAATATCGCGAAACTAGTCGAGAACCAGACCAGTCAATATTTTGTAATTTACAGATATTCTTTGGTGATCTTTGAATTTCTGTTTTTGCATTTTAATCTGTATACCATGTATTTCCTGTTTGTAATAAATTCCTTTTATACATTCTGTCTATCATCGTTTACCTGTACCGGTATAGTCCAGCCATTTTAGGGTGTGAACATTATGGGGCCAACATCAGCCACTGTCCCCTATGTCCCACTCTCTTTTCCTTGTACTATCTGCCTGAAGTTTGCACTTCTCCCTGTGCCTGCGTGGGTTTCCTCCAGGTACTCTGGTTTCCTCCCACACGCAAAAAAAAGACATGCTGGTAGGTTAGTTGGTTCCTGTCTAAATTTGCCCTTGTATGTGTATGTATGAATTTAGGGACCTTAGATTGTAAGCTCCTTGATGAGAATGTACAATGTATATGTAAAGTGCTGTGTAAATTAACGGCGATATATAAACACCTGAAATAAATTATACCTATACGTTACAGTGGTCCATTTACACGCTTACCTGCTGTTGGTCAGTAAAGCACTTCTGAACAAGGCAGAATGTGTATGAAAGATGATGACATTGTACACTATGAAGGCAGCAAACAGGAGGAGCATCTTCAGCTCAAAGCTCATTCTCAGGAACACCGAGCATGCAATGAAACCCAAAATACAGCAGTATATGTAATACTAGAACAAAAGATAAAATATGATCACATTTATGCTTTTTGTAAAGATAATACAAGCACGGAAAATACACATACAGTAAAGTCAACATATCACACAAAGATAACCTTAATATCTACTTAGACACAAACATGTAATTATGATATACACTGATCAGCCATAAGTTTAGGACCACTGACAGCTTAAGTCAATAACATTGATCAGGTCATTATACTTGCATCTGAAAATAGATGTGCTAGAAATACAGTGGGGACGGAAAGTATTTAGACCCCCTTAAATTTTTCACTCTTTGTTATATTGCAGCCATTTGCTAAAAACAAGTTCATTTTTTTCCTCATTAATGTACACATAGCACCCCATATTGACAGAAAAACACAGAATTGTTGACATTTTTGAAGATTTATTAAAAAAGAAAAACTGAAATATCACATGGTCCTAAGTATTCAGAGCCTTTGCTCAGTATTTAGTAGAAGCACCCTTTTGATCTAATACAGCCATGAGTCTTTTTGGGAAAGATGCAACACGTTTTTCACAGCTGGATTTGGGGATTCTCTGCCATTCCTCCTTGCAGATCCTCTCCAGTTCTGTCAGATTGGATGGTAAACATTGGTGGACAGCCATTTTTAGGTCTCTCCAGAGATGCTCAATTGGGTTTAAGTCAGGGCTCTGGCTGGGCCATTCAAGAACAGTCACAGAGTTGTTGTGAAACCACTCCTTCATTATTTTAGCTGTGTGCTTAGGGTCATTGTCTTGTTGGAAGGTAAACCTTCGGCCCAGTCTGAGGTCCTGAGCACTCTGGAGAAGTTTTTTGTCCAGGATATCCCTGTACTTGGCCGCATTCATCTTTCCCTCGATTGCAACCAGTCGTCCTGTCCCTGCAGCTGAAAAACACCCCCACAGCATGATGCTGCCACCACCATGCTTCACTGTTGGGACAGTATTGGACAGGTGATGAGCAGTGCCTGGTTTTCTCCACACATACTGCTTAGAATTAAGGCCAAAAAGTTCTATCTTGATCTCATCAGACCAGGGAATCTTATTTCTCACCATCTTGGAGTCCTTCAGGTGTTTTTTAGCAAACTCCATGTCGGCTTTCATGTGTCTTGCACTGAGGAGAGGCTTCCCTCAGGCCACTCTGCCATAAAGCCCAGACTGGTGGAGGGCTGCAGTGATGGTTGACTTTCTACAACTTTCTCCCATCTCCCGACTGGATCACTGGAGCTCAGCCACAGTGATCTTTGGGTTCTTCTTTACCTCTCCCACCAAGGCTCTTCTCCCCCAAAAGCTTGGTTTGGCTGGATGGCCAGCTCTACGAAGGGTTCTGGTCATCCTAAACATCTTTCATTTAAGGATTATGGAGGCCACTGTGCTCTTAGGAACCTTAAGTGCAGCAGAATTTTTTTTGTAACCTTGGCCAGATCTGTGCCTTGTCACAATTCTGTCTCTGAGATCTTCAGGCAGTTCCTTTGACCTCATGATTCTCATTTGCTCTGACATGCACTGTGAGCTGTAAGGTCTTATATAGACAGGTGTGTGGCTTTCCTAATCAAGTTCAATCAGTATAATCAAACACAGCTGGACTCAAAGGAAGGTGTAGAACCATCTCAAGGATGATCAGAAGATATGTACAGCACCTGAGTCAAATATATGAGTGTCACAGCAAAGGGTCTGAATACTTAGGACCATGTGATATTTCAGTTTTTCTTTTTTAAATGCAAAAATGTCAACAATTCTGTTTTTCTGTCAATATGGGGTGCTGTGTGTACATTAATGAGGAAAAAAAATGAACTTAAATGATTTTAGCAAATGGCTGCAATATAACAAAGTGAAAAATTTAAGGGGGTCTGAATACTTTCCGTCCCCACTGTAGATTAGGCAGCAAGTAAACATGTTTTTCACGAGGTTGATGTATTGAAAGCAGAAAAAAATGGGTATCACAGTTTGTTGTGTATGGGGCTGCATAGTCACAGACTGGTCAGAGTGCCCATGCTGACCCAGGTACACAGTTAAAAGGAGCACATGAGCATCAGAACCGGACAAAAGAGCAATAGAAGAAGGTGGCCTAGTCTGATGAATCACATTTTCTTTTACATCATGTGGATGTTTGAGGGCATGTGCAGCGCTTACCTGGGGAAAAGATAGCACCAGGATGCACTATGGGAAAAAGACAAGTTGGCAGACGCAGTGTGATGCTTTGGGCAATGTTGTGCTGGGAAACCTTGGTTCTGCCATTCAAGTGGATGTTACTTTGGGCGAACAGTTCGAGCGGAGCAAAAGTTAGGCCTGAACATCAACTGTTCGCCAAACACCCGAATTTGCGGGTCGCTTGGCTGGATGCTCGCCCGCCAAGCAACCCATAATGCACTGTGCGCTTTACAGTGCATTCTAGGGCTGCTGGTCAGGTGCAAGGCTGCGCCAATTAGGGCACCAGAACACTGTCAGAGCCCTGATTGGACAAAGTGATGATGACTTTCTCCAATCATGGAGATCCATCCAATCATGGCTCAGTGCTCATAGTGCTAAGGTAACTAACCATAGGAAGCATTTGCACTGTGTTAGAGTGGAGACAGATAGAGCAGGGCTCAGTTTGCTACTAGCGAGTTAGTGTATTCACTTATTGTGACTCTGTAGAGTGTTAGTATAGTGTGTGAGTATAGTGTGTTAGTGTAGTGCAGTGTTTAACACAGCTTTGCATAACATTTGACGCAGAGTGTTAGTGTAACGTGAGTATAGTGTAGTGTCAGTGTAGGGTGTTATTGTAGTGTTTAACAAAGCATTACACAGCATTACATAACATTACATAACATTTAGTGCTGTATACAGTAGGGTTGCACCGAAACCACTTTTTTAAGACAGAGTACAAGTACCAATACTTTTTTTCAAGTACTGGCCGATACCGATTACCGATATTTTTTTTTTTAATGTCATGTGGCAGTGTCACTAATATGCAGCAGTGTCAGTAGTTTTTAATTAATTTATTTATTTTTTTACAATTTAACTTTTAAGTATTTACTACATTTTTTTATTATTATTTTTTTTATCAGCCCTGTTGGGGGGGGGGGGGGGGGACTTTGGTGAGGTATCAGGGGTCTAACCAGACCCCTGATATCTCCCCTTTGAGACAGAGAAAGAGAATGAGGACACAGATTCCCCAGTCCCTTTCTCAGCAGCTGCAGCTGCACTGGAGATGAATGGACAGGAGACAGAGGCTCCTCTCCATTTATAAACTAAAGCATTGTAAACAGTTCACAATGCTCTGAATGGACAGAGGCAGTGATCACTGACTCTGTGCATTCGGAAAACTAAGGAGCCAGTAAATGACATATATATACTGGCTCCTTCCTCCGCTCTCCATCCTGTCAGATCCAGGACATGGGGGGACTGGAGGAGGAGCCAGAGAGCCAGGGAGGACATGGATCAGGACCCAAAGGAGGACACGGATCGGGACCCAGAGGAGGACACGGATCGGGACCCAGAGGAGGACACGGATCAGGGCCCAGAGGAGGACATGGATCGGGACCCAGAGGAGGACACAGATCAGGACCCAGAGGAGGACACGGATCGGGACCCAGAGGAGGACACAGATCGGGACCCAGAGGAGGACACAGATCGGGACCCAGAGGAGGACACAGATCGGGACCCAGAGGAGGACACAGATCGGGACCCAGAGGAGGACACAGATCGGGACCTGGAAGAGGACACAGGGGACATGGGGAGCACAGAGAGAGACCAGGAGCAGGACACAGAGACCCAGGGAGCACAGAGGGAGACTCAGAAGAGGACACACGGGACAGTCAGTGCGGCGGTGGGGGCAGTTACAAGCACCGATCTCCCTGACAGCCGCGGAGAAGGAGAAGCAGCTATCAGAAAAGCTATACAGGGAGATCAGCACTTGTAACTGTCCCCACCAATCATGTCTGAGGCTGCCCAGGTCTTGGGTCAAGCATCGGTGCATTTGCACAAGCATTTCCAAATCCTCAGTATTGGCATTGATACCGATACTAGTATCGGTGCAACCCTAGTATACAGTGCTGCATACCCCCTTTTTTTTTTGGTTGATGCGTGTTTTTTTGTGTGGGGGGTTGACTTTTTTTGTCCCCTGCCTACCATTTATTTTTTTAATTGTCAGCCGCAGTTTTTCTGACTGCGACGCTGGTGTTCCCCCTTTTTAATTTTTTTTAATAGTTTTTACATTTCTGTCACAGTCAGTCCTCAATTTAGAGTGCACCAAACACACATTTCCCAGTTTCTATTAAGTTTGGGTAATAAGGCCCTCCCATCATGTCTAGGAGGCCAACAAGGAGAGGCAGACTTTCCCATGCCACTATAAGGGGGCAGGCAGCATTTTTGTGCACAGGCAAAGGTGGACATGGTCTGTCCTCGGGCAGTGCACATTTGTCTCTGTTTAGTGATGTTGCCCATGCTATCCAGCCCCAGCATGCAGAGGAGGAGGTGGACTGGCTTACTAAACTATCCTCATCCTCTATGATCCACACTGACACCAGTGCACAGTCCACCGCAGCTGCCAGAGCAGCTTATTCTGCCTCCTCGTCCACAGCTACTCCTGCCATAGCCCAAGCATCATGCATGGAGGAGTCAACGGCATTATTTGAACACAGCATCTGCCACTTGCTTCTTGAAGACACGGACATTATTTGATTCTGATGTTGGTTCTAAGGTAGGGGAAGGGGGTAACATGAGCCTACAGAGAGGGGAGAACATTGAAAAACAACAAATTGGCAGTCATGTTCCCCCCAGCCGCAGCGTATTGCCAACTTGGCCCAAGTGATGATGAGGATGGAGGGGATGATGATAATGATGATAAGGTCACTGATGAGACTTGATGAGGGGGAGAAAACAACCCAAACAAGGCAGGATGTCCTCCAGAGGCATCATGGAAGAGTGGAGAGCAGCCAACCTATTCCATCAGATTGTGGGGCTGTTATCTTCTGGCCCACTTTCCACAGCTCAGCTGCGTGGGCCTTTTTTAATACACATGCAGCCGATCACACTGTTGCAATCTGCAAGTAGATCAACCTCCCACCACTCAGCCCATTGGGAAAAGTACCTGAAAGCCACACACAAGGGACACAATTCTTTTCCTCCTCACCTTTCATGTCTCCCCCCGCTATATTTTTTGACCTCTCAGCAGCCTCCACTGACAGGGATGATGGTATAGCAAAGAGTGTCACAGGTCCTTGCAACACGTCTGCCAGCAGCACACCACCAGCTGTAGTGTATAGCAGGCAAATTTCTCTGTTCCAGCTGTTGCAGTGAAAAAAAAAATACACTCCCTAACACCCACATGCCCAACTACTAAATTCCAACTTAAAAAAATTGCTAGCTTTGCAACTCCTGCCTTCAGCCCCCTTCTGTGAAATTACAGAATGTGCTGTACCACAATGGCAGGTTCCCAGTCGCTATTTCTTTGCACGTAAGGCCATTCCAGCTCAGTACTATCACATGGAAGGAAATGTTTTGGCATAGTTGGGCAAAGCAGTCAGTCACAAGGTCCACATTACTGCTGACACATGGTCCAGCAAGCATGGTCAGGGACAAAATATTTTGTTCACAGCACACTGGGTAACTCTGCTTGAAACTAGAAAGGATGCAGGACAGGGCTCAGTACTGGGGCTTGTTTTGCCACCACATCTCCATACAGCTGGTGGTGATGATGCAAGATCTGTCAGCTCCACCTCCTCCATGCCCTCCTCGGCTGGATTGTCCTATGAACCACCAGTTCCCCCTAAGCGTTCAAGAGGCCATTCAATGAGTCAGGCCAAAAGATACTATGCAGTGCTTCAGCTGGTCTTTCTAGGGGACAGGAGCCACACCGGAGCAGAGATTCTTTTAGCTCTGCAGGGGCAGGCCCAGAGGTGGTTCCCGCCATGGAAGCTTAAGCCAAGAATGATGGTGTGCGATACTGGCACTAACCTTCTGTCCGTCCTTCGACAGGGAAAGTTGACACATGTGACATGCCTGGCACATGTCCTGAATTTGGTGGTGCAGCGTTTCTTAAACAGGTACCCAGGTTTGCAAGATCTTCTAAAGCAGGCCAGAAAAGTCTGTAGCCATTTCAGGCTTACACAGTCAGTGTTCGGTTGGCTGAAATTCAGCGGGAATTTCACCTGCTCGTAAATCGCCCAATTTGTAACATGCTGCAGTGGCTGCACATGCAGCAGAGGGCCATCAACAAGTACCTATTTGAGGTTGGCACAAGGACAGGCTCAGGGCAGCTCGGCTTTTTCTCCCCAAGTTAATGGCTGCTGATAAAGGATGCATGCTGTCACCATTTGAGGAGGTGACAAGGATGTTGAGCCATGACAGTGCATGCATCAGTGACACAATCTCCTTTATGTTCCTGCTGGAGCCTATTCTGTGGCATTATGGACAGGGCACTCGAAGCACAGCAGTGGGAGGAAGAGGAGGACCTCCTTTCCTCTCAAGGCCCACTTTATGCAGACACCATTCATGCGATGCCACAGAACACACAAAAGCAGAGGGAGGAGGATTCTGGCAGTTTTGGAGGCACATAAGCAGAGGAAGACATATGTTAAACCTTAAGAGATGGTTTTCAGTCCCCAGAAACCTTGAGAGTAGTATGCTGGGAGGAGGCAGTTCCAGATACTGTAATCCTGAGTGACCCCCATGGAAAAAACTTGTTTTGGGTATTCTGTTTGTGAATGGAGGAGGGGTGGAGGAGGGGGCCACCTTAGTGATGCATTTCAAAATTTAGTCCTTGGCTCCCAGGGTTGTCAGCTTCAACGTCCCATTGGCAGCGTCTGGTGGAAGATTATCTAGGGGCGAAAACAGACATGGACAGCTTTCCAGTAGATGATCTACTGGGTTTCTGGGACATGAGAATAGACCACTGGCCAGAACTTGCACAGTATGTAATTGAGCTCCTGGACTGCCCTGCATCCAGCGTGCTTTCCGAATGGTCATTTAGTGCTGCCGGAGGTTTTGTGACAGATAAAAGTGCACAGACTCAGTTGACCGGCTGACATTTGTCAAAATGAATCAGTCCTGAATAAGCAGCAGCTATCAATCCCCTGATGCCGATGTCACTAATTAAGTGTTATTGGGATCTCAAATCTCTGCAAGACTGTCTAGGCTGCCTAGCTTTGTGGTGTTGATTTTATCTTATCTTTTTTTGGTATAGGTTTTATGGGCACAATTAACACCCAAGGACCAATTTTTCTGCAACTGTTTGACATCAAATTTCAATTTTTTACAGCAAGGCCAATTCTTGCTTTAATCAAGAATACCTCCAAAAGGTTATGGGGAGAAGGCACCACCAACACCCAAAGCCCAATTTTTCAGCAACTGTGTGACAGGGGCTTGAATTAAAATTTTTTACAGCAAGGCCAATTCTTGCTTTTATCAAAAGAACCTCTAGAAGGTTACGGTGTGAAGGCACCAACTACCAAAGCCCAATTTTTTCACTTTTATTGTTTCACTCTAAGCATCATTAAAATCACTGCTCCTATAAAAACAATCTTTTTTAAAAGTTTTTTTTGCATTGGTACATGTTCCCCAGTGCAGTACTCGGGCCCCCATACACTTTTTATGGCTAATAGCTTGCATATAAGCCTTCCAAATGGGGATTTTGATTTTTCAAATTTGGGTCCCATAGACTTCAATGGGGTTTGTCGTTCGGGTCCAAACTTTTGCGATGTTCGAGAGTTCCAGCGCAAACCGAACTGAACCTGTGGGTCGGCCCATCTATTTAACACGTACCACCTACCTAAACATTGTTGATGACTAAGTACATACCTTCATGGAAATGGTATTCCCAGATGGCAGTGGCCTAATTCAGCAGGATAATGTGCCCCAACATTATCAGCCCCAAAGGGTGAATTTGTAGTATCATCCAGTTCCTCTGACCAGATCCCCATTTCCAGGGGGGGATTCTCCAGAAATATTTTTAGTTTATAATGTAAGCATATTCACTGATAAACAAAGTGTTCAAGATGATACAGTCAGACAAGAAGAGAAAAGCAAAGAATAAAGAAAAGAAAAGCCAAGGAAAAGAAAAGGGATGAGTTGGGACTCCACGGCAGATCTAGGGAGGTGAAATATATTGTATCTATGGACCCCATATCACTTCAAATGTAATTTGCAAATTATTAAATATGTTTGCTAATTTGTCTTTAACCATTATCCAGTTAAATTTGTTCTTGACTATTTCCAAAGGAGTGGTCGATTTATGCTAACATCTTGCTATTGCAATTAGACTAGAAATGTGTAAGAAATCAATTAACTCACTTCCTTAGGTAAATCGGTGAACCTACTACAAAGTTACACATCTTCAGGGATTTTTTTTTTAGATTTTTAAGTCACCATACTCTGAGTTCATTTAGAGACACAGTCAGATCCACAGATCTTTACTAGTGGCACTATATTCCACTGGTTATAATTTATGAATCTAACTGTGCCCCTCAATAATCAAAAAATATTGTGTCATTTTATACACAGATTCATGATATGTTATTAGTTTTTCTCTTACACAAAATTGTGAAAAAACTTACTGGTATACTTTGACAGCTATTTGTCCCCAAGCTAGAGCCATTGCATTTCTGTAGAGTTTGGTCTAAGGGCTGAAAGAACAAACATAAATATTCCTTAGTAATAATGATAATTTAACAGTCCATAATGCTTACAGATGCCATTAAAAAGGCTTACCAAATTAAGAATAGCAATCGCTAGGAGTGCTGCTATAGTCAACATAGCCAATGGAACTCTCACTATAGGTTTAGTCTCTACCATTTCTGATATAGAGCGTAGTGAA
Organism: Aquarana catesbeiana; assembly: GCF_042186555.1. NCBI lineage: Eukaryota > Metazoa > Chordata > Amphibia > Anura > Ranidae > Aquarana > Aquarana catesbeiana. The sequence continues at coordinate 139,381,063 of NC_133334.1, forward strand.
TGTGACATAGGCGAACTTTCCCCACAGAAACGCTGGAAAACACAGACAATCTGTTATTATTATTGCATGCATATAAACCACCAGCTGTCTGCCAGACTGATTTTCAAAAACTGACACAAAGAAAACCAGCATGATTGTCCACGGGTAACCTGTCAATTCTGGCTGTTATGCACCAGTTTTTGTAAGTCAGTTCCACAAACAACTTGATGGGTAACCAGTTAGCAAAGTGGGGTGCAGACTTACCGCACATTTGTCTGCATAGCAAATAAGCAACACGCAAACGATTATCAATGACACCACAGCAAATGAAACCCCTAGTTTCACACTCCTGCAAGAGAGAAAGTTGACAATATTTCAATAAAATGAATGGTTGCTTAGCATTTGGAAACCTGTGCCCAAGACTGGGGATTAAAAATAAAATTCTATTCCATTGCATGAATTAAAAAACTGGCTAGATTATATTTTTATCTAGACATGCTCATAGGTCACTTATAGACCTACAAAGGCAGATGTGCAAGCATGATCTGGAGGCTCACCGGTACTAGGATTGGGTTGCAGGTTCAGAAATAGAAACATTTACTTTTTAAGCTGTTGTATGCAGAATTGTCTCTGAGAAAAGTGACCTAGCTGTGCTGACTGACAGGGATGCAAGAATCAAAGACTGGCTCAACAGAATTAAATTGATACATTTTTCAGCAGGTAGTACAGTTTACACATCTATAGTTAAACCTTTTATTTTACTGAGAGAAAGAATGCGAAAAGAATAAAAAAGGGGGTGGAGGATCAGAAGAGTAAGGCAGGGGTATGTGGGGAAGATCCAGCTTAGACATACAGCGGGTAAAATAAGTATTGAACACGTCACCATTTTTCTAGGTAAATATATTTCTATTGCTATTGACATGCAATTTTCACCATGTCAGTAACAACCCATGCAAAATATACATACAAAAAAAACAAAACAAATTTCAGAAATTAAGTTATGTGTAATAACATGGAATGACACGGTTTAGAGTAATGAACACGCTAACTGAAAGTTATTTAATACTTCATACAAAATCCTTTGTTAGCAATAACAGCTTCAAGACCCCTCCTGTATGGAGAAACTAGTTGCATGCATTGCTCAGGTGCGATTTTGGCCCATTCTTCCACACAGTCTTCAAATCTTGAAGGTTCTGTGGGCCTCTTGAACTCTGACCTTTAGTTCTTTCCATAGATTTTCTATTGGCTTCAACTTAGGTGATTGGCTGGGCCATTCTTGCTTTTATTTTCTTTCTTTGAAACCAAGTGAGCCTTTCCTTGGCTTTGGGTTTGGTATCGCTTTGCTGAAATGTCCACCCTTGTTTCATCTTAAGCGCTGCGCAAATTGTTTGCGGTATATAAATCCTGTATAATAATAATAATCTTCATCGTCCTGGTAGACTTCAGCAGATTTTTATCAACAATGTCTTGGTACATTTTTCCATTCATCCTTCCCTTCAATGACATGAAGTTTGCCAGTACCGTATGTTGAAAAGAACCCCCACACAATGATGTTCCCACCTCCAAACTTCACTGTTGGTATGGGGGTGTTTTTGGGGTGATGTGCAGTGCCATCTGACCAGACTATATTCTCCCAATATTTCACAGGCTTGTCTAAATGTTGTGCAGCAAACATTTATACGAGCTTCAACATGCTTTTTTCAGCAATGGAGTCTTGCGTGGTGAGTGTGCATACAGGCCATGGTAGTTGAGTGCATTACTTATTGTTTTCTTTGAAACAATCATACCTGCTAATTTCAGGTCTTTCTGAAGCTCTCCACAAGTGGTCCTTGGCTCTTGGATGACTTTTCTGATAATGCTTTTCACTCCTTAGTCAGAAATCTTGTGAGAAGCAAGCATCCAAAGCCGGTATATGGTGAAATTATGTTCTTTCCACTTCCAGAATATGGTCCCAACTGTGCTAACTGGAACATTTAGAAATTCAGAAATCCTTCTGTAGCCAATGTCATCAGTATGTTTTGCAACAATAATGTTGTGAAGGTCTTGAGAGAGCTCTTTGCTTTTACCCATCATTAGATGTTTCTTGTGTGACACCTTGGTAATGAGACTGATATTAATTTGCACTGACAAGGGGCAGGTGTGCTTAATATTTACTGATAGATTTCAGCTGGTGTCTTGGCTTTCCATGCCTTTTTGCACTTCCCTTTCTTCATGTGTTCAATACTTTTTTCCTGTGTCATTCCATTTGATTACACATAACTTAATTTCTGAACTTATTTGTTTTGATTTCTTTATAAGTGTGGATTGCATGGGTTGTTACCGGCATGTGGTGAAAATTGCATGCCAATAGCACCTTTAGAAATAGAAAATTTGCTGGCATAGCAATGGCCCCCCTACCCATTAAATATTCTACATATTTTTCTTGCACTTCATGGGCGCTTTGGGGGGGCAAGCCAGGACGGCCAGCTTCCAGGGCCTTCATTGGAGTTTCTGAATGTCCGGCCTCAGGCCCAACTGAGGCAACATAATTAGGATTATTACACCAAGCCCACGCACAGCACGAACTCTACAACGAGCACGTACCCGCAACATGGCTTCAAAACAGTCGGCTGGTCAGAACAAACTAAACAGAACGCACTGAAGAACAGCAAGGCCTTTGACGAGTGAGCTGAAAATCGGTAACGAGCGGACAAGAACGCACTGAAAAACAGATACAGACTGACTTCACGCACTGAAAACTAGATACAAACCCACAAGCACAAACTGAACAGCAGTAAAACGATCTGAAAAAGCAGGAGTCTGAAAAGCGCAAATCGTCTCTCACCAAACTTCTACTAACACGAGATAAACACGAGATTAGCAGAAGAAGCCCAAAGGGTGGCGCGCTGGCTATTGAACTTCCCTTTTCTAGTCCCGTTGTGTGTGATTTACGTCACCACGTTCTGGACGGTCGGACTTTGGTGTGACCGTGTGTACGCAAGACAAGCTTGAGCGGAATTCCGTTGGAAAAACCATCATAGCTTTTTCCAACAAGAATTCCGATCGTGTGTACGCGGCATAGTTGTCATTTCTGTCTGCTGCTTTGTTCCTCTGCTATCAGCATGAACCACTTCTGGCATTTTTTTCCCCACTCCAAGAGAAAAAAGTGACAGGGGCGTTATCTTCAGCACACAGCTTGCAATTGACAGCCTCAGCTCTTTTCCTGTGGGTTGTGTGAAGGGGGTGTGTGTTCCTTCTCACCAATCAGCTCTCAGAGCTCTCCTCACTGAGCTCTGCAGTGTGTAACTTCAGTTCTCTGTCCCCTGTTTTCTAAAAGCTCAGGCAAGCTTTATAAATTCTGGACTTTCAATGGCTATAGAGAAGGGAAGACTGCAGACAAATGGGTACAACTTATGTAGGAGGATTTGTTTAATCTTTGTAAATACCCTGAAGCCAGTCATTTCACTGGGTATATGTAAGGGTTTGCAACCACTTTAACTGGTTCCCGACTGGCGCACGCTGATGTACGTCGGCAGAATGGCACGGCTGGGCAAATGGGCGTACCTGTACGTCCATTTGAATTCCCCGCCGTGCCATTGCGCGCGCGCACGCCGGCAGCTCCGTGAGCCGGGTCCCGCGGACTCGATCGCCGCGGGGATACCCGCGATCGCCTCACGGAGAGGACGAACGGGGAGATGCCTTTGTAAACAGCATCTCCCCGTTCTGCCTAGTGACAAGTGTCACTCGATCTCTGCTCCCTGTCATCGGAGCAGAGATCAGTGACATCACACACAGAGCCCATGCCCCTACAGTTAGTAATCACTCCCCAGGACATACTTAACCCCTCCCCGCCCCCTAGTGGTTAACCCCTTCACTGACAGTGTCATTTACACAGTAATCAGTGCATTTTTAATCACACTGATCGCTGTATAAATGACAATGGTCCCAAAAATGTGTCAAAAATGTCCGACATGTCCGCCATAACGTCGCAGTCACAATAAAAATCGCTGATTGCTATTACTATTAAAAAAAAATTATTAATAAAAATGCCATAAAACTATCCCCTATTTAGTAAACGCTATAACGTTTGTGCAAACCAATTAATAAGCGCTTATTGCGATTTTTTTTTATCAAAAATTTGTAGAATACGATCGGCCTAAACTGAGGAAAAACATTTTTTTTAATATATTTTTGGGGGATATTTATTATAGCAAAATGTAAAAAATAATGCATTTTTTTCAAAATTGTCGCTCTTATTTTGTTTATAGCGCAAAAAATAAAAATCGCAGAGGTGATCAAATACCACCAAAAGAAAGCTCTATTTGTGGGAAAAAAAGGACGTCAATTTTGTTTGGGAGCCACGTCGCACGACCGCGCAATTGTCAGTTAAAGCGACGCAGTGCCGAATCGCAAAAAACGCTCTGGTCAGGAAGGGGGTAAAATCTTCCGGGGCTGAAGCGGTTAAATAAAGTATTGTTTACATTTTGGCGTGTCAATGAATAACCACTTCCATGGAATTTTACATTTTCAACTTTTACATTCTCTCTCATTTGCATTTGTCAGTTAATTACTGGCTTAGTTAAAGACCTAAAGTTCTCAAAATGACTGCCAAATATACCTATTTAAAAATCCTCAAAAAATAACCTCTCTGAAAAGGGCAGACACATTTTATTTCTAGGCAGTGTGTTCAGATTTCTTTTAATTTCTGTTATTTGACAGTATTAGATGAGATGTGGTTATTTATCTTACAACATCATCTAAATCAACCCCATATGTAAGCAAACATATCCAATACAACATATCCTATTTCCAAGGTATATGTGACCTAATTTTCCAGAGATAAGAGATATTATAATAGCTGAATAAAACTTTTTTTCATTAGTAGCATATGTACCAACCTTGGCATGACCAAAATTTGGATCAGGAATATGCACAAGAACACTACACTGGCACATAAGAAATAATTCCGGATCTTAGGTATTCTGAGGGTGCGGTACTGAAAAACAAAACATACATCAACTAATACATTTAGAAAGAGAATTCACTTTCTTCAAGCAGCTAACTTAAACAGATAAGCCCAGGGAGACTGTTGGTATACATAATGATATAGCTTTACTGAAAATAGTATTACATGATGCTAAGTACATTTAGTTTACATCTAAGTTAGGGCAAGATGGACATGAAACAGAAAATAAGAAATATTGTATTTTACCTCTCTTTCCAGGCCATCGGCAGTGAAAAAAAGCAGGAAAGCATAAAAGTCATCTGATTTACCAAACCAGGGTCTAAAAGATAGAAAACAGGCTGCTTTACTTCAGCTGTTCAATCCATGTCTCATTATACAGCTAGATCATAAAAATATAAAACATTGGAGTCACTGCTATTACTCAGTGTGATCCTCCTGTGTTTTGAATACAGCAATATTTATTTTGTATTTAATGATTAGCTATGTTACATAGATACAGTTGAAATTTGTGATGCTGTAAAATGACCACAACTAGTTTTCAAAGCATTTGTCTCCAGGAATGTCAGCTTATTTCAATGCCCAAACACATAAGAGCATATTTAAGGGGGTTAATATATTATCAGGGGTTAAGAGTTATGCCGCGTACACACGGTTGGACTTTTCAGCTAAAAAAGTCCGACAGCCCATCCGACAGACTTTCGACAGACTTTCAACAGACTTTCTAACGACTGGACTTCACACGATCACACAAAAGTCCGACGGATTCGTACGTGATGACGTACACCGGACTAAAATAAGGGAGTTGATAGCCAGTAGCCAATAGCTGCCCTAGCGTCGGTTTTTGTCCGTCGGACTAGCATACAGACGAGCAGATTTCTGGGTCCGGCGGAGTTACGACGTAAAGATTTGAAGCATGTTCCAAATCTAAAGTCTGTCAGATTTGCGACTGGAAAGGTCCGGTGAAGCCCACACACGATCGGATTGTCCGCCGGATTTGGTCCGTCGGCGTCCGTCGGACAAGTCCGGTCGAAAAGTCAGACCGTGTCTACACGGCATCAGAGTTGTGGTTTAAGGAGTTATGTTTTAGCGTTTAAGTGAACCTGTACTCTGCCCATTCTGACCATTCCAACATAATGCAACCATCACCAGAGTCATGCAAAAAAAACCACCTATCTTTCTCAGTGAGAAACCTAGGAATATTAAATGCTTGTTGCCCAGGATCTGTGATTTCAACATGTTCATATGACAGCTGGACATTTTATGTGGTAACCAAAGACAAGATGCATACTTGAAACATTTACAACAACGATCTGAGTTTCACTGCCCAGCCGCAGTTTAATGACTTTGTTGACCAGATTCCCATTCTAAACCTAACAGACGGACATAGAGATCTTCTGGAAAAGGAAATCACGGTGGAGGAGGTTTTGGCGGCCATTAAACAGACCCCTTTGGGCAAAGCACCGGGCCCGGGCGGGTTTACAACCCTATACTACAAATAATGTACTTCCTTACTGGCCCACACCATAACACAATTCTTCAAAGCCATTCAACAGGATGGTCCAATAGACGCAGACTCTAATAGACAATTTATTACCCTCATCCCTAAACCCCACAAAGACCACAGTGACATAGCAAACTACCGTCCCATATTCTTAATTAACACTGACCTGAAATTATTCACCAAAATTTTGGCAAACTGGCTATTGACATTTATAGCTCGCTATATACACTCTGATCAGGTGGGCTTTCTGCCATATAGACAGGCAGCCAACCTCATATCCATAGTTCTTGGGATGGTGGGACAAAATGGACAGGGATGCTGCTGTCCCTTGACAACTGCAAAGCCTTCGACTCCTTATCATGGCCCTTCCTTTTCTGGGTGTTGCTGAGATGGAATTTTGGTCCCAAGTTCATGGCCTCGCTACACCCATTATACAGTTTACCCACAGCACAGATAGTTATCTGTGGCCATAGATCGGGTCTGATACAAATCTCATCGGGTACTCGGCAGGGATGTCCGTTATCTCCCATATTGTTCGTCATAGCTATTGATACCCTTTCAATAGCAATACGTCAAAACCCAGACATTTTAGGAATAGAGAGTGGGGGAAGGAGCCATAAGTGTACTTTATTCACAGATGACCTGTTGCTGTTCATCACCACACCTCACACTACTCTACCAAACCTATTGTCTCTTCTGAACCATTTTGGGAAAATTTCGGGGCTCATGGCCAACCATGGCGTTAAATATCAATTTGCCAACCTCGACTTTGTGGAGTATGCAGACTCAATACCCTTTTTTAGTGGCAGCAGACATCCCTTCCCTATTTAGGAATCAGACTGCCCCCCACCATCTCTTATCTTTGCAAAGCTAACTATCCGACTTGTTTGCTAAGCTTTTAGAGGATGTGCAGGCATGGTCTGATGTGAATCTGTCATTGATGGATAGTATCGCCTCAGTGAAGATGACAGTTCTACCTAGGTTAATATATTATTTTTGCACTTTGTCTAGCCAGGTCCCTGTTCATGCCACGTAACATTTTCAATCAAAACTCTTTCATTACATTGGGGGAACCAAAGGTTCCAGGATAGCTCGGGCCACAATGTATGCTCCTAGGGATTCAGGCTGACTAGCCATGCCTAATTTTAGGAAATACTATGTGGCTGCACAGCTCGCCCAATTATGCCAACTTCATAGCCAACATTATTGAACAGCTGTAGGAGATGGCCTTTGCACTCCGCACATATCCCGGTAGCTCCTCTTTTTGGCAATCCCCTGTTTCCACCAGGTATGCAACCCGAAAGGTTTGGCTGGGGGTTGAACAAGGGATTGTATCATATAGGTAACTATCTCGATCATAGGGGCATCGATCATAGGGGCACCCTCCTATTTCACTGGAAGTTCACTGGAAGTTTGGAGATGCCCCCCCGTGGAGAACTTCCATTTTCAACAAATTTACCACTTTCTCAAATCTTTGCAGAAGGAAAGCTCTGACTTAGCAGTCCGAACCATGTTAGAAAACAGATGCATGCAGGATGCTGCTCTGCAAGAGGGCGTCTCCATGCTATACAAACTGTTTGTCGACTCCACTGCTAGATTATTTTACCAGGTGGCGTGGGAAAGAGATTTGTCCATAATCCCTGAGGTGGAGGACTGGCCTAAATGGAGTATGCAAATCCATAAAGGTATCCTTAATGTTGCCTTGATTGAGTCAGGTTACAAAGTCCCCGCCAGATGGTATTTAGTGCCGGAGCACCTGTCAAAAATGTATCCAGGCACCTCAGCTACCTGTTTCAGGGGCTGTGGCCAGATAGGCTCACTGTTGCATGTGGTGGTCATGCCCCAAAGGTTCGTCGTTTTTGGATGAGGGTTCACTTATTTATTTTTTCAGTCACGATGGTCAACATCACTAAGGATGCAAGTATTGTCCTACCAAATAAGCCTGTTGAAAATGTTCCACAACATACTCAGACCTTAATTTACTTAATATAGCCAAAATCCCTATAGCGACAGCATGGGAAACCCCATCATAGACATTGCGATAGTAAAACGAAAACTCACATGGATCATGTTGAATGAAAAAATTGTGTGTCCTACGAGATAAACAATCCATTTTCGACAAAATATGGTCCCCTTCGCTTGTGTACTTGCAGGTCCCGGACGAATGAATCTAATCATATGAATAAGTTGATGCAGGATCCCCGGACAGATCCATTTCCTTTCTTCTTCTCTTTTCCTCTTATCATCTCTTTCATTGTTTCTTTGACTCCTGTCAGCCTTGGCATCACATTCTATTAGCTTTTTCTTTTCCTTTCTTATGCTTGTTAACGAGTAATACTTTGTGAACCGTGAACGTTGGACGTGGGCTTTCCGACCTGGTGGGCCTACTTCCAGTGATTTCGTTTTAAGGTGGTCTCGACCTCGAAATCTTGGGTTTTATTGTCCCACATTATGATTCAAGGGGTGATCGTATGGATGATCACCCCCCCAGTCTTCATAATATTTTTGTTGTTTAAATATCCATGTTATATCACAAAACACTGTATTCCGGTCCAATTCTGTTGGTGGCCAAATGCTCGCCTGTGAGCTTAGAGAAGACCTAACCCAATTGCCAAGATATTCTGTTGTTTTTTGTTTCCCCCCACTTATGTATTATTTCTTAATGTCTATACAGAGCACGCAAGGATTGTTCGCTGCTCTGCACAGTGTTCTTGTTGCTTTTACTGTTCTCAAAATCTTAAGAAAAACTACTGAAACAGAAACACTTACAAAAAGAAGAATTCATGTTGAACAATTTTATTCACTAGAACCCTCTGCAGCTTAATAAAATATAAGCTCTTTGCTGTGATCCAGAGACCACAGCAATCTTGCAGGATCATGACATTCAGTTATACCATCAAAAATTCTTTTGCAGGCAGAGTTTTTTTTATTTGTAACCACTTCAATACTGGGCAGTATTGTTTCTCCTTCATTGATGTGCGCTGATGAGGCTGCACTGACAGGCACTGATAGGCAGCTCTGATATGCAACACTGATGGGCACTAAGAGGCGACACTGACGGGCAACATTTATGGGCACTGACAGGCATCACTGATGAGCACTGAAAGGCGGCACTGATTGGAATCACTGGTGGGCATTGACAGGCATCACTAATGGGGCTGCATTGATTATCAGTGCAGATGTTCCCACTGAGAAAAGCCGCTTATTGGCTCTCTTCTCCTCACACGCTGTCAGCATGAGTAGAGGAATGCCAGAAACTGGCACTTCCTATTTACACTGCTCAGCTGTGATTGGACACAGCTGATCACATGGTAAAGAGCCTACGTCACAGGCTCTTTACCGTGATCAGATATGCAGTGTGTCTGAGGGACACAACGCACCACTGATTGCCGTGCTGCGTGTCCCCAGGAGTGTGCACGAGCGGTTCGTTCTGAAGGATGTCATATGACGTCCACTCAGAACAATAGAACCACTACCTGGCCTATAGCAGAATGACAGCCGGGTGGGGGTTTCATTGTGGTTAAAACAGCCAACCAAATTCCAATGTCATAACAAGGCTTTTACTGTTGAAAATATATACTACATATACTAGTATATGTAGTATATATGTCAGGAGCAGAGGAAAGAATAAGTACACTTGAAGACGCCTTACAAATAGTTATGAAATCTGATAAAAAAAAAAAAACACACAACTATCCATACAGGACTCTCGTTTGGAGGACTTGGAGAACCGTCTCAGACGGAACAATGTTAGGATAGTAGGCCTCCCTGAATGGGTGGAAGGAAATATACCAGTGGAATTCATAGAGAAATGGCTTATAGAACATTTCTCTCTTTTCTGTGGAGTGGGCACATAGAGTCCCTGCTAGACCCCTGTCCTCGGGAGGGACATCAAGAACTTTATCTTTATAGTTTTCAACATTTTCAAAATAAGAGACATCATATTGCAGAGAGCCAGACAATTATCAGATATACGAGTGGACGGTTCAAAGAACTTTTTCCTGACTTCTCAGCAGTAGTGCAGGGCCAGAGGGTGGGATTTTTGGAGGTAAAGTGACGATTGAGACAGATGGATCTGTCCTATTCTATAGAAATTTCCAGCCAGGTTAAGAGTAGAGGTCCAGGATAATACATACTTCTTTGCATCACTGGACTTAGCGAATCAGTGGTTGGACAATTACAAGCGGCCAAATTAACTCCACAAGACAGTTTGACTTTTTTTTCTCTCTACTCTTTTGGGGGAGGTCTGCATAGTGTTTTTGGGGTTAAGAGAAGGTCAAAAAAAAAGAAAAAAAAGGGAAATGAAAGGGTCAGAGAGCACAATTTTTGAGGTTCTCTTGTTCAAATAGACCCTATGAATGTATCTATATTTGTTACGTTAATTATGTTTGTTTGTCTTCTATGTTAGTTTGTGTACACCTCTTGGTAGATATCGGCTTATCGCCCCCTTCTCCTTGCTTTCTCTTTCTTCTTCTCCCCTTTCTCCCTGTTCTGCCCCCTTATCTTCCCCTTCTGGGATTTTGAGGGTGAGATGCTTTGGATGGATACATTTGAAAAATTATGATATAGCTCCCATCTGGGCTCTATCCTTGGCTAAATTTTTTGGTAATGGTGTTGTATGCCCCCTTTGAGTGAAGTAGTAGTCTCATGGAACGTCAGAGGTCTTGGCAAACGACAAGCGGTCTTTACTTCACTGGAAAGATTCTCACCATCAATAATCTGTTTTCAGAAAACCCATCTATTTCCTAATACCTTAAATTATTTAAAGAGGAATCAGTTTAAGACTCAATTTCACTCTACATTTACATCATACTCCAGAGGAGTTTCTATACTTATATCTAATAGAATAGATTTCCAATGCAGACAGGTTAAGAAAGATAGTAAAGGCTGCTTCATTTTATTGTACTGTACACTAGCTGGGCAACTATATGTGTTTGCGAATATTTACGTCTCACCGCCCTACTCTCCAGAAATATTGAAGGAATTCATTTGGTTTGCATCAGATAAACCAGATAGTCTGTGGTTAATAGGCAATTTTAACAACTATATGGTTCCCTCAATGGATAAATTCCACTTACCAGATAAACAAATTCTGTCAGCTTTTGCTAGATACATAGCGGAGATGGGGTTGATAGATTTTTGGAGACAGCGTAACCCTACAAGTAGGCAATTTTAATGTTTCTCGAGTACTTATAAAACTTTATTAAGAATAGATCTGGCCTTGGGAAACCATTTCCTATTACCATATCTCTGTGAAATTAAATATGAGGCCAGAGGTATATCAGACCATTCTCCTTTGGTTTTATATTTCTCTTTCAGGATCAACCTGAGGGTGTAATTTATGGAAGGTGAATCCATACTGGATGTCACTCTTTTCCTCAGAAGAAATTGAGGCAGACGTTATTGCCTTTCAGAGTATTAATACATCTTCAGTCTCACCCCTAACATACTGGGATGCAGTGAAAGCTTATCTTTGTGGTCTCCTCTTTGCACAGATATAAAAAAAGAAACAATTTAGGCAGTGGGAAAAAACTCTAGCTGATAATATGACGCAGGCTGAACGTTTATATGTAGCTAATCCTAATAAAGATACTCAAACAGTATGGCTACACAGTCAAGAACAATATGCAGAAGTGGCCATAAAGAAGTCAGAAAATATATATATATTTTTTACAACAACTATATTTTGAAGAAGGAGAAGGGACAGGGCACCTTTTTGCCTCTGTTGTAAAAGTGCAGCGGCCTGTATCGTATATAACTGAAATACAATCTTCTCTATATAAGAGGGCTGACACTACCCCAGAGATCCTGGAGGTGTTCCCGGAATTTTATCAGGAATTATACAAAAGTAGGGCATCCTACTTAAAGGAGGACTTGATAAAATTCTTTAAATCAATCCATTACCATTATCCATCTACCAACCTTATCAGACGTTGAGAGAGAGGTATTGGAGGGACCACTAACATTGGAAGAGCCAAGACTCGCAGTAGCTAACCTACCTAATAATAAAACACCTGGACCTGATGGCCTGCCAGGGGAAACATATAAAAAATACGGGGATGTAATGCTACTCGACTTGTTGGACGTTTTTAATCATGCCAAGGAGGAGGGCTCTTTGCCCCCTCGATGAATGAAGCAGTGATCATTGTGCTTCTGAAACCAGGTAAGGATCCAACCAGTCTTGCATATCGCCCAATCTCTTTGTTAACGTCAGACATCAAACTTCTGGCAAAGATATTGGCGACTAGACTGTCAAAATATATTACAAAACAAATTCATTGTGATCAGTATGGATTTATCCCTAATAGATCAACAGCTAACAATATCAGACGCTTATTCTTAAATTTACAACTTCCCATAGATAACCGTGGAAACAGAGCCATGTTGTCGCTGGATGTGGCTAAAGCATTCAATAGTATAGAGTGGGTCTTCTTATGGAACTGTTTAAAGCGCTTTAGATTTGGGCCAAGATATATAGAATGGATACAACTTTTATATAGTTCCCCGAGTGCAAGAGTACAGATAGATGGATATACTTCAGCCCCCTTTTTTTTGAACAGAGGAGCAAGGCAGGGCTGTCCCTTGTCTCAGTTCCTTTTTGCATTAGCTGAAGAACCTTTGGCGGAGGCTATCCATGGCTGCACAGATATTGTGGGTTTCAGAGGTCCACAAGCAAAGAAAAAATAGCACTCTATGCAGACGATACCCTAGTGTTTCTAGGGGATACACACACTTCTTTGTCCACAGTTATTTTACTTATATACACCTTTGGGATGTTCTGAGGATTTAATATTAATTGGGATAAATCAGTGATACTGCCCATTGATACTATACGTTTGGTGCTTCCACACCAGGCTCATCAAATGAATCTAGTTACATCATTTAAGTACCTGGGAGTGATAATTACCCTAAATGTTACTAAATACATAGATAAGAATGTACTTCCTCTTGCTGGTAAATTTAGACAACAAAGTAAAACCTGGTATAGATTCCGTTCACTATGATAGGGTGAGCAAATCTGGTGAAGATGGTGTGGATGCCCCAATTGTTATATGTACTACATACTTGCCCTGTTTGGCTGACATTAAAATTATTTAGGACTATTGACACTGTTTTCAGAGACTTTATATGGAAATGTGGGAAAACTACAATTAGGCTTGGAACATTGTAACAGGCGAAGGATAGAGGGGGAATTGCGATACCCAACCCAAGATTATATTTTATTGCAGCACAACTCCAACACTGGCATGCTTGAGGGGTAGATATGCAGGACCCTATACAGAAGATTATAATATCTCAATTTAAGATATCACCACTAGTACAATGAATAGTCTCTCATCATTTCTATAATAAAAGAAAGTTTCCTACCTTTTATTCAACTCATAGGTTATAGGAAACAGTACGTACTATCACTCAGCTTAAGGGTTATACAAGACATATGCCTATATGGGATAATCACTGTTTATGTGAATTGAATAATTTGCCAGAATTTTTAGAATGGAAAAAAGCCTGCTTAATATCAGCTATATGAAAGGGATATCTTATTGCATTTTAATATACTTAAAGACCGCTTTCATTTATTAAACAGTAATTTCTATCAGCATCTCTAAATACGCCATGCATTACAAAGTCAGATCTCAAAATTCCAATTACAATACAACCCCTCTGAGATATTATTGAAGGCAACTTCAGAACAGTGTACGAAACAAGGGTTAATGGGGACCTTTACTTTATCCTACAAACTGCAGAGAGCGCAGAAAGACAGGTAAACAGTTTTACCCTTTGGCAAAAGGATATAGAAGATTTGAGTGAAGAAGAATGGATACGGGCGATGGAGATTGCTACCTGAGATATCTTTCACCGTCGCAGAAATTGACTCAGCTTTTTATTCTACATAGGGCTCATTACACCCCACAAAAACTCTATGCCTGGGGAAAATATACATCACCTTTATGTCCTCGTCGCTCTTTATCCAATGGTTCCCTTATTCATATGCTTTGGCGTTGTCCAAAGCTTCATCGGTATTGGGAAAGAGTGCTTTCAACTCTGCACTCATGATGCTTAACAGAAATAGTAGGAACCCCAAAATTTGCAATACTGGGAATAATCCCGGACGGAGAATTACCAGCAGAGATGTCCACCACGTGGACTAGGTCCTTATGTCTAGCACATAAACTTATCCTATAAAAATTGATTTCTTCTGCTCCACCAATTCATAAACAATAGGGGGAGAAACTTTATTTTATATTAAAAAGAGAAATGTTAGCATATAAACAGAGAGGAATATCCCAAAAATTCTGAAAATATGGTCCAATTGTCTTGACCTTAATAACCCATTATATGATGGCTTAATTAGCAGAGAGGAGGGGAAGAGGAGGGAGAGGGGCAGGGGAGGAGAGGTGAGTTCGTAAGAGAAGGGATGCTGCTATAAGATCAAAGTAGACAAATAGGGTGGAAAATCTGGATGTGACGGGCGTCTTTGATTTAGGGCATTATTATGTACTGCTTACTAAAATTCAGTTATCCTAATCTGAGAGGGATTTGTTTTGTATTGTTTGTCTTGTTAGTCGTTTTTTGATTTGTTTTTGTTTTTTTCTCTCCTTTTTATATATTTTAAATTACTTTATTTCATGTATATCACAAGGTGATTTATTCCTCCTGTTTTTTTTTTTTTGTTTTTTTTTAGGGGAATTCTCCCTATAATGTTCAAGATTTGGTTGTAGTTATCTTATTTTTCTTGTCTTATTTTTGTATGGAATGAGCAATAACAAAAATAAAAAAAATATTTGACATTAAAAAAAAAACCATATACTAGTTACAAAATAAATTACTGTATGTCTGTATTTTAGAAACCATGATGCCACAGAAATAAATTTTACAACACACATTCATGCACGGTTACATGCATCTACCTCATAAATCAGAACTAGGGATGGATGAAACTGCACAACAATTCAATCTAGAAACCACTTCTGGTGTTTATTTCGTTTTTATATTATTTTGAGAAGCAACAGTAAAAGGTACTTATGTACCCTGTGTTTTTTCCCTGGGGGGGGGGGAATATGTAGGGGTCCCTCATTCTAAAAAGGGCTTCCAGATTCTGATAAGCGAAACCCCTACGCTATTAGTTACCACCACCCCTATTTTGATGTGCACAAAGAAAATGGGTAGGATACATCTTAAAATTCAAACAAGCATTATACATTGGTTCAGGTGGGCAAACTGGCCATTTTGTTGGCCACTCACTGAACTGAGGATGGGCTGGGCTTCAGTCTAATCCAAAGCTCATTCCTATCAGTAAGGGTTTAAATTGAATTTCACAGCACTCCCTATGCTCCCCCCCAGCACAGATAAAGCACACTGTCAATATGGCTTCTGAGAACTTACGGTTCTATCCAAAAGCCACCTTTACTGGCTCTTCTAAACCAGCTGACCTAAATTCAAAGGGCAGGCAGTGCTTTATTGTTACAAAGAACCCAAACCTCATCCCTAATCAGACATAAAGAAGTCACAGGTATCCATTTCTGACAGACTCATGTCTGTGGACATAAACTGGGGAATTAATTAAACTTCTTATACTGTTATAATACCGTAGAAAACTGTCAGTGGTGTGCGCCGTAATAAATAAGCAGATAGGCCGGTTTAGGTCTATCTGCACCACCCATGCCAGTTCCTATTGCAGAGTGAAATAGAAAGTGGGGAAGAGTATGCACCTAATTAACAGAGGGAATGTGGTGGTTTTCCATATAGAAAACAGTCACCAATCCTCAATCAGCTTGCAGCTGGCATACAGTGTGTGCGCTTTCAGTAGACAGCTCACATCCCTCGCTTTGCCCAAGCAGTGATTACACTAAACAAGTAGAGCTTGCAGAGTAACAACCCTCCACCTAACTCATACTCTGTGCTGAGTAAGGGGCAGAGACAAGCAGAGAGATCGGAGCATGCAGCTTCAACTTTCCTGCTCTGTGTTGGGTCTGTCACAGCAGAACAGAGAACTGATTGCTCCTAACTAACAAAGGAGTTTGTGTCCCTTTTTTTTTAATTTAAGAGCAGCATCTGCTGCATTTTTTTTATGTTTAGCAGAGTGGTGCAAGCATTGTGCTTGCACCACTCTTTGTCAACTCCCCAAAATACTCTAAATTACAATAACTTGCATATCTTTGTAGTAAGTCAAATTATAACATCAAAGAATAAACTGATCATTACACTTCCCAACATCAGATTTTAATTTAATTTTTGGTGTTCCAAGGTTACTGGTTGCCGTCATCATTGAATAGGCTACTATTCCAGAGATTTTAATATAAACGTAGTGAAATCAGGAGTATTGCTCATGAGTGAAGGATACCTTAAGTGACACATTATTTGTATCAATTTAAAAAATACTTGACCGTACTTGACGGAACTGAGACCATCAATTGTGTTTAGCATTCTGTCATGGAGTTCTTCTTCCTGATTCCTTTTCTGTGACACATTCCTAAATGTAATAACAATAAAGATGATGACAATATTAATATGAAAAAACAACACACTGATATGATAAAGTATCAATTCTCCAGCCAAAACATTGTTTCTTTGTCATCAGAAGATGTCCCCTGCTAATACAAAGGACTGGCACCCTGGGCAACTGCACAGTCCATGACTGGTGATGGCAATGGGAATATAAAAACCTTTTTAACCTTATCCAAAACAAAAAGTTTTGCCTAGAGTTCTTCTCCATGATGAATACAAACATTGAGGGAAAGTCCTAAAACACTGCTTTTTTTGGCAAGCCAGGTTACATTATTTATGGCTGTGAAACCCACTAGCTATAAAGTTTCTGAATTAGATCAGACAGGTTAGATAACTATCGTTTTGCTATTGCTCTGTCAAAGATTTGCAGCACTGTGAACCATCCTTTAATTCTCACCTCTCAACAACACTGATGTGTGTGCCTTAAAGCATAAAGAAAAAAGTGCTGTGCTGGTCCAATATAATGTGATTATGTGACAGTGCTTAAAAATACAAATGAAAGTAAAAGGGGGGTATACGGGTACTCTGTTTGTATGCACAGTATCCTGTGATGAATACAAAAAACGTAGAAAAGTGAGAAAATGTCCTGGATCCTGGTTCAGCTTATGTAAGGACTGTAATGGCACCGTGCGTGCAGGGAGCCGGTACAAGTAATCCTCATACATACCTGGTGCTAATAAACATTAAAGTGCTGTTGTGTCTGTGCAGCCCGTGCGAATAAATATGGTCATATACATGTACTTAGACAGTGAGCAATAACGATAGTAAGTATCACAAACATAGCATGTGCAAACTACAATAGTATATAATAAATATAAAAAAATATAAAAAAATATATATTTTTTTTTATATTTATTATATACTATTGTAGTTTGCACATGCTATGTTTGTGATACTTACTATCTTTATTGCTCACTGTCTAAGTACATGTATATGACCATATTTATTCGCACGGGCTGCACAGACACAACAGCACTTTAATGTTTATTTGCACAAGTTATATTAGCACCAGGTATGTATGAGGATTACTTGTACCGGCTCCCTGCACGCACGGTGCCGTTACAGTCCTTACATAAGCTGAACCAGGATCCAGGACATTTTCTCACTTTTCTACGTTTTTTGTATTCATCACAGGATACTGTGCATACAAACAGAGTACCCGTATACCCCCCTTTTACTTTCATTTGTATTTTTAAGCACTGTCACATAATCACATTATATTGGACCAGCGCAGCACTTTTTTCTTTATGCTTTATACTATTTATGGGCCTTGTTTGATCCCACTCTGTGTTTGCAGCTGTCCATGTACACCATTGTTTCCGAGGTAGCGCAGGAATAATCTATATAAATATTCTTGATGTGTGTGCCTTGCTGAGCCCAGTGTGCATGTAAATAATGTGATCTACAGAGAGTTCAGCCCAAAGATGGATAAGGTCTAAAATAACAAGCCTAAGGGCATTCCTAGGAACACTTAACAGAACAATATGAACAAAAAAGGTGTGAAATGAAAAGGTTTGTGGAGATCCTCAAAACCAAATTTTTTGGGTAAATTAAATTGCAAATGAAAAAAAAAAAAAAAAAAAGACTAACAGAATCTGGTTTTGCTATAGGCATCACAGAGTCTTTCCTAAGCCAGCTTCACCCAGAGCCATCTGCATCAGATTCCTCCTTTCATTTTCAAACAAGCACCAAAACATGGGACGATTATTTATCTTCTTTCAAATATTTTCATACTTATACGTATATATTAAAATGTGTTGCGCTGTTATATCCTTATGCATAAATCACTATGAATGACTTAAGTGACAAAATCAGTAATGAAATACAAATTGATAAAACTAATTATAATAAGCTGTTGAGCCATGGTTTGGTCCCGAGAGGCTGGATGACTGAAAGCTGGCAAAAGGATAATGTGAGTGCCTTCTCTGGCTGGTCTGAGGTTCTCTAAGGATTTATAGCTATGGTGATTTCCATCAGTGATATCCACAACGCGGGTGAGAAACCTGAAGTGAGAGGTTAAGCTCACTGATGCAAGTACAGACCTTGAGAGGTCTTAGAATCCAGTAAGAGGATATATTTGCCCTTATTTGCTATAGAGAGCACTGGGTGTTGCACCAATTAAGAACTGGAGGACATCTGCACTTGATTGTGAATCACCTTCTATGGACACTTACTAATAATTTGTTTTATTTGTATTTCATTACTGATGTTGTCGCGTAATAAGTCATTCATAGTGATTTATGCATAAGGCTATAACAGCGCAACACATTTTTATTTTTATTTTGGTTTATTGCTGTGTACAATATTGTAAGTGCTGCTGTTCACATACAGTATCTCACAAAAGTGAGTACACCCCTCACATTTTTGTAAATATTTTATTGTATCTTTTCATGTGACAACACTGAAGAAATGACACTTTGCTACAATGTAAAGTAGTGAGTGTACAGCTTGTATAAAAGTGTGAATTTGCTGTCCCCTCAAAATAACTCAACACACAGCCATTAATGTCTAAACCGCTGGCAAAAGTGAGTACACCCCTAAGTGAAAATTTCCAAATTGGGCCCAATTAGCCATTTTCCCTCCTCGGTGTCATGTGACCCATTATTATTATTATTATTATTATTATTATTCAGGATTTATATAGCGCCAACAGTTTACGCAGCGCTTTACAATATAAAAGGGAGACAATACAGTTATAATATAATACAATAGGATTAAGAGGGCCCTGCTCAGAAGAGCTTACAATCCATTATTGTTACAAGGTCTCCGGTGTAAATGGGGATCAAGTGTGTTAAATGTGTTGTTATCGCTCTCACTCTCGCTCTCACTCTCTCATACTGCTCACTGGATGTTCAACATGGCACCTCATGGCAAATAACTCTCTGAGGATCTGAAATAAAGAATTGTTGCTCTACATAGAGATGGCCTAGGCTATAGGAAGATTGCCAATACCCTGAAACGCTATAGGAAGATTGCCAATACCCTGAAACTGAGCAGCAGCAAGGTGGCCAAGACCATACAGTGGTTTACCAGGACAGGTTCCACTCAGAACAGGCCTCATCATGGTCGACCAAAGAAATTGAGTGCACCTGCTCTGCATCGTATCCAGAGTTTGTTTTTGGGAAATAGACGTATGAGTGCTGCCAGCATTGCTGCACAGGTTGAAGGGGTGGGGGGGGTCAGCCTGTCAGTGCTCACACCATAGGCCGCACACTGCATCAGATTGGTCTGAGTGGCTGTGGTCCCAGAAGAAAGCCTCTTCTAAAGATGATACACAAGAAAGCCCGCAAACAGGTTGCTGAAGACAAGCAGAGTAAGGACATGGATTACTGGAACCATGTCCTGTGGTCTGATGAGACCAAGATAAACGTATTTGGTTCAGATGGTGTCAAGCGTGTGTGGCAAAAACCAGGTGAGGAGTGCAAAGACAAGTGTGTCTTGCCTACATTCAAGTATGGTTGTGGAAGTGTCATGGTCTGGGGCTGCCGGCACTGGGGAGCTATAGTTCATTGAGAGAACCATGAATGCCAACAAGTACTGTGACATACTGAAGCAGAGCATGATCCTCTCCCTTCGGAGACTGGGCTGCAGGGCAGTTTTCCAACATGATAGCGACCCCAAACACACCTCCAAGACGACCACTGCCTTGCTAAAGAAGCTGAGAGTAAAGATGATGGACTGGCCAAGCATGTCTCCATACCTAAACCTTATTGAACATCTGTGGGGCATCCTCAAACAGAAGGTAGAGGAGCTGAAGGTCTCTAACATTCACCAGCTCCGTGATGTCATCATGGAGGAATGGAAGAGGACTCCAGTGGCAAGCTGTGACGCGCTGGTGAACTCCATGCCCAAAAGGGTTAAGGCAGTGCTGGAAAAAATTGGTGGCCACGCAAAATATTGACACTTTGGGCCCAATTTGGACATTTTCACTTAGGGGTGTACTCACTTTTGTTGCCAGTGGTTTAGACATTAATGGCTGTGTGTTGAGTTATTTTGAGGGGACAGCAAATTTACACTGTTATACAAGCTGTACACTCACTACTTTACATTGAAGGAAAGTGTCATTTCTTCAGTGTTGTCACATGAAAAGCTATAATAAAATATTTACAAAAATGTGAGGGGTGTACTCACTTTTGTGAGATACTGTATAATTTTCTTTTCACATATTTTTTCACTTATTTATATTTTTTCACATGGGACTCACCGAGCGCAAGTTTTTATTTTTTTTTATATACTTGTATATATACTACAGTTGTGTGAAAAAGTATTTGCCCCCTTTCTGATTTGCATATTTGTCACACTTAAATGACTCCGATCAAACAAATTTTATTATTACACAAAGATAACCCGAGTAAATACAAAATGCAGTTTTTAAATGTTGTTTTCATTTATTAAGGCACAAAAGCTGTCCAAAACTGACTGGCTTTCTGTGAAAAAGTAATTGCCCCCTAAACCTAATAACTGGTTGTGCCAGCCTTGGCGGCAACAACTGCAATCAAGTGTTTACGATAACTGGCAATGAGTCTTTCACATTGCTGAGGAGCAATTTTGGCCCACTCTTCTTTGCAGAATTGCTTTAATTCAGCCACATTAGAGGGTTTACCAGCATGAATGGCCTGTGCAAGGTCATGATACAGCATCTTAATTGGATTCAAGCCCGGGCTTTGACTAGGCCACTCCAAAACCTAAATTTTGCTTTGTTTGAACCATTTGGAGGTAGACTTGATGTTGTGTTTCGGATCATTGTCCTGTTACATAACCCAAGTGCATATTCATGTTACATGAATATGGTATTCATTCGTGTTATTTTCATTTTCTGCAGTTATCCTCCATATATTTCTTTCTACAGACCTCAGTCTGTAGTCTAATCACCCTTGGCTCCTTCCTAATTATTGCTTTTATCGGTGTAAGTTACGCTCGTCCACGGCATATTATCACTCTTCACCTACATACTATCATTAACCACACTTGTCCATGGTTTCCTTTTTTCAGATGTCAACCACCTTATTCCCCATTATCCACACAGTTTCATCCCTTCACTCAGCACCTTCACCTTCTCAAACCCCTCCCCTTACCCCCCCCCCCTTTTTCCCCATCCCTCTTTCCCCATTCCCCCTCACTCTAATTGTTGTCTCTATATTTGAGCTACCTTTCATACAGGATCATTCATGTTCACAAATTTTTGCCTTATCTTGTCGGCTAGATTTTAGCCAAACAACTTTTTTAGGCCCCATTCGGCCTTTTCTTAAGTGCACTACCCAGTGACAGTTTTTTCTGATTTGACACTGAGTCGCAGGACAGAGATCATACGGGTGAGCGATTGACGATGGGGCATGGTATTCGACAGTCTACTCTACCGTACCATCATTATTCTTGTTTCTTATAATTTTGTACTGTATCTAAAGTTAATGTAATGTTTTTAATTTTGTCTTGTTCCGTTCTATGCAGTGCTACATCTAATTGTGTCTAAAACATCCCCTGATGAGCCCAAAGCGGCAAAACATAGCAGGACAATCACTCCAATGCTACTGTTGAATGATCAAATTTTATCAACCGTTTAGAACTCTAGGTGTATCCTTGTACATGTGCACATAACTTATATCTTAAAAAGTTTTTCTAATTATGTCCTGTATGTAATAAAAAAAATCTGTTATTTTTTATACTTATTGTGGAGTATTGCAATTACTTTTTTTTCTCTGGCACCCCCAAAAATCCCACCAAAAAACCTTCCCTTGTTCACATAACCCAAGTGCACTTGAGCTTGAGGTTACGAACTGATGGCCGGACATTCTCCTTTAGGATTTTCTGGAAGCACTCAGAATTCATGATTCCATCAATTATGGTAAGTCGTCCAGGTCCTGAAGCTGCAAGGCAGCCCCAGTCCATCACGCTACCACCACCATGTCTGACTGTTGGTACGATGTTCTTGTTATGAAATGCTGTATTCCTTTTATGCCAAATGTAACGAGACGCACACCTTCCAAAAAGTTAAATTTTTGTCTCATTAGTCCACAGAATATTTGCCTAAAAGTCTTGGGGATAATCAAGATGTTTTTTGGTAAATATGAGATGAGCCTTTGTGTTCTTTTTGGCCAGCAGTGGCTTTGGCCTTGGAACTCTCCCATGGATGCCATTTTTGCCCAGTCTTTTTCTTATTGCTGAATCATGAATACTGATCTTACCTGAGGCAAGTGAGGCCTGCAGTTCTTTAGATGTTGTTCTGGGTTCTTTTATGACCTCCTGGATGAGTTGTTGTCATGCTCTTGGAGTAATTTTTGTAGGCCGGCCACTCCTGGGTAGGTTCACCACTGTTCCAAGTTATCTCCATTTGTGGATAATGGCTCTCGCCGTGGTTTACTGGAGTTCCAAAGCCTTAAAAATGGCCTTGACACCCTTCCTAGACCGATACATGTACATTACTTTGTTTCTAATCTGTTCTTGATTTTTTTTTTTTAGATCGTGGCATGATGTGTGGCTTTTTGTGATCTGTTAGCGTGCTTCACTTTGTCAGACAGCTTCTATTTATGTAATTTCTTGATTCAACAGGTCTGGCAGTAATCAGGCCTGGGTGTGGCAAGTGAAATTTAATGCCGATTTCCAAAAAAATGTGGTTAATCACAGTTCATTCATGATTCAACATGGGAGGGGGCAATTACTTTTTTCACATAGGGCCAGGCAGGTTTTAACAGCTTTTTTCCCTTAATAAATGAAATAATTTAAAAACTGCATCTTGGATTTACTCGGGTTATCTTTGTGTAATATTAAAATTTGTTTGATGATCTGAATCATTTAAGTGAGAAATATGCAAAAAAAAAAAAATCAGGAAGGGGGCAAATACTTTTTCACACAACTTTATATAACTATACTTATCCTTTTATCTTTTGATATGGTATCCTCTTTATTAAGAACTCATGCAAAGACACCCACAAAAAAACAGTTTCATATACCTTTCGTTATTAGAATTTCGTCCCATTCCCTGCATGGGGATTTCCTACAAGGGAAAAGGAAATATTAGTCAGACAACATAAGCATTATTTGTTCTGTCAATCTCAGTCGTAAAGAAGAAGTCCAGCCAGAGCTTGTTTGACTAGGCTTCTCCTATGGATCACAGCAGTGCAGTTTGTTTTGCACTCCTGTGACCCATTTTCAGCGGAGAGCGGGCTGAGATCCACAATTATTAGACCAGGCACCGCGTCATCCCGACAATGGAAGTCTGTATCTGCCAGGTGCCTGGACTGATACCCGTATCAGCCTCTCAGCGAGCCGCTGAGAGCCTGAGATGGCTGTTGTGCCCCCTTCCCAGCTCAGTGCTCCAATGAGCGGTGAGCTGGGAAGGGGAAAAGCAGAGAGCTGTTACCGACAGTCTGAAGCTCTCTGCTCATAGAAGCGCCAGGGGACAGATGCAGCACTGGACCCATGCTGCATCCACCTAAGTATGATGGGAGGCAGGGGCGTTGCTAGGGGGTGGCTATTGGGGCTCTAGCCCCGAATCTGGGGCCCATAGCCCCGAGTCTCTTGCCGCAGGGTCCCTGCCTAACCAGCGGGTTGCGGCTGCTGCAGCAGGCTGGCTGGCTGCATGAGAGAGGCGGAGGAGAGGAAAGAAGCAAGCTCTTCACAGCCGGGCCTCTTCAATTTGGGAGCGAGGTGCGGTGAGCAGCAGAGAGATGACATAATCTCTCACTGTCCGCCACAAATCGGTGCTCCTCCACCCTCACAGCACGGTCATCGTGGAGCTCCACTTTGCAGCCAGACCCCCTTGCTTCAATGTCGGAGGTGCAGCGGGGAGCAGCGAGATGACATCCTCTCTCACTGCCCACCCCGCATCACCGCTCTCCTGCTCTCACTAAATGGACCAGTGCTGTCAGCCTGCCACCAATGCAGCGTCAATGCACATTTGGTGGCACTGGCTGGCATGGCAAGTGACAATCCACATCAGTTGGCAAGTGGCAACTCATCTCTGGTGGCAGGCGACATGGCAAGTGACAATCCACATCTAGTGGCAGGTGACGGTGGCAAGTAAGACACTGCATCTGGTGGCAGGAGATGTGGCAAGTGACACGCCCAGGGCTCCCACTGATTCTGCAGTATGGTGAGTTGAACCACTTCATTATATATTAGAATGTAACAATAGAAATAATGCATTTCAATCACCCTGACACCATATCAACCATTATGCCATGATGATTGAAGCGCCAACACCAGCCATCGCCCGTGAAAAATTGCTTACCACTGGTCCCCCCCCCCCCCCCCGCGGCCATGCAAAAAGGTTGGTGACCGCTGCTATGGGCTCTAGCCCCAGATCTTTTGCAGACCTAGCAACTCCCCTGATGGGAGGGGGGGAAAAAGAAAACCATACTTCTCTTTTAAAGAATACATTAATCAAACATGTATTATTCGTGATATATGTCTGTTGTACCATGCACTTATGTTAAACAATATATATATTTTTTTGTTTTGTTTCCTTTGTGTGAAATACCTGGTGATCCTGCCAGTTCCCCTGATTTCCTTTTTCAAACCGACCATGCTAGGAATACAAGCACAGCCATCCCACTGTGGTCAGTTTTCTGGCTGTGCTCAGAGAACAGCCTGCTTCTCAATGGCCAGTACTTTTCACCACACACCACCCGCATACCACCGCAACACAGTGGTGTGAGCCGGGCACATAAAGAGACAAGGCATTTTGCCTTGTTATGCAGTGGAACTGCACTGAAATAGCTGCCCAACACAGTCCCACCGCATCTGGTGTGAATATGCCCGTAATAGAATAATCTTTCTGTTCAGATCTCATGCCTTTCAGCCAGTTGGAAGAGGGGGGAAAGCCAGGGTCACTTTAGGCATGTTTGATCCTGTATGTCACTGTACTCAGTGCTAGAAGCTAGGAGTTCCTGCAATTCTGGCTTTATTCTCGGTAATAAAATAAATCAAACTTCCACAGGAAAAATGGGAAACCAGTAGTTGTGTAATACTTTTAAGTAAAAATATTACTTATAACCAACTACAATGCATCTGCGGCTCCATGCACACTTAAAAAAATTCCAGTTCCCTAGGCAGAAAAAATGATCCTATAGAGCATTTTTGTACACAGTTTAGGAGAGTTTAGCATTTTTTCTGCAGAAAGTTCCATTCAGAAACACAAACCAGAAGGGTTTTTTTCCTGCCTCAAAATATGCCTGTAATCGTCCTAATGTGCATAGACACAAAGCATAACATATTGAGCTGCTTCTACAGGCAGAACACAAAACTCCTCTAGAAGCAACAATTTTTAAGCCAGTGTGCATGGAGCCTTAACTGTGTGCAATAACATTTATTTTTAAGATATCTTGGGTCATTCTGTGAAATCTATTTAAGCTACAAATAATTTTGTACTGCAACAGTATCAGCAAAATAGAATGAACTCAGTTTAGATTTAAATATTTAGTGCAACCTTAAAAGAATTATACTTACCTAGGTGGATGCAGTATCGGTCCAATGTTGCATCTGTTCCCTGGCGCCTCTACAATGAGAACCGAGTGATCGTACACCGCCAAACACTCGGTTCTCATAACTCTGTGAGCAGAGAGCTGCTGACTGTCAGAGCTCTCTGCTCTGCCCCCTCCTCGCTCACTGGAGCGCAGGGCTGTGGAGGGGGCAGGGGTGGTCAGCTCAGCCTCTTAGTGGCTCGCTGAGAGGCTGAGCTGGGTGGCGGTCCAGGGATCTGGCGGATCCCGACTCTGTGGTCGTGATGACGCAGAGCCTGGACAGACTTCTGTGATGTCAGCAGAGAGAGGACTTTAGCCGGTTCTCTGCTGAAAATGGGCCACAGGAGTGCAAAACAAACTGCACTCCTCTGATCTACAGTACAGCCAAACGAGCTTTGGTTGTACTTTTCCATTAAGGGCTCATGTACACTACAGCTTCTAACGTGGAGTTTAGGTGCTTTTCACTTTTTTTGCCAAAGCTCCTAAACTCAACTCCATAAAAGCCTATGTGTCTATGTACACATAGGCTTTTACAACAGTTTAGAAGCTGCTGCGGTTAGGGGAGGTTCACCCCCCCTCTCCTGAATGCTGAAGAATCGTGTTCAGGATAGGAAAGCTTTGGCCACTAGTCGCAAAATGCAGCAAAACCACGGTAAAAATCGATGCACGATTTTGCCACGATTTGCGTTTTCCTGCAGCCGCCAGTCAAAATATTCTGTGTGTACATGACCCCTAAGGCTTCATGTACACTAGCAGCTCTTAACCACTTCAGCCCCGGAAGGTTTTACCCCCTTCCTGACCAGAGCACTTTTTACAATTCGGCACTGCGTCGCTTTAACTGCTAATTGCGCGGTCATGCAATGCTGTACCCAAACGAAATTTGCGTCCTTTTCTTCCCACAAATAGAGCTTTCTTTTGATAGTATTTGATCACCTCTGCCGTTTTTATTTTTTGCGCTATACACGGAAAAAGACCGAAAATTTTGAAAAAAAATGATATTTTCTACTTTTTGTTCTAAAAAAAATCCAATAAACTAAATTTTAGTCATACATTTAGGCCAAAATGTATTCGGCCACATGTCTTTGGTAAAAAAAATGTCAATAAGTGTATATTTATTGGTTTGCGCAAAAGTTATAGCGTCTACAAACTAGGGTACATTTTCTGGAATTTACACAGCCTTTAATTTATGACTGCCTATGTCGTTTCTTGAGGTGCTAAAATGGCAGGGCAGTACAAAACCCCCACAAATGACCCCATTTTGGAAAGTAGACACCCCAAGGAATTTGCTGAGAGGCATGTTGAGCCCATTGAATATTCATTTTTTTTGTCCCAAGTGATTGAACAATGACAAAAAAAAAAAAAAATTACAAAAAGTTGTCACTAAATGATATATTGCTCACACAGGCCATGGGCATATGTGGAATTGCACCCCAAAATACATTTAGCTGCTTCTCCTGAGTATGGGGATACCACATGTGTGAGACTTTTTGGGAGCCTAGCCGCGTACGGGGCCCCGAAAACCAATCACTGCCTTCAGGATTTCTAAGGGCGTACATTTTTGATTTTACTCCTCACTACCTATCACAGTTTTGAAGGCCATAAAATGCCCAGATGACATAAAACCCCCCCAAATGACCCCATTTTGGAAAGTAGACACCCCAAGCTATTTGCTTTGAGGCATGTTGAGTCCATGGAATGTTTTATATTTTGACACAAGTTGCGGGAAAGTGACAAATTTTTTTTTTTTTTTTTTTTTTTTTGCACAAAGTTGTCACTAAATGATATATTGCTCACACAGGCCATGGGCATATGTGGAATTGCACCCCAAAATACATTTAGCTGCTTCTCCTGAGTATGGGGATACCACATGTGTGGGACTTTTTGGGAGCCTAGCCGCGTACGGGACCCCGAAAACCAATCACTGCCTTCAGGATTTCTAATGGCGTACATTTTTGATTTTACTCCTCACTGCCTATCACAGTTTCGGAGGCCATGGAATGCCCAGGTGGCACAAACCCCCCCCAAATGACCCCATTTTGGAAAGTAGACACCCCAAGCTATTTGCTGAGAGGCATGGTGAGTATTTTGCAGCTCTCATTTGTTTTTGAAAATAAAGAAAGACGAGAAAAAAAATTTTTTTTTTTCTTTTTTCAATTTTCAAAACTTTGTGACAAAAAGTGAGGTCTGCAAAATACTCACTATACCTCTCATCAAATAGCTTGGGGTGTCTACTTTCCAAAATGGGGTCATTTGGGGGGTTTTTTTGCCACCTGGGCATTCCATGGCCTCCGAAACTGTGATAGGCAGTGAAGAGTGAAATCAAAAATTTATGGCCTTAGAAAGCCTGAAGGCGGTGCTTGGTTTTCGGGGTCCCGTACGCGGCTAGGCTCCCAAAAAGTCCCACACATGTGGTATCCCCGTACTCAGGAGAAGCAGCAGAATGTATTTTGGGGTGTAATTTCACATATTCCCATGGCATGTTTGAGCAATATATCATTTAGTGACAACTTTGCGCAAAAAAAAATAAAAAAAATAAAAAATTGTCTCTTTCCCGCAACTTGTGTCACAATATAAATTATTCCATGGACTCAACATGACTCTCAGCAAATAGCTTGGGGTGTCTACTTTCCAAAATGGGGTCATTTGGGGGGGTTTTGAACTGTCCTGGCATTTTATGCACAACATCTAGAAGCTTATGTCACACATCACCCACACTTCTAACCACTTGAAGACAAAGCCCTTTCTGACACTTATTGTTTACATAAAAAAATAATTTTTTTTTGCAAGAAAATTACTTTGAACCCCCAAACATTATATATTTTTTTTAAAGCAAATGCCCTACAGATTAAAATGGTGGGTGTTTCATTTTTTTTTTTTCACACAGTATTTGCGCAGCGATTTTTCAAACGCATTTTTTGGGGAAAAAACACACTTTTTTACATTTTAATGCACTAAAACACACTATATTGCCCAAATGTTTGATGAAATAAAAAAGATGATCTTAGGCCGAGTACATGGATACCAAACATGACATGCTTTAAAATTGCGCACAAACGTGCAGTGGCGACAAACTAAATACATTTTTAAAAGCCTTTAAAAGCCTTTACAGGTTACCACTTTAGATTTACAGAGGAGGTCTACTGCTAAACTTACTGCCCTCGATCTGACCTTCGCGGCGATACCTCACATGCATGGTGCAATTGCTGTTTACATTTGACGCCAGACCGACGCTTGCGTTCGCCTTAGCGCGAGAGCAGGGGGGACAGGGGTGCTTTTTTTTTTTTTTTTTTTTTTTCTTTATTATTATTATTTTTTTATCTTATTTTTAAACTGTTCCTTTCATTTTTTTTTTTTTTTTAATCATTTTTATTGTTATCTCAGGGAATGTAAATATCCCCTATCATAGCAATAGGTAGTGACAGGTACTCTTTTTTGCAAAAATTGGGGTCTATTAGACCCTAGATTTCTCCTCTGCCCTCAAAGCATCTGACCACACCAAGATCGGTGTGATAAAATGCTTTCCCAATTTCCCAATGGCGCTGTTTACATCCGGCGAAATCTGTCATAAAATGCTCGTAGCTTCCGGTTTCTTAGGCCATAGAGATGTTTGGAGCCACTCTGGTCTCTGATCAGCTCTATGGTCAGCTGGCTGAATCACCGGCTGCATTTTCAGGTTCCCTGTTGAGACAGGAGAGCCAGAGAAAAACACGGAAGACGTTGGGGGGGGAGGGGCATTCCCTCCCACTGCTTGTAAAAGCAGTCTAGAGGCTAATTAGCCGCTAGGATTGCTTTTACATGAAAGCCGACCGCTGGCTGAAAAGAATGATACCAAGATGATACCTAAACCTGCAGGCATCATTCTGGTATAACCACTCAAAGTCGTGAATGGCGTACCTGAAGACAAAAAAATGGTTAACAATAAAGCACAGTAAACGGTAAGGTATAAAAAATTGCATACCTGAAAAGCAAACATGATCAAACATAATAACAATAAAACATTGCAGAATAGAATACAGTAAAAAAGAACAGAACAATAGAGAGAGAATAGAGAGAGAAAGAACAATAAAACGACAACTATTTTTTTTTTATTTTATATTTTTGTATGTGTTTTTTTTTTTTTTTACACTTTTTTTTGTAACTAACTTTTATAACTGTAACCGGTTCCAGGTTCGGGTCTCTCAAAATGCGATGGCATTTTGGGAGACCCTGTGAAAGTGTGCCTAGTCTGTGGAATGCTGTACCCTACGCTAATACTCAACTAGTGCATGGTAGCGTTCAAAATATTCACCAATGCAAAGACCAGGATTGTCAGGACAGGAGGGACAATAATAGCGGGTGTCACGCCTATATCCGCGCTTGCTGCAGACACAACATCTTTTTTGGGGGGGTTCGTTGGGTAGGGGTACTCGGGAGGACATAAAGAAAATGCCTCTCATGCAGCCGACTGCATTTGGTTGGGGATGTGAATGGGGGAAGTACGGGCGCTGCAGAAGCGGTGGGTTCCCAATTAGGATTGGCGAATGCAGCAGGAAGGGCACTATGGGCACGACGGGCCTGTGTTCGTCTTCTTGGTGGCAGCGGGACACTACTTGTGCTTGCCACCTCACCAGCTTGAACTGCACTTATGGGACTCGCCACGTCACCAAGTGTTACTGCAGTGCTGGTTTGACTACGACCGGGGTGTACTAGGCCGCTGGTGCTTGCCAGTTCACCAAAACGCTACCAAAAAAACTGTTAGCGATCGCAAGGATCAGGCCTGACTCTGCGAACGCTGCAGTTATGCGTTTAGTGTTTTGTAAGTGACAGTGATCGATCGATACTGCACTTGGGTGGGCTGGGCTGGGCCGGGCGGAGGGGCAAAACGCAGGTGCTAGCAGGTATCTGGGCTGATCCCGCTAACACTGCGTTTGTGGGAACCCTAAACTGCTGGGGACGCTAGTATAGATCTGATCGGATCAGATATTGATCCGATCAGATACTATACCACTAAGGGAGGCGTATGCTGCGTGCGTGGGTGTTAGCGGTACTGGCGCTAACCTGACGCTGCCTGGGGCTGGTGCTTGCCAGTTCACCAAAACGCTACCAGAAAAACTGTTAGCGATCGCAGGGATCAGGCCTGACTCTGCGAACGCTGCAGTTATGTGTTTAGTGTTTTGTAAGTGTCAGTGATCGATCGATACTGCACTTGGGTGGGCTGGGCTGGGCCGGGCGGAGGGGCAAAACGCAGGTGCTAGCAGGTATCTGGGCTGATCCCGCTAACACTGCGTTTGTGGGAACCCTAAACTGCTGGGGACGCTAGTATAGATCTGATCAGATCAGATATTGATCCGATCAGATACTATACCACTAAGGGAGGTGTACGGTGCGTGCGTGGGTGTTAGCGGTACTGGCGCTAATCTGACGCTGCCTGGGGCTGGTGCTTGCCAGTTCACCAAAACGCTACCAAAAAAACTGTTAGCGATCGCAGGGATCAGGCCTGACTATGCGAACGCTGCAGTTATGCGTTTAGTGTTTTGTAAGTGACAGTGATCGATCGATACTGCACTTGGGTGGGCCGGGCAGAGGGGCAAAACGCAGGTGCTAGCGGGTATCTGGGCTGATCCCGCTAACACTGCGTTTTCGGGAACCCTAAACTGCTGGGGACGCTAGTATAGATCTGATTGGATCAGATATTGATCCGTACAGATACTATACCACTAAGGGAGGCGTATGCTGCGTGCGTGGGTGTTAGCGGTACTGGCGCTAATCTGACGCTGCCTGGGGCGACGCATATCACCGCCGGGCGATCAGGGGGCTAAACCTTTATTCGGTAATAAACGGCGGGTGCCCTGACACTATAAAAAATAAACAAACTAACCAGCGTCACTCGTAACAGTTATACGGTGATCAGTGGTGAAAGGGTTAACTAGGGGGCAATCAAGGGGTTAAAACCTTTATTAGATAGTATATGGGGGTCCCTGTCGCTATAAAACGCTGACGGCGAACCTAAATATTTACGTCTCTAACTAGCGTCACCAGCGACACTAATACAGCGATCAGAAAAATGATCGCTTAGTGACACTGGTGACAGGGGGTGATCAAGGGGTTAAAACTTTATTAGGGGGGGTTAGGGGGGTATCCTAGACCTAAAGGGGGGTAATACTCACTGCCCTAACACTGTAACTGTCACAAACTGACACTATGCAGTAATCAGAAAAAAAAAAAAAATACTGCTAATGTCAGTTTGTGACGGGGGGGGGGTGATTGGGGGGGGATCGGGGGGCGATCGGGGGGGGATCGGGGGTGTAAAGTATGCCTGGCATGTTCTACTGTGTGTGTTTGTGTTGTGTGGACTCACTTGTCTTCTCTCCTCGGCGCTGGACGGAAACTGCCAGACCGAGGAGAGATGACATCACATCCTCTGCCTGTGTGAAACTATACACAGGCAGAGGAGGATTCCCATTGGCTGGGAGCGATCGCGAGGGGGGGGCCACGATCGGATGGTCTCCCCCTCGCCTCCCGACGCTCCCAGTCAGATGCCGACCGCCGATGGCACCGGGGGGGGGTCCGATCGGACCCCCCGCCCGCGGGAGGCAGATCACGTACAGGTACGTGATTCTGCCTGCCCGTGCCATTCTGCCGACGTATATATACGTTAGGCGGTCGGCAAGTGGTTAAACTTGAGTTTAAAAGCTTTTGCCGTTTATTTTTGCCAAAGCTCCTAAACTCAACTCCATAAAAGCCTATGTGTCCATGTACACATAGGCTTTTAGGATCGTTTAGGAGCTGCTGCGGTTTGTGGAGGTTCAACCTCCCCTAACCTCCCTCTCCTGAACGCGGAAGAATCACATTCAGGATAGGAATGTTTTGACCGCTGCCCGCAAAACTAGCAAAATCACGGCAAAGTCATGGTAAAATCGCTGCACAATTGTGCCGTGTTTTTGAGTTTTCCCCTGGCCAGCGGTCAAAGCAGTTCAAGTGTACAGTGTAGGCTAGTGTACATGAAGCCTTAGGCTTCATGTACACTAGCCTACACTGGCAGCTCCTAAACTTGAGTTTAGGAGCTTTTGGCATTTTTTTTTGACAAAGCTCTTAATCTCAACTTCATAAAAGCCATGTACAAACAGGCTTTTAGCAGAGTTTAGGAGCTGTCACGTTTAGGTGAGCTTCAACCTCCCTTTCCTGAATGTGGAAGAATCACGTTCAGGATAGGACATTTTTGACAGCCAGTCCTGGGAAAATGCAAAACATTGCAAAACTTTGGCAAAAACTTGAAATATTTGCTCTCATCAATTAACAAGCTAATGCCTGTTGTATGAGAACAGCTTTTATATTTATATAAAGGTTACACTTCCCCTATTATATTACCTACTGAGACTCAATACTGTTTGTGCCTTCACCTACAATGGGGGAAATAAGTATTTGATGCCCTGCAGATTTTGTAAGTTTGCCCATTTGCAAAGAAATGAAGGGTTTATAATTTTTATCATATGTGTATTTTAAATGATAGAGACAGTTTATCAACCAAAAACCCAGAAAACACATAAAACAAATGCTACAAATTAAGTTGCAGTCCAGTGAGTGAAATAAGTATTTGATTCCCAAGCAAAACATGACTTAGTACTTGGTGGAGAAACCCTTGTTGGCAAGCACAGAGGTAAGACGTTTCATGTCGTTGGTTACCAGGTTTGGATACATCTCAGGAGGGATTTTGGTCCACTCTTCTTTACAGATCTTCTATAAATCCTTAAGGTTTCTTGGCTGTCGCTTGGCAACTCGAAGTTTAAGCTCCCTCCATAAATTTTCTATAGGATTAAGGTCTGGAGACTGGCTAGGCCACTCCATGACCTTAATGTGCTTCTTCTTGAGCCACTCCTTTGTTGCCTTTGTGGTATGCTTTGGGTCATTGTCATGCTGGAAGACCCATCCATGACCCATCTTTGTGTTCTGGCTGAGGGAAGAAAGTTCTCATCCAATATTTTACAATACATGGCCCTGTCCATTGGCCCCTCAATGCAGCAATGTCGGTCTGTATCTTTAGCCGAGAAGCAAACCCAAAGCATAATGTTTCCACCTCTGTGCTTGACTGTAGGGATGGTGTTCTTAGGGCCATAGTCAGCATTTTTCTTCCTCCAAACACCGCAAGTCCCCCTCCTCAAGACAGCACATGTACAGTCATGCCAATGAACATCTAAATGATACAGAAAAGGATTGGGAGAAAGTGCTGTGGTCAGATGAGACCAAAATTGAGGTCTTTGGCATTACCTCGACTTGCCATGTTTGGAGAAAGAAAAATGCTGACTATGCGCCTAAGAACACCATCCCTACAGTCAAGTACAGATGTGGAAACATTATGCTTTGTGTCGGTTTCTCTGCTAAAGGTACAGAATGACTTTGCCGCATTGAGGGGCTAATGGATGGTGCCATGCATTGTAAAATATTGGATGATAACCTTCTTCCCTCAGCCAGAACACTGAAGAGGAGTCATGGATAGGTCTTCCAGCATGACAATGACCCAAAACATACCGCCAAGGCAATAAAGGAGTGGCTCGAGAAGAAGCACATTAAGGTCATGGAGTGGCCTAGCCAGTCTCCAGACCTTAATCCTATTGCAATTTAATGGAGGGAGCTTAAACTTCAAGTTGCCAAGCGACAGCCAAGAAACCTTAAGGATTTAGAGAAGATCTGTAAAAAAGCATGGACCAAAATCACTCCTGAGATGTGTGCAAACCTGTTTACTAACTAAATGTCTTACCTCTGTGCTTGCCAACAAGGGTTTCTCCACCAAGTACTAAGTCATGTTTTGCTTGGAGATCAAATACTTTTTTCACTCACTGAACTGCAACTTAATTTCTAGCATTTGTAGCATGTGTTTTTATCTGGATGTTTGGTTGATATTCTGTCTCTATCATTTAAAATACAACTATGATAAAAATTTTAGATCCTTCATTTCTTTGTAAGTGGGCAAACTTACAAAATATGCAGGGGATCAAATACTTATTTCCCCCACTGTACATATTCCTGGCGGTGTCACCAGCTTTATCCAAGATTCACCGAAGAAATATTTTCTGAACATATACCACTCAGAGCTACAACCTAGTGACCGGAAAAGGAGAAGGAACATCTTCCCAACAGGCACATAGACAGCAGTAAAACATGATAGAAGGCAAAACCCTTTTACTCTTTCAGTTGCCTAAAGTAAGATCTTAACATCCTTCAACACTTGAAGTATAACTAAAGGCAATTTTTTTTAATTTTATTTAGCATAGTGTGGAGGGATTAGAACATCTGTCAGCATTTTATTGCGGTCCGTGCCTCTATTAGGGAGTTTTACCTTCTTTATATGTCCTGTTTACTGTCATAATCGAAATTGAAAGAAAAAAAATACATTTTGGGTTGCCCTCTAAACAGTAATATAGGGGAAATCCCACAATCAGGACAGTAGTTTCCTCACTTTGGAGGGATTTCCTTTCACTTCTTGAGACAGGAAGTGAAGGTAAATCTCCCCAATGGGACACAGATGGGAAAATAACTGACAGGTGTTATAAGCCTCCCTTACTCTATCCATAATGAAAAAAACGCTTTGCCTTTAGTGACACTTTTTACCTTTAAAAGGTTACTTTCACAACAGTCAGCATTTCAAGGGCACTATGAGAGAAAGTTTAACCTTGCTCATACCTGCATAATTTGTAAAGTAGAAACTAAGGAGATAGCATAGGGATATAGAGATTGCCTTAAGGGTCTCTAAACAAAAACATACACATAACTGAGTCACTGGAGTGTAGTACTCTGAAGTACAGTAAATAGCACCAATAATATACTCAAGGTAATTTTTGTATTATTTTAAACATTTAAGACTACAGTTACTTACCCGCTTTGGTTTTCCATTTGTGACAGGAATGTCAGTGCTGGAGGGCTCACTTGAGTCCAGGTGCGAAAATGGCCTTGCAGCTCCCCATGATTCAAGGTACCGGGTCATCCTAACTGAAGGTCGAACCTTAAGGCCATCATTTACTCGAGGACGAGGAAGATGGTTGTTCTGGCTCCGACGTTGTCTGGACTAACAGTGGAAAGCGCAGCAAAATTAAAAACAGTACAACTGGCTCTACTGTAAAACAAGGTAAAGACACAAGAGGGATGCACAGTTTATACAATGGTGTAATAAGAACTATTTCCTATCTTTCTATATTTCTGAGATAGAAATGAAAACTGGCACATGGTAAAAAGATTATATTTTCTTAGATGTTCTTCATCACAGAGACATGCATTCCCTATGACATATTCTTTTTTTTTTTTTAAACATATTTTTATTAAACTTTTGTGTCAACATACACAGAGAATGAAAAAGGGGGCGCAATATGGGTCCACTTTCTTGAGGTTGTGGCCTCCCCACCACATTTAGATTATTTAATTTAGCAGCTTTAGTTATAGGTAATTTAGGGCGGCTGCCCCTTTAAGGAAGCTGAGCTAAGGTACCTGGGAAGAACCAATCAGAGCTCATGGAAAGTGCTGGAAGTGGGGATAGGCTATAAAAGGTCAGCAGGAAAGAGGCTTTTCCTCTTTCCCACTGGACCAAGAAGGAAATTGAAGCTCCCACAAGTAAGGCTCTCTCTTACCCCACTTATAATGGAGTCCCTGGTGATGCAGCTCCTTGAGAAAGCTGGCAGTGCAGGAGGGGAGACATGGCTGCGGCGCTGTCTGGCGCTGTCCTCACAGGAAGAAAGCTTACAGCCTGAAGAGGGAGGTGGAGGCAGCTCAGCAGTGGGCGGTTTGCAGGCGTATCCACAAGACGTGGGGCGGAGACAGCAGGTGCCATCACTGAGAGAGAGAGGGAGGAGGAGCGCGCCTCCGGAGCGAAGCATAGAAGCTCCGGAGGTTACCGAAGAGACTTGGGAACAGCTGAGAGGGACACAGGAGGATGGCGGCGGCGTGTCATCTCGGAGCCGCCGGAACACAAAGAAGAGGCGGACTTGTTCACAGTCGCCAGCAGGAAGAAGAGGACAGCGGGGACAGTCCCAGCAGCTCACAAGTGACTCTAGGGGAAGGCAGCACACCATACAGTCTCCTTGTCAGCAAACAGCTGAAGCAATGCAGCAAGGCACTCGGTGCGCAGAGGTGCCTGGGCAGTTACAGGTCGGGCAGGCTGCTCAAGTCCCGGACCCTGAAGTGCTGCTGGAGGCTGAGGTACAGCAAAATATGGTACAACCTCCAGCAGCTGGTGAGTTAGAACAATTACATGTGTTATCTGGGTTAGTGGGATCTCTGTCCTCCCTTGTTCAATCACTGTTTCATAAAATCTCAGTTCCTGCTGTTTCTCCTATTCTGTCTTCTATGCCTGTTAACCCTCAAACTGTTGTACTTTCTACTTCTCCTGTCAGTTTAGCACAGCACAGTTCTATGACTGATTTTAGCATTGGTATGCAGAATGCAAATGTAGTCCCTGAGCCATTGCACACAGCCGCGCCTGTCCAGGTTAATGTCCCTGAGTCCTGCATGAAAGATGCTATGCCCTGCGAGATGTCTCCTTTGGGGTATCATTTGAGCATAGTAGTTAAAGAAAAAATTTGGAAGGGAGAGTACTTAGATATTCTTTCTCTCCTGCCGGCTCATAAGGAGTTTATGGTCAGAGCAGAAAAGAGGGGAGAAGAGAGGTGCGAGGATGACAGGCGCAGGCCGGTGGCCAGGTCATTCAATAATTGGTTGCAAGCTTATTGCATCTATTCTGGCATAATGGCTGAAAAGCACCCAGAATTGTGCGGGGGCCTTTTTCAGCATCTTGACCATATCCTAGAGGCTTATAAGAATTTTGGTGGCCTAGGCTGGTTTTATTATGACGAGTCTTTCCGTCAGAAATTGTCCATACACCCATCACTTAGGTGGGGAATGAAAGACGTGGGGCTTTGGCTCAATTTAATACTACCCCAGAAGCAGGTAGTTCCTAAACAGCCCATGGCTAACCCTACCAATACAGCTTTTAGGAAAGGATGTTGTTTTGCATTCAATGATGGCCAATGTCGCTGGAATGCAGCGTGCAGGTATAAACATGAATGTCCTTTTTGTGCTGGAGCGCATCCAGCAGCAAAGTGTTTTAAAAGGATTGCGGCGGTTGGTTCTGGTCCAGCACAAAGGGATATTTTTTCTAAAAGCCTGCACGCCTGTGAGGCTGGAAAGAATGTGCCCGTGGCTGGACAGATACCCAAACAAGGTGACAGCGCGTTTGCTCATTGAAGGATTTTCCAACGGTTTTCCCTTACCTTGATTTTTGGGCACTGGGTGTAAAATGGTTGAAAATCTGAAATCTGTTCAATTATTTCCACAGGTGGTGAGGGATATGTTGGCCAAGGAACTTGCGGAAGGGCGAATTGCAGGGCCTTTTGAACATCTGCCTTTTAGTAATTTCCGTATTTCCCCATTAGGAGTGGTTCCTAAGCGGGAACCTAACGCATTCCGCATCATACACCATTTGTCTTTCCCGAAAGGGGAGTCATTGAATGATGATATCGATGGGAGTTTGTGTTCGGTTTCCTACGCGACATTTGAAGACGCAGTCCGGAAAATTAGATCATTAGGCCCTGGAGCATTGTTGGCAAAAGCTGACATAAAATCAGCTTTTCGCCTCCTGCCTATTTCCCCATCAGCTTTTAATTCCTTAGGTTTTTTCTTTGAAGGTCATTATTTCTTTGACAAATGTCTCCCAATGGGATGTTCGCTGTCATGTTCTTATTTTGAGGCGTTTTCCACGTTTTTGCATTGGTGTCTTTGTGTTCAATCGGGTATGGATAGTGTAGTTCACTATCTTGATGACTTTTTATTTGTCGGGCCAGCTGACTCTTCAAGTTGCTTGGAGTTGTTATTGTCATTTCAGACTATGTCTCGAGATTTTGGTGTGCCTTTAGCAGATGAAAAGACTTGCTTGCCCAGCACGACGATGGAATTCTTGGGCATCGAAATTGACACGTGAATGATGGAGTTTCGTTTGCCTGAAGTAAAATTGAAGAAATTGAAATGGCTGATTATGTGGGTATTGAAAAAGAAGAAAGTTCGGTTGAAAGAGATGCAATCGCTGTTAGGAATTTTGGCTTTTGCTTGTAGAATTATGCCGGTTGGCAGGATTTTTTCTCAGCGTCTTTATCTGGCAATCTCTGGTATGAAATCCCCTTTGGATCACATTAGATTGACCACCCCTCTTAAAGAAGATCTGATGGTCTGGGCTAGCTTCTTGGAATGTTATAATGGGAGGTCCTTTTTCCAATCTGAATTTGTGATAGCCTCAGATTTCCGTTTGTTTACGGATGCGGCAGGATCCATAGGCTTTTGGTGTTATCTGGAGAACACATTGGTGCTGTGCAGTTTGGCCTGAGTTGTGGTTTCAGACAGGTGTCACCCGTAACATTGTGTTGTTGGAGTTGTTCCCGATTCTGGTGGCCTTGGAGTTAGGGGGCCCGAATTTTGCAAATAGGCATATTCTAGTGGAGACTGACAACAAGGGCGTGTTATATGCGGTTAATTGTCTTTCGTCTAATTCATTGCTAGTGATCAAAATACTAAGACAAGTGGTCTTTAGATGCCTCAAATTTAATGTTTGGTTAAAAGCTAGGTATACTCCTGGGATCCTGAATATCATTGCTGATTCTTTATCCCGGTTGCAGATGGACCGTTTCCGGAGTTTGCTTCCAGAGGCAGATGTGACAGGCATCCCGTGCCCAGACCACCTGTGGGACGTGATTTGAGTGCTGTAGCAGAAGCTATTTGAGGTTCCTTGGCGCCCAAGACTTGGTCCAGTTACTCTGCGTCCTGGGGAAGCTGGTTGTCCTTTGCATGCGCTGAAGGTTTTAGTTTCAGAGAACCATCTGAAGCAACTGTCTTGGCCTTCTT
Organism: Aquarana catesbeiana; assembly: GCF_042186555.1. Lineage (NCBI taxonomy): Eukaryota > Metazoa > Chordata > Amphibia > Anura > Ranidae > Aquarana > Aquarana catesbeiana. The sequence continues at coordinate 139,421,309 of NC_133334.1, forward strand.
ATCCCAGTTAATACAGCAGCGTTTTTCCTTTAGTTATGTGTCAAAAACGCTGGCTGGCATTTCATTTTTTTTTAGGTTATTAGGTTTGCAACCTTGCACGTCTTATTTTTCCGTTAAAACAGGCATTGAAGGGTTACAGGAGGTTTACTTTTGTTTCAGACAGTAGACGACCTATCTCATTGGACATCCTTCGTGGCCTTTGCAAGGTTACTGCAATGGTTTGCTTCTCTAAGTATGAAGCGCTACTTTTCAAAATGGCTTTCGTATTAGCCTTTTTTGGTGCTTTCCGTATCTCGGAACTAGTACCAGAAAATAAACAAGGGACTTCAGGAATTCGATTTGAGCAAGTAGTGGTTGACCAATTGAGAGTGCATATTTGGCTGCAGCAGTCTAAAACGGATCAATGCGGCAAGGGCAGGTGGGTCAACCTGTGTGTACAAGAGGACGGAATCGTGTGCCCTGTAGAGGCAGTTAAACAATTTATGGGGATTAGACCTTTAGGTAAAGGGTTTTTTCTTATTCATGCTAATTCAATGCCACTTACGAAATTTCAATTTGATGTAGTTTTTAAGAAATGCTTGGTACAGTTGGGATTAACCAACTTGAAATTTTCCTCCCACTGATTTAGAATAGGCGCAGCTTCTGAGGCGGCCCGGGTAGGGTTACCAGAGTCTGACATTAAAGAAATGGGGAGGTGGAAGTCCCATTGTTTTCGTTTATATGTTAGGCCTAATTTGTTTATTTGAATTTCAGGTTTTCAGCACACAGTTTGGATTCTGGGACACTCTTTTATATACTGGGCACGAAAGAGAGCGGCTCAACGCAGTTACTCAACGAATTTGTCCCTGCAGCCGGACTCTTTTAAGTTATATTGGCAGGGCATAAGAGGCCTTCAGTGGCACCAACTTTATTTTCACCTAACAAGGTTGTGTCAATTATGGCCCATGCCATCCATTTTGGTTATTCACTTGGGTGGCAATGATTTAGGAATAGACTCTAGATTTATTGTTCATGATTAAACAGGATCTCCAGCGCTTTTGTATCACTTCCCCAGGTACAACTTTAGTCTTTTCAGAGATAGTCCCTCGGCTTTCGTGGCTCTCCTCAGATCAGAGGAGGGTCATGGAAAAAATGAGGAAAAGAGTCAATAGGGTTCTTGAAAAATGTATGCCTCTGATTAATGGTCTATCTTATCAGCATGTGGACCTTGAAGGTGGTTACCTGGGTTTGTACAGGCCTGATGGAGTCCATTTATCAGAGGCTGGTCTGGATATATTCAATCTGGGGCTACAGTATAGTATAGAAAGTGCCGTGGCCGTGGCGGTGGGGGGGGGCCGGGCTTGATGTTCAAGCCCGCCGTGTGGGCTGTTGTTTTTATTTAAATTCTGCTACTGCTCGAGTTCTAATAACTGAGCAGATGGAAATATGTTTGGATTTATGAAGTTATAATATAATAAAAGAGTTATGAATTATTACATTGTTTAAAACCAATAAAAGGTGTCGCGGCCAATTTCTTGCCAAAAAAGATGGATGTTTGTGTATTATTTATTTAGATTGTATCTGGGGAAAGTGTTTTGTGGGTGGGTGTGGCCTACAATCTCATGAAAAAGGGGGCGCAATATGGGTCCACTTTCTTGAGGTTGTGGCCTCCCCACCACATTTAGATTATTTAATTTAGCAGCTTTAGTTATAGGTAATTTAGGGCGGCTGCCCCTTTAAGGAAGCTAAGCTAAGGTACCTGGGAAGAACCAATCAGAGCTCATGGAAAGTGCTGGAAGTGGGGATAGGCTATAAAAGGTCAGCAGGAAAGAGGCTTTTCCTCTTTCCCACTGGACCAAGAAGGAAATTGAAGCTCCCTCCCTCCCGCCCCAGTCGCGAACACCTATTATGTGGTAGGGTCACCCCGGATTCTGGGGGGGACTGTTGTTTTTATTTAAATTCTGCTACTGCTCGATTTCTAATAACTGAGCTATATAATAAAAGAGTTATGAATTATTACATTGTTTAAAACCAATAAAAGGTGTCGCGGCCAATTTCTTGCCAAAAAAGATGGATGTTTGTGTATTATTTATTTAGATTGTATCTGGGGAAAGTGTTTTGTGGGTGGGTGTGGCCTACAATCTCAAAGAAAAGACTTTGTTGATTCACAGCATTGTAATATTACATAAGTTCACTGTAGTGCACAATAAACACTTTTCATTTATCAAGTCTCTTGTATTCATTAGTATGAATTACCAGGGGTGTGCAGTATGTATTTCTCTGGTTGCATGACCATCAGGTGGGTGCGTGCTTGGTTCTGGTGCACGTCATCTGTTAGGAACACTACCTATCTAGTTATCTGTCTTGTGGAAGGGTTAATGGGCTGGCCAGCCATCTATGCCAGATTTTGTGAAAGGTTTTGTTTTTTTTCCTAACCTCGAATGTAAGTTTATATAAAGGTATCAAGTCATTGATCAGTTTTAGCCACAGGGATTTCAGGGGTGTCTGTGATCCTTTCCATGACAATAGTATGTTTTTTCTCGCAAAAATGTGGAGGATACGAAGAAGGCTTTTTGCATGGGTTGAAATGTGGATATCCCCAAAAATTCCCAGCAGGCAATTACTGGGGTGCAAAATGTTTGGGAGGCCCATCGCTGATGAGATGAAAGTCCCCACTTCTGTCCAGAAGTGCTGGACTATTCAGCAGGTCCAGAAACAATGTGTTAGTCCCAGTTTATGTAACCTAGCAGGGGTTAGGTGGGATAGATGAAAAATGTTAATATTGTTGATGCGGTCCTTGGATGGTATTACTGACGTCTTGTATGTATCACCAAATTCTTCATCTTCAGTAAGTGTATCTTCAGTAAGTGTAGAGTCCATAAGGGTCCATTTTGTTCAAAATCTGGGGTTGCTGTCAGTCATGAGGGCAGCGTAGTATGTGGAGATAAGTTTAGTGGGGTCAGGGTGTCGCAGTATTTTCTCTAACTGAGGTATAGCTATGGGATTTTCTAACGAGCCAAATTGGGCACATATGGCATGCCGGAGTTGGTAGTAGAAGAACATATAAGAGCGTGGCAGGTCAAAATCAGCCTGCATTTGTTGGAAGGATTTAAATCCCTGTGTGTCATATAGATGGCACAGGTATTTAACTCCCTTGGAGTACCACCGTTGAGGGTCAGGTAAAGAGTACAGTTCTTTATAGTTAGGGTTAAACCACAGAGGGTTATTAGGGGACATCGACCATGGTTCTTTTGTAATCTTGGAGACAATCATTTTAAAAAGGGATAGTGAAGTAGTTAGTATAGTTGTGCCTGAGCGAGCTGGAGCCCGGCCTCTGTAGATGATATTATGGAGTGTCTCCAAGAAGGAGGCAATGGCTCCTTTCAGTGGACGTGCAGGCGTTTGCCGCAGTGGGGTGGAGCCAGTCATGGATATGAACCATTTGGGAGGCTAAGTAATATAAATAGAAGTTAGGAAATGCTAACCCCGCCAGATGCGCCGGTAGCCGTAGCGTCTCCAATGCCACTCTGGGGGATTTAACATTTCATAAAAACACTGTGCATAGGGTGTCTATCCATTTAAAGATAGATCTAGGTATCCTGCATGGTGCGTTGGTTAGTATATACAGTCAGATCCATAAATATTGGGACATCAACACAATTCTAATCTTTTTGGCTCTATACACCACCACAATGGATTTGAAATGAAACGAACAAGATGTGCTTTAATTGCAGACTTTCAGCTTTAATTTGAGTGTATTTACATCCAATTCAGGTGAATGGTGTAGAAAGTACAACATTTTGTATATGTGCCTCATTGTGCCTCACACTTTTTAAGGGACCAAAAGTAATGGGACAATTGGCTGCTCAGCTGTTCCATGGCCAGGTGTGTGTTATGCCCTCATTATCCCATTTACAAGGAGCAGATAAAAGGTCCAGAGTTCATTTCAAGTGTGCTATTTACCTTTGGAATCTGTTGCTGTCAACTCTCAATATGAGATCCAAAGAGCTGTCACTATCAGTGAAGCAAGCCATCATTAGGCTAAAAAAACAAAACAAACCCAACAGAGAGATAGCAAAAACATTAGGTGTGGCCAAATCGACTGTTTGGCACATCCTTAAAAAAAAAAAGAACGCACCGGTGAGCTCCTCAACACCAAAAGACCCGGAAGACCACGGAAAACAACTGTGGTGGATGACCGAAGAATTATTTTCCTGGTGAAGAAAACACCCTTCACAACAGTTGGCCAGATCAAGAACACTCTCCAGGAGGTAGGTGTATGTGTGTCAAAGTCAACACTCAAGAGAAGACTTCACCAGAGTGAATACAGAGTGTTCACAACAAGATGTAAACCATTGGTGAGCCTCAAAAACAGGAAGGCCAGATTAGAGTTTGCCAAACAACATCTAAAAAAGTCTTCACAGTTCTGGAACAACATCCTATGGACAGATGAGATCAAGATCAACTTGTACCAGAGTGATGGGAAGAGAAGAGTATGGAGAAGGAAAGGAACTGCTCATGATCCAAAGCATACCACCTCATCAGTGAAGCATGGTGGTGGTAGTGTCATGGTGTGGGCGTGTATGGCTGCCAATGGAACTGGTTCTCTTGTATTTATTGATGATGTGACTGCTGACAAAAGCAGCAGGATGAATTCTGAAGAGTTTCAGGCAATATTATCTGCTCATATTCAGCAAAATGCTTAAGAACACATTGGACGGCGCTTCACAGTGCAGATGGACAATGACCCGAAGCATACTGCGAAAGCAACCAAAGAGTTTTTTAAAGGGAAAGAAGTGGAATGTTATGCAATGGCCAAGTCAATCACTTGACCTGAATCTGATTGAGCATGCATTTCACTTGCTGAAGACAAAACTGATAGGAAAATGCCACAAGAACAAGCAGGAACTGAAGACAGTTGCAGTAGAGGCCTGGCAGAGCATCACCAGGGATGAAACCCAGTGTCTGGTGATGTCTATGCATTCTAGACTTCAGGCTGTAATTGACTGCAAAGGATTTGCAACCAAGTATTGAAAAGTGAAAGTTTGATGGATGATTGTTAATCTGTCCTATTAGTTTTGGTCCCTTAAAAAGTGGGAGGCACATATACAAACTGTTGTAATTCCTACACCGTTCACCTGATTTGGATGTAAATACCCTCAAATTAAAGCTGAAAGTCTGCAGTTAAAGCACATCTTGTTTGTTTCATTTCAAATCCATTGTGGTGGTGTATAGAGCCAAAAAGATTAGAATTGTGTCGATGTTGCAATATTTATGGACCTGAATGTATGTTTTTCAGAAGACAGGGGCAAAGTAAGTGCTGAAATTGGGAGTACCACTCAGTAGGGAAGCCGTCTAGCCCTGGTGTCTTATGTGCCGGTAGTTGCGAAATGGCCAGTGCGATTTCCTTAACAGAGAGAGGCGCCTCTAAATCTGTACTGTCCTCTTCTGAAAGGGAAGGGAGTGATATTTGGGTCAAGTAGTCACTTAGTTGGGAGTGTGTGTATTCTGCTCTCGATGAGTATAGATTTTTATAAAAGTCCAAAAACGTCTCCATAATGTCTCCAGGGGCATCACTGATCTGTCCCTGTGCAGTCAGAATTTGGGGGATTGAAATGGGGGATCGTTCAGGTCTGGTAAAATAAGCTGAAATGCGGCCAGTCTTGTTACCATGCTCAAATGATTTTTGTGTGGCATGTAGCATGCGTTTTTGTGTAAGGTCTAGTAAACGGAGCTCATATTTTCTGCAATAATGCAACCAAGAGTCTCTGTTAACTAGACTAGGGTCAGAATTATAGGTATTTTCTGCGCACGTCATTTCAGCCTCTAGTTCCACAGTATGTTGTAGGGAATTGTTACGTAAAATGCCAGTGATAGACATAAAGGTACCCCGCAACCTGGTCTAAAAAGCCTCCCACTCAGTAAGCGAGTCCACTGTACCAGTATTTTCAGTCCAGTAGTTCACTACACTCTTCCCACATTCTCCCTGTACTATCTCATCCTCCAAACAGTAGGAGTTTAGGCGCCACACATTCGGGCCTAATCCTGGAAGGAGGAGGAGATCCACCGCCAAGGGAGCATGGTCCAATACTCCCCTAGGTAAGTAAGATATGGCAGATACCACCGGGAGAGTATCCCGTGTGCCAAATGCCAGGTCTATACGGGACATGGTGTGGAAAGAGTCCGAATGGCAGGAAAATTGACACTCATCCGGGTGTTTCCACCTCCATATCTCGGTAAGTCCATGCACCTGGGCCCAGTCAGTGAAGGAATGGTAGGATCTGCCCCCACCCCCCAGACGGTCCACGGCTGGGCTCATTACTGCATTAAAGTCACCTACACGACATATAATACTGGGTCTGGGGGCCTAGACAATAGCATAAGCGACAATTTTACCAACACAACTGTGGAGAATGGGGGAGGTACATAAACGGTTACCAAGGTAAAAGTTACTGAGGCAATTTGTGTCATAAGGACCACATATCTACCTTCTGGGTCCATTTTAATCTGCAAAACCTCCGCATGTAGAGATTTAGCCAGCAAAATGGAGGCCCCTCTGGAGTAAGCCGTATGAGTGGCATGATAAGATTGAGTCAGCCAGGGCCGCCTAAGGGACCTTGTTTTAGAATCAACCATATGTGTTTTCTCGAGACAAATAATGTGGGGGCGCTGCTTTTTTAGAACTGAGAACACTAGGGAGCGCTTCTGAGGTGAGTTCAGTCCTCTAGTGTTCCAGGAAATTATTTTTAGCGGTCTGGCCATGGCACAGTAATCAGTATAAGGTATATACTCCGAAGGCTTGTGGCATAGGCGCACCATTGCATGCCATGTCATTCAGGATACAGTCAGGTCCATGAATATTGGGACATCGACACAATTCTAATCTTTTTGGCTCTATACACCACCACAATGGATTTGACATGAAACAAACAAGATGTGCTTTAACTGCAGACTTTCAGCTTTAATTTGAGGGTATTTACATCCAAATCAGGTGAACGGTGTAGGAATTACAACAGTTTGTACATGTGCCTCACACTTTTTAAGGGACCAAAAGTAATGGGACAATTGGCTGCTCAACTGTTCCATGGCCAGGTGTGTGTTATTCCCTCATTATCCCATTTACAAGGAGCAGATAAAAGGTCCAGAGCTCATTTCAAGTGTGCTATTTGTATTTGGAATCTGTTGATGTCAACTCTCAATATGGGATCCAAAGAGCTGTTACTATCAGTGAAGCAAGCCATCATTAGGCTGAAAAAACAAAACAAACCCATCAGAGAGATAGCAAAAACATTAGGTGTTGCCAAATCAACTGTTTGGAACATCCTTAAAAAGAAAGAACGCACCGGTGAGCTCCTCAACACCAAAAGACCCGGCAGACCACGAAAAACAACTGTGGTGGATGACCAAAGAATTCTTTCCCTGGTGAAGAAAACACCCTTCACAACAGTTGGCCGGATCAAGAACACTCTCCAGGAGGTAGGTGTATGTGTGTAAAAGTCAACAATCAAGAGAAGACTTCACCAGAGTGAATACAGAGTGTTCACCACAAGATGTAAACCATTGGTGAGCCTCAAAAACAGGAGGGCCAGATTAGAGTTTGCCAAACAACATCTAAAAAAGCCTTCACAGTTCTGGAACAACATCCTATGGACAGATGAGACCAAGCTCAACTTGTACCAGAGTGATGGGAAGAGAAGCGTATGGAGAAGGAAAGGAACTGCTCGTGATCCAAAGCATACCACCTCATCAGTGAAGCATGGTGGTGGTAGTGTCATGGTGTGGGCATGTATGGCTGCCAATGGAACTGGTTCTCTTGTATTTATTACTGAACACAAAAAGTTGCACAAATACAAATGGTGGACATGTGTGTGTAAAAACACCCTTGAAATAATTAATGTAATTTTATAAAAATTGTGATAAAAGTGCAAAAAAATGATTTATGTGTAAAAATTCAAAAAAATCTATATAAAAATTGAAGGGACTAAAAAAAAATTAAAAAAAAAGGTAAAGATGGGTCATATATGTTGCATGTGAAATAATGACAGTAAAAAAGCTTCTGAAACACACCAACCTACAGACAAAAATAAATGATCAACAATTTAACACACAAGTGCATATGAAAATGTGTATATATGATGATAAAACCTCAAAAAAGTCCAAAAACATACAAAAAATATATAAATATAACAAAAATTATATATGTATATAGAAAAAAAGTCCAGAGCGGGGAGATGAAAACAGCTGGTGGAATATTATACTTCAATGGGCCTTTCTCTCTTGCAGGACGCAAAATGGCAACTTTGTCTTGAAAGTTAAAGATCCATGTGATTATGGGGGGGGGGGGGTGCGGTGTGCACGTTCAATAACATAAGAGAAGGAGGGTTCATCTGTCCCAAAAATATCCCTCAGCCAGTGTCACGAATCCACACCCCAACGGCTACTAACTAACCGCGACGTGCGTTCCGTGACCGGGGTATATGAGGAACTAAGGGAATAAGGGGGAACTTATACTGCGCATGTAAGACTGGCTGTAGTATTTTCACAGCCTGCACTACCTTTGGCCACCACTAGAGGGAGACTCCACTCCAATCCAGCTAGCTGACCACACACAGGCAGATACAAATCTTACATACAATCTGGTGCACTCTAAGGGTTGGGGAGCAATCTAGCAATTACTACACACTTCTAGGATTCCTCCAGCTATCCTGCAAGCTTGAACCCCGGTGTTAATCACTCTTCCCACTGTCCCCACACCCACACACCAGACACACAATAAACGATAGCCTGCCACCACCCAACAGTTTGTCCGCAGACTGGTCTGCTGAGCCACCACACACACAGATCTCCGTCTGGAAGATCTGTTAGCTTACAATCTGCATGCAATCTGCCAACACACAGTGCAATTGCATACCGATTGGTACGTAACTTAAACCGAGTACTTAGGCACTAAAATACAACAACCTCTCCAGAGATATGAGTCCTAGCTTAGTACACAGAAGTCACTTATTAATTTTATCATTTAATATCCCGAAAGTGGGCAGTGCATATAAGATATACAAAGAAAAAAGATTTACCAAAAAAGATACAAAAAATGCAGAAAGACACACCAATTGGTAATTTGCTATGAAAATAAAAAGGGATAAAAACAGAAATAAACTTTACCAAGAAAATCTATCCGTTAGTAGAAGCATACTGGAACATGTGGGAACTCCCCAGTTTCGAACTGGCTTCGTGGAAGAACAATGTCCATATCTCAGTCTACCCAATTTATTGAAATATGGATGTGGGCTGGACTTTAGCCCTTGGCCAATCAACCCTGGGGGGGTGTTCCTGTCTCAGCCCACAAATGTTTTGTGTTCTGAAATGACCAGAGTCAAATTGGCCCAGAACGGCGCTGATTGCTGGGTCATGGATAGGATTTCCGATACCAGCGCATCATGCCGATCGCAACAGTACCAATCACTGCCTGCCTGCCGCAATCAGGCGCCATATAGCGGTTTTGTGTGGTTCTCCAGGATTCCACACCTGCTAAACATACAGAGTCACATGTACACGTAACCCATCAGGTGTACGATCACAAGGAATTATTTTCATCTCTCTGCCGTTAATATTTTAGCTTTTATGAGAGATAAAAATGGTTCCTTAGATCTCTTGATATTAATCAAAGCTTACAGACTGTCCGGAGCCTTGTGAATGCCCCCTGCAGATCCGTGTGGCCAAGATGACTAGCAGATTTCTTTGAGCCTCAGGAAGCTGGCAATCTATGTTTACTCTAATGGGAACTTTTATTGGCATCTAGGTGTCACATTGATCCTAGAAAAAATCTCTGTCCTTTTCAAATGCTAATGAAAGAACATATGTGCATGACTGACATAGAATACTATATTTCTAATAACCCAGAATTAAACTACATCTACAGTTACACTACTTCTACAGATCACATCACATCTAGTTAAGGCAAAACTATCCTACGCTTATATTTTCGTCACATCTCCCCCTTCCAGATGACGCACAGCTGAGCCTAAACGGGTCAGCTAACGCGTCTGCATGGAAGATTCCCTAAGATGGGGGTGAAGGTTCCCCCAACTGAAGCTTGGCACCACCGACATTTCAGCCTGTCCCTTTGCAGATAGGAGAGGGCGACCGCACCCCTCTCTGACTGATCCTAACGGGTCTGGATCAGGATTGGCCAGCAGATTGCCCTGCGGATCCACTTCATCCACTGGCCACTGACTACCTACTGAAAGGGTACAGGCAAATTTGTCATTGTGTGTTGTCAGCATTCTCAGCCATTGGCCCTGGCCATCTGGTAGTACTCTATGAGCTACCACACCCAGATGTTTGAGCCTGGCATAAGGCCGTCCCTGGGTGGTCCGGGCCTGGTTCCATGACTTGGGTACCAGGGCCTCCACTCTTTGGCCTGTCTCCCACACTTTTTCTCGTTCTGCCTCAACAGAAGGCCTGCCAGCACAACCCCTGAATTCCTCTACGCTGACACCAAACATATCAGCCTGTAGGAACGCAGTGCCATCAGCTGCAGCCTCTGAGAGAGCAGATTTAGATGGGGTCAGTTTTCCTCCATAATCCTGCGGTTCTTCCCCTGTTATGCACAGCAACGAATCCTCAATTATGATACTCATAGCTGTGGGGACAGAGGATAAAGCCACAAAACACTTTATTCTGCCAGGGGTCATGCTCTGACCCGTGTCATACTCTCCTACTCTGTCCTCCTCAGCAGAAGGCCTGCCAGCACAACACCTCAGTTCCTCTGGGCTAACATCAGACTTATCAGCCAGAAAGTACCCGGTGTTGTCAGCTGCAGCTGCTGAGATGGTAGGCCCTGATGGGGCCAAATTTGCCCTGTCACCCTGTAATATTCCCTCAGTGACACACAGCAATGAATCCGCAATAGCAGTACTCGCAACTATGGTGACAGAGGAGAAGATCACAGAAGACTGAATTCCACCTGGGGTTGTCCTTTGACCCACATCCCATACTCCTACTCCATCCTCAGCAGAGCATCTGTTGGCACAACACCTGAGTTCTTCTGGGCTGGCAACAAATGTATCATCCCCTAAGAAATCAGTGCTGTCAGCTGCAACTGCCAAGGGAGTAGAGTCAGATTGGATCAGATTTGCCCCCTCACCCTGTGGTCTTTCCTCTGTGATGCACAGCCCAGAATCCACAATGGAAGTACTGGTAGCTGTGATGGCAGAGGAGCAGACTACAGAAGACTTTGCCTCACATAAGGTTACAAGCACACCTTGCTTGTCCTTACCAGGATCTACTGAAACACAGTTTTCCTTTTCAGCAGGTACTTCAAAACATTCCTTTTCTTTACAAATGGTTACAGAGTCACAGTCCTGTTCCCTGTTCACCCTCATCCCGCCATCCCCAACTGGCAATCCGTCAGCCAGACCTCTGTACTCCTCCAGGCTGATGTCAATTTTAACAGCCTCAGGGGACTCAGAGCGATTTGCCACAGACGCCAGGGAGACAACAGTGTGAGAGGACCTCAGGCCTGCTTGACCAAGTTCACAAGGGTCCGACCCAGTTGGATTGGGCCCTTTCACAGACTGTCCCTCTGTAGCAGTGGGCAATGACCAGTTTGGGGCAGACCGGTTAGCCCCAGGAGTCACCACTGCAGCAGAGGGAACGTCTGCAAGGCACAGATCATGACTTATTACATCACACAAAACATTATCAATTTCAGAGTTCATTCTGACTTTAGTTTCCTCTCTGGGCCTTGGCTCCAGAAACCCATTAGGGCCTGGACCTGGCACACAGTCACTAGTCCCCTGACCCTCCCCAGAGTTCCCAACGTGCACTGAGTCACCCAACAGTACTTTACGTGAATCCGGGGCTTCAGGTGGAGATGCAGGTTTCAGGGGGGATGAATTTGGCTCATAGCGGGCTACCAACTGCACCCGGTCAGTACCCGATAGTACATTACTGGCATCTGCTATGCCTACTTCTCTCACTTTGCTTTTTGATCCTCTGAGCAAAGCAACACAAGCTGTTGGTAACACAGGGATGACTCCTCCAACCCCTGTGATAACTGTGGCTTTCTTTGGGACCACATCCTCATGGCTCCTCGATCCTGAAAGAGCTAGGACATCCGTGGATCCCATATCTCGGAGTCCGACTGAAACATTATTACCTGCGGTAACCAGTTGCAGGGTATCCACACGGCCTCCTACATTTGTGGGATCTGCTCTGCCCACTTCTTTCACTTGGCTTTCAGATTCCTGGTTCAACGAAACACAAGCCATAAGCATGACAGGGATGGCTCCTCCCCCTCCTGTGACAACCATGGCTTCCCCTGGGATCACATCCTCACAGCTCCTCAATCCTGGAAGAGCTAGGACATCCTCTGATCCCATAGCTTGGAGTCCAACTGTAACACTGTTACCTGCGGTAACCAGCTGCAGGCTATCCGCATGGCCTCCTACATACGTGGGATCTGCTGTGCCCACTTCTTTCATTTGGCTTTCAGAGTCCAGGTTCAACGAAACACAAGCCATAGGCACGGCAGAGATGGCTCCTCCACCTCCGGTGACAACCATGGCTTCCCCTGGGATCACATCCTCACAGCTCCTCAATCCTGGAAGAGCTAGGACATCCTCTGATCCCATAGCTTGGAGTCCAACTGTAACACTGTTACCGGCGGTAACCAGCTGCAGGCTATCCGCATGGCCTCCTACATACGTGGGATCTGCTCTGCCCACTTCTTTCATTTGGCTTTCAGAGTCCAGGTTCAACGAGACACAAGCCATAGGCACGGCAGAGATGGCTCCTCCACCTCCGGTGACAAACATGGCTTCCCCTGGGATCACATCCTCACAGCACCTCAATCCTGGAAGAGCTAGGACATCCTCTGATCCCATACCTCGGAGTCCGACTGTAACGCTGTTACTTGCGGTAACTGGCTGCAGGTTATCCGCTCGGTCTCCTACATTTTCCCCAACAAGCAACACAGTAGGGGGTGCACTTTTCATACTTGCTGGTGGGCTAGGCCTCCTCCTCTTTGGACAAAGGCTCAAGTAATGTCCACCTTGGTTACAGACAAAACACTTCAAGGTTTCCACAGATGTAGGTCTAGTTCTTGTAGTTCTTGATGCAGATGGAGGTGATGTTGCATTTCCATGCTGGATTTGGGTACTGTTCAGTTTGTGCTCTCTCCCTCTTTGCTTCATCTGCTGTAGTGATTTCTTCCGCTGAGAGGGTTTGAGAACAGAATCATGCTGTCTCACACAGTCATCTGGAATGGCACAGTCTCTGGATTTAGATGCCATGGTGAACTGTTCATGGTCATCCTCTATCAACGCACATAAAAGTTGGGTCCTCGTCTTGCCGACTGTACTGATGCCTCTTAGCTCACAGAGGTCAATCGCGGTCTCTTCGGATTGCCTCTTGTACCAGCATATCATCTCGTGGGTTACCATCTCCAAGTTTTTTGCCCAAATAAAAGATAGAAAAGAAAAAACAAGAGGGGGTGGGGAGCAAATAGCCAAGTATGTCTTCTACAAAACAAAAGTTATGCACTGAGTGAGCTTCTGTAGGTCAGTTGCTTCTAACAAGCTTCCAACCTTTAGTACATAGGTTAAATGAATAAACCATGTACTAATGTACTAAGCAAATTCCGCTCGCTGCCGCCAATCTGTCACGAATCCACACCCCAACGGCTACTAACTAACCGCGACGTGCGTTCCGTGACCGGGGTATATGAGGAACTAAGGGAATAAGGGGGAACTTATACTGCGCATGTAAGACTGGCTGTAGTATTTTCACAGCCTGCACTACCTTTGGCCACCACTAGAGGGAGACTCCACTCCAATCCAGCTAGCTGACCACACACAGGCAGATACAAATCTTACATACAATCTGGTGCACTCTAAGGGTTGGGGAGCAATCTAGCAATTACTACACACTTCTAGGATTCCTCCAGCTATCCTGCAAGCTTGAACCCCGGTGTTAATCACTCTTCCCACTGTCCCCACACCCACACACCAGACACACAATAAACGATAGCCTGCCACCACCCAACAGTTTGTCCGCAGACTGGTCTGCTGAGCCACCACACACACAGATCTCCGTCTGGAAGATCTGTTAGCTTACAATCTGCATGCAATCTGCCAACACACAGTGCAATTGCATACCGATTGGTACGTAACTTAAACCGAGTACTTAGGCACTAAAATACAACAACCTCTCCAGAGATATGAGTCCTAGCTTAGTACACAGAAGTCACTTATTAATTTTATCATTTAATATCCCGAAAGTGGGCAGTGCATATAAGATATACAAAGAAAAAAGATTTACCAAAAAAGATACAAAAAATGCAGAAAGACACACCAATTGGTAATTTGCTATGAAAATAAAAAGGGATAAAAACAGAAATAAACTTTACCAAGAAAATCTATCCGTTAGTAGAAGCATACTGGAACATGTGGGAACTCCCCAGTTTCGAACTGGCTTCGTGGAAGAACAATGTCCATATCTCAGTCTACCCAATTTATTGAAATATGGATGTGGGCTGGACTTTAGCCCTTGGCCAATCAACCCTGGGGGGGTGTTCCTGTCTCAGCCCACAAATGTTTTGTGTTCTGAAATGACCAGAGTCAAATTGGCCCAGAACGGCGCTGATTGCTGGGTCATGGATAGGATTTCCGATACCAGCGCATCATGCCGATCGCAACAGTACCAATCACTGCCTGCCTGCCGCAATCAGGCGCCATATAGCGGTTTTGTGTGGTTCTCCAGGATTCCACACCTGCTAAACATACAGAGTCACATGTACACGTAACCCATCAGGTGTACGATCACAAGGAATTATTTTCATCTCTCTGCCGTTAATATTTTAGCTTTTATGAGAGATAAAAATGGTTCCTTAGATCTCTTGATATTAATCAAAGCTTACAGACTGTCCGGAGCCTTGTGAATGCCCCCTGCAGATCCGTGTGGCCAAGATGACTAGCAGATTTCTTTGAGCCTCAGGAAGCTGGCAATCTATGTTTACTCTAATGGGAACTTTTATTGACATCTAGGTGTCACATTGATCCTAGAAAAAATCTCTGTCCTTTTCAAATGCTAATGAAAGAACATATGTGCATGACTGACATAGAATACTATATTTCTAATAACCCAGAATTAAACTACATCTACAGTTACACTACTTCTACAGATCACATCACATCTAGTTAAGGCAAAACTATCCTACGCTTATATTTTCGTCACAGCCAGGTATACAGGAAGTTTCAGGGTGGGAGCCCTCTTCTTGCTTCGGGAACCCCACAAAGTGGAGATTGTTCCTGCGCAAACGATTTTCCAAATCGCCAATTTTTGCGCGGAGGACCGCTATTTCACCCGTTTGATTTCTCACAGTAACAGATAAGGGATGTACAACATCCTCTAGGGAGCTGATACGTTCTTCATTAGCACCTGTTCTATCCCTTAGAGGAACCTGGGCCTGGGTTTATCTTCATTATTCAGGGGGAAGTCCTGTGCCTGCATGGGATCAGGTTGGGTATCAAACAGGGCAGGAGCAGAGTCACTCACTTAAGCTGCAGGATATCTGTGTGAAGCTGTGGTAGATGGCTGCAGCATGTCACGCTGCTCTGCCTGTGTCCCGACGCCGTCTTGCCATCTGCACCAGGCTAGCTGTCCCGCCGCAGATGGCGGTGCGGGTGGCCTGTATTTCACCATGTGCTCCAGCCAGAAGTATTCCCACATCTGTGGGGAGTATTTTGGTGCCCGTCTGGAGGAAAATGGACTTAGGATGGCTGTAGGATTCCGTTCGATAGCCGGAGCTGTGCTGCTACACGTCTGCTCTCCTCACCATCAAGCCACACCCCCCCATTACATATTCATAGCAAATGACCCTATACTCCACACTGTACATAGTTAAATCATATTGGCAAACTACAGATCTGAATGTCCTGTGTCAGGTTTGGATATTCTGGGCCAAGTGAATGTTTACTGTTTTACCTGTCAACTGATCTCTAACTTTGTTCAACTTTGTGATTAACATTATACTACTTCCTGTTTATGCTTTTCTGCTTCCCCAAATCTTCTCCCTGCTAACTTGATAGATCTGATGATGCGGATTCATTGTCCAGTGAACAAGTTTGAGGCAATGAGGTGACACTGGAAGGTGTATTGCTGAACCAGAAAATAAGCGCATCGCCTGCCTGCTTGTGTAGTGTTACAGATGTACGTAATTAGAAGTTATTTGGCAGCTAAAACAAACATAAATATACTATAGCTTTATATTTAACCATTTTCCTGCAGTTATGCAAAAATGAAACATCCTAGCAGTTAGGACATGTGTTATCAAATTATGATTATCTCTACTCTACCCATACAACTCACACTTACCCTCGGATCAATGACAAGGTAAGTCTTAATGTCCATTTCCTTAAGATAAGGATCCCTTATTTCTCCATGCCCTTCTTCCACACTATAAGCTCCATTTAAGTGTTTCAGTGTTGCTTCTGTGATGTGGACCCGACTAACAAAACAAGAGAAATGCAATTTTATTTAAGACATGGTGGTATAAGGGATTTACACAGCGACTATACTATAACTGCATCTTGTTACTGCTACAGATATTTTATTGTAAATCATCCAGTTGTAAATCTTTAAATTATTAACTACAAACATCAAAAGTCCATTTACTCAATTGTTTCCCTGTATTCCAGTGATAGAACTATTATACTGCACTTCTAAGTTACTACTTTTGTCAATGTGCAAGTAGTATCTTTCTACACTGATTAATAAGCTCTGCTTTTTAAACTATAAGAAATAATTAAAATGTAAATTGTTTTAATTTACATTGTACCAAAAGGTATTCGATAGTACAGATATAAATAAGACATTGTATACAGAGCTGCTAGATGATAACGTTGATAAAGTTAAAAAAAGATAGAGAAAAATGTTTTATTTAAAAACTAGCAAAACCTGCAATTGTGGCATCGAGCATGGGAGATAACAATCAACAGGCACCAAAGTTGGCATTACTGCTTGTCTGGTGATGTAGGGGGTGAATAATCTGTGGAATTCAGTGCAACAAAAGATTTTCTTTTTAATTACCAACATTGTAATTAATGCGGAATGTTTCTTATCGACACCCCTCTCCATTCACATCAGGAAAAAAGTAAGAAAATATTGGATCTGTCTGGCATTTTCTTTTTATATTTGGATAGATGTGCTACCAGCAGGTAGCAAGTGGGAGCTGAAATTATTTTAACATGTTAACAAATCCTCTATTACAGTGGTTGCCAACCAGTTTTGGTGGTCCCCAGGGGTTCTGCCGCAAATCAACACTGTGGCGGATGTATACCGCCCAATGTTGTTTCCAGTGTTGTTCTTAATGCATGCTAAAAGTCAATACTGTCGCCACATATTGATACCTGATGTCTCCCCTGTACTTTTGGCTCCTGTGAACTCAATGGGAGGTGCCAGGAGTAGTGCAGAGAGTGGGAGCTGAAGAAGGAGAGGACTTCCAATGACAGCGCTGATCACAGACTGTGGGAGGGAGCACAGACCTTAAGCACATGGCTGGATAGGGAGGTGAGATCCAATGATGAGTCTGTGCAAGGCAGCAGTGTGATGCAGAGTGCAGGGGGGAAGAGAGCAGGAACATTGTGTGTATAAGGCAGCAGTGTGATCCAGGGGTAGGGAGGCAGAGCACTGGAGCATTGTGTGTGCAAGGCATGTAAAAATTCATGTAATTTTTCATTCAGTAATCGTCCGGATTCAAAATTATGAGTTTAGCGGTCCGTAAGGTTGGCAACCACTGCTCTAGCAGAAAGAACAAAAAGTGAATAAGTAATTTGCATATCATGCTCACATCATTCCATTACATGGAATATGCTGGCTGTTGGTATTTATGGAATGGAATGCAGTGTGTATGGAAACATTATATGCTTAGCATTCCTTTTAATCAAATTGACTAAACATTGGAGCCAAAAATTATCTAAAAACATCTTACCGAACAGTGTAGCAACAATTCTAACTATAATTTGTGACAATAAAACCAAGAGACAGAGACAGTTTTAGGCACGGTCAGACAGCCAGCAAGTAAGGCATCACTGGCTGTCACATTTATAAGTAACAATACTAGAGAGCCACTTATTTTACTGTTGTGGGTTTAGTAACACTAAATATAAGTCTGTATATGCAGTAAAGCATGCCTGTTATACATAGGGATTATAGGGATTATTCTTCTGCACTGTGTGAAAAGGTTGTTTGATCCTGTATGCACAGATCCTCCTCCTCTTCCACTGACTCCAAAACATGTCTGGATGAGACAGAGTTACTGGAGTCAGCTGCACATGCTCAGTTTGATGTATATTGCTAGAGAGATTTTTTTTTCGTGGGAGAGTGCATGTGATCAGCACAGGGCCAATCAGCACTGTCCAGAAAGAGGGTCAGGGGTCCTGCATCCTGATAGGGCAGCCAGTGAAGTATGAAAACCCCTCCTACAAGCTTTAACCAGGCATTGATAGAAGTCACAAGACTGCTATATACTGCTGATGAGAAAAGGTATTTAGTACCTTTAGTATTAAAGGAGAAGTCCAGCCTGAGGTTTTTAGGCTGGGCTCCTCCTAAAAGTCACAGGAGTGCAAATCGTTTTGCAAGCCTGTGACCTGTTTTCAGCGGAGAGCGGTCTAAAGTCTGCTTTCCCTGACATCACTGCTATCAGTCGAGGCAGCGTGTCATCCTGACTTCCAAAGTCTGGATCCGCTAGCTGCCTTGACAGATGGCTGTCTCAGCAAGCTGCTGAGATGGCCGCTCCCCGCCCCTCCACACCTCATCAGGAGATCGCTGGTACCATGCAGGTCTCCAACAGATCGGCCAGTATATCTTGTGCCCGTACAGCCCATACATCCTGTACGGGCAAGCAGACACAATTTCACAGGAAGAGAGAATAAACGACTAGTGCTGTGGTAGTTCATTGAAAACTACACTCCGACAGCCGCAACTTGTAATTTTCCATTCACAGGATACTGTGAATGAGTGAGTGACGCAGCCGGGCGCGTGGGCCACATTTTTTTTTAAATTGTGACAGCTAGCAGAGGGGGGGGGGGAGAGATCCCTGCTAGCTGTCAGATTAGTGATCAGGGAGGTGCAGGGGCCGGTCTGTTCATAACACGGTACATGTTACCCCCTGAATATGGGTGTAACATGTAACAAGTTACAAAAGGTGAACTTGGTTTTCAAACAATCATCTTTAGCTTTACCTACAACTATGGGGTGTAAAGGACTATGTAAATGATCTGTTCATGATACATAGTATAATCAGAGAGGCATTCCCTCTATATAATTGTTGGCAAATCTAAACAAAATGGCAAAACCTGATTTTTCAGGCCATCTTAAACACTAGTAACATTTCCCCACATTCACCAAATAGAATCAGACTGTCGGATTTTCAAGTATTATCTGTAATTTTGCATCTGCTTGGAAGCAATGGGGAAAATAACAGTTATACAAAACCAATGTTTTGTATTATTCCTTTAACACATTTCTAAGATTATTTTACCCTGGTACTCCTGCAGATTCCATACGATTAGCCAAGGAGACATCATGTGACCAAACATCAAATTGCCATTTTCGCAATCCTATGACACCACAGAGAACATTTCCAGAATGCACTCCAACCCTCATATTAATATCTGCTCCAGTAGCTTCTCTCACTTGCCTAAGGAAACAAAAATGCACATAATTATGAAAGACCCCACAAAACACATGCACTGTAGATACAAAGTTCAGCTAAATACTATCAGATCTATCATTCTTACAAAACACAGAACATGTGGCAAATGCTTTGTAACTTACAGAATCTAATCACTGATCAACGTTCATCTTTTTTCATTGTTCTGAAAATATTTTACATTTAAAGCTGAACTCAGTGATAATGTGTAATCTTCCAGTTCTGTAACTTCTAGCTACTGTGGCCTAATGTTTGACCTATACCTAATAAAGTCCTAAAATTTAGCTGGAAATGCATGTGTATCTCACAACCCCTCCATGCAGTAACATGGCGCATCCATCACTTCTACAACCCTCTTGTGAGCACTGCACTCTAGGGTGATTCTTAAAGTGACACTAAAGGCAAAACTTTTTCTTTTCCACCTTGGATAGAATAAGGGAAGGTTATAACCCCTGTCAGATTTGTGCCATCTATGTCCCACTGGGGAAATTCCCCTTCACTTTCTGTCCCATAGCCAGAACAGGAAGTGACAGGAAATCCTTCAAAAGTAATAGAGTTCCAGTGTGTCACAAAGGTCACCAGAACAAGTGCCCCATTGGAAGATCTCCCCACTATTCCTATTCTGACATTTGGGATTTTCTTTTACTTTCACTTTCCATAACACTCAGAGGCGTATCTAGTGAAAATGGCGCCTATGGCAAGCACTGAAACTGCGCCCCTGTCAAAAAAAAAAAAACAGCTAACAAAACTACAAGTCAAGCTCTTTAATCCTTCTATTAACAAATTATGGATTAGTACTATATAAACTGCCCAATGGATCAGTTCGCCCCTGGTCATTAAACATTCTACATTCAGTGAAAGTTCATGTAATGCAAAGTTTGCTCTGCATGAACTTTCACTGAATGTAGAATGTTTAACCACTTGACGACCGCCGCGCGACGATGTACGTCGGCAGAGTGGCACGGGCAGGCAAAAGGGCTTACATGTACGTCCTTGCCTGCCCGCGGGTGGGGGGTCCGATTGGACCCCCCCCCGGTGCCAGCGGCGGTCGGATTCAGGTCAGGGGCGATCAAAGGTGAGGGGGAAGCCACTCATTCATGGCTCCCCCCTCGCAATCGCTCCTGGCCAATGACAGACTTCCTCGGCTTCTGTAATGTAAACAGAAGCGGAGGAAGTGATGTCATCTCTCCTCGAGCCGGTCTTTTCGTTCCGGCGCCGAGGAGAGAAGACATCCAAGTAAGTTTGCACCAACACTACACTAACAGTAGAACACGCAGGCACACTTGTCACCCCCCCATCACCCCACAGTCACCCCCCTGTACCCCCTGTCACACTGACACCAAAAGCAGTTTTTTGTTTTTTTTCTGATTATTGCATTGGTGTCAGTTTGTCACAGTTATAAGTGTTAGGGCAGTTAGGGTTAGCCCCCTTTAGGTCTGGGGTACCCCCCTTTAGGTCTAGGGTACCCCCCTAACCCCCCCAATAAAGTTTTAACCCCGTGATCACCCCCCGTCGCCAGTGTCACTAAGCGATCGTTTTTCTGATCGCTGTATTAGTGACACAGGTGACGCTAGTTAGGGAGGTAAGTATATAGGTTTGCCGTCAGTGTTTTATAGCGACAGGGACCCCTATATACTACCTAATAAAGGTTTTAACCCCCTGATTGCCTCCTAGTTAACCCTTTCACTAGTGATCACCATATAATTGTTACGGGTGACGCTGGTTAGTTTGTTTATTATAGTTTTAGGGCACCCGCCGTTTATTACCTTATAAAGGTTTAACCCCCTAATTGCCCAGCGGTGATATAAGTTAAGTTTTTAGGGTCAGATAAGGTCTGCGTCGCCCCAGGCAGCGTCAGGTTAGCGCCAGTAGCACTAAAACCCACGCACGCAGCATACACCTCCCTTAGTGCTATAGTATCTGAACGGATCGATATCTGATCCGATCAGATCTATACTAGCATCCCCAGCAGTTTAGGGTCCTCAAAAACGCAGTGGTAGCGGGATCAGCCCAGATACCTGCTAGCACCTGCGTTTTGCCCCTCGGCCCAGCCCAGCCAAGTGCAGTATCGATCACTGACATTTACAAAACACTAAACACATAACTGCAGCGTTCGCAGAGTCAGGCCTGATCCCTGCGATCGCTAACAGTTTTTTGGTAACGTTTTGATACAGTCGCTGACAGTCAGGAGCTTTTTTGCCTGTGAGTCTCACTAGTGTACCCCTAAATTTAGAGCCCAAAATGGCAAATCGAAGGTACACTAGTGAAGAGGCCTACACGTTTCTGAGCATGACAGATAGTGAAGAGGAAGTCACTCATCTGTCAGATTCAGGCTCAGAATACGATCCTGTAGAGGACAGCGGCTCCATGACAGATAGCTCTGGCGACGGAGTTGTGGTCCCTGCCAAGGTCAGGCGTACCAGACCCCGGACTTCTTCTTCTGTCCTTGAAGTGCAAGAACCGCAGGGCTCTCGTATGGAGCAGAGAAGTACTAGCGCCGCTATTCCTTCTGGTGAACTGGCAAGCACCAGCGGCCTAGTACACCCTGGTCGTACATCCAGCACTGCAGTAACACTTGGTGACGTGGCGAGTCCCATAAGTGCAGTTCAAGCTGGCGAGGTGGCAAGCACAAGTAGTGTCCCGCTGCCACCAAGAAGACAAAGACAGGCCCGTCGTGCCCATAGTGCCCTTCCTGCTGCATTCGCCAATCCGAATTGGGAACCCACCACTTCTGCAGCACCCGTACTTCCCCCATTCACAGGCCAACCCGGAATTCAGGTGGAAACAGTTGATTTTACGCCACTGGATTTTTATTCACTGTTTTTCACCGAAGATCTCTATAGATCTATTGTGGACCAAAGCAATTTATACGCTGGTCAACACATCGCCACTAATCCCCAGTCCTAGCTTGCCAGAGATTGGAGACCAATTACGGTCTCCGAATTTAAGATCTTTCCGGGCCTTTCCCTCAACATGGGCTTGAATAAAAAGAGTAAGTTGCGGTCATATTGGTCCACTGACCCAATTTACCATGCGCCCGTGTTCTCTGCCTCCATGGCCAGGGCACGATACGAGCAGATCTTGCGGTTCATGCACTTCAACGACAATGAACTCTGTCATCCTCGTGGAGACCCTGAATACGATCGGCTCTACAAAATTCGGCCCCTCGTAAACCACTTCATCCAACGTTTTGCAGACTTGTTTACTCCCCATCAAGTTGTCTGCGTTGATGAGTCCCTGATTAAATTTTCTGGCCGCTTGTCATTCAAACAGTACCTTCCCAGCAAGCGTGCCAGATACGGGGTCAAGATATATAAGCTCTGTGACAGGGCCACAGGCTATACATGTAGTTTTATGGTTTACGAGGGCAAAGATAGTCACGTAGAGCCGACAAACTGCCCTGACTACATAGGAAGTGCTGGCAAGATAGTGTGGGACTTGGTGTAACCCTTATTCGGAAAGGGGTACCACTTGTACGTGGACAATTATTACACGAGCGTGCCACTTTTTAGTCACTTGTTTGATCAGCAGATTGGAGCATGTGGCACCGTGCGACCTAATCGCCGGGGCTTTCCCCAGCGGCTTGTAGATTCCCATCTTAGGCTGGGGGAGAGAGCCTGCTTGCAGTGTAATAATTTGCTCGCTATGAAGTGGAGGGATAAGAAGAATGTTTTCATTCTCACCTCCCTTCATGCAGACATGACGGCCCAAATTACTACGGCGACTGGTGTTGTGGAGAAACCCCTCTGTGTCCACGAATATAACCAAAATATGGGAGGGGTGGACCTCAGCGACCAGTTGTTGGCGCCGTACCTAGTTGCCCGTAAGGCCAGACGCTGGTACAAAAAAGTGTCTGTTTATTTATTTCAATTGGCTTTGCTGAACGCTCATGTGCTATACAGAGCTTCAGGACGGACTGGATCCTTCCTTACATTCCAGGAAGAGATTGTCAGAGCCCTTCTGTTTCCAGACGGTGCTTCACCTCACCTTCCCCAACCAAATGCAGTAAGCCGACTGCATGAGAGGCATTTTCAATATGTCCTCCCGAGTACCCCTACCCAACGAGCCCCCCAAAGAAAATGTCGTGTCTGCAGAAAGCGCGGATTTAGGCATGACACCCGGTATTATTGTCCCTCCTGTCCTGGCAATCCTGGTCTTTGCATTGGTGAATGTTTTGAGCGCCACCATACACTAGTTGAGTTTTAGCGTAGGGTACAGCATTGCACAGACTAGGACACACTTTCACAGGGTCTCCCAAGATGCCATCGCATTTTGAGAGACTCAAACCTGGAACCGTTACAGTTTTAAAAGTTACAGTTATAAAAAAAATGTAAAAAAAAAAAAAAAAAAATACACAAAAAAAATATAAAATAAAAAAACCAAAAATAGTTGTCGTTTTATTGTTCTCTCTCTCTATTTTCTCTCTATTGTTCTGCTGCATGAAAAAAAAGTTAACAATATATGCCCAAGGACCAGCAACGTACTGGTATGTTGCTGGACTTTGAGTGGTTATACCAGAATGATGCCTGCAAGTTTAGGTATCGTCTTGGTATCATTCTTTTCAGCCAGCAGTCGGCTTTCATGTAAAAGCAATCCTAGCGGCTAATTAGCCTCTAGACTGCTTTTACAAGCAGTGGGAGAGAATGCCCCCCCCCCTCCCCACCATCTTCCATGTTTTTCTCTGGCTCTCCTGTCCCAACAGGGAACCTGAAAATGCAGCCGGTGATTCAGCCAGCTGACCATAGAGCTGATCAGAGACCAGAATGGCTCCAAACATCTCTATGGCCTAAGAAACCGGAAACTGCAAGCATTTCATGACTTAGATTTCGCCAGATGTAAACAGCGCCATTGGGAAATTGGGAAAGCATTTTATCACACCAATCTTGGTGTGGTCAGATGCTTTGAGGGCAGAGGAGAGATCTAGGGTCTAATAGACCCCAATTTTTTCAAAAAAAGAGTACCTGTCACTACCTATTGCTATCATAGGGGATATTTACATTCCCTGAGATAACAATAAAAATGATTAAAAAACATAAAAATGAAAGGAACAGTTTAAAAATAAGATAAAAAAAAAAAAAAGAAGAAAAAAAAAAAAAAAGCACCCCTGTCCCCCCTGCTCTCGCGAAAAGGCGAACGCAAGCTTCGGTCTGGCGTCAAATGTAAACAGCAATTGCACCATGCATGTGAGATATCACCGCGAAGGTCAGATCGAGGGCAGTAATTTTAGCAGTAGACCTCCTCTGTAAATCTAAAGTGGTAACCTGTAAAGGCTTTTAAAGGCTTTTAAAAATGTATTTAGTTTGTCGCCACTGCACGTTTGTGCACAATTTTAAAGCATGTCATGTTTGGTATCCATGTACTCGGCCTAAGATCATCTTTTTTATTTCATCAAACATTTGGGCAATATAGTGTGTTTTAGTGCATTAAAATTTTAAAAAGTGTGTTTTTTCCCCAAAAAATGTGTTTGAAAAATCGCTGCGCAATTACAGTGTGAAAAAAAAATGAAACACCCACCATTTTAATCTGTAGGGCATTTGCTTTAAAAAAATATATAATGTTTGGGGGTTCAAAGTAATTTTCTTGCAAAAAAAAAAATGTTTTCATGTAAACAAAAAGTGTCAGAAAGGGCTTTGTCTTCAAGTGGTTAGAAGAGTGGGTGATGTGTGACATAAGCTTCTAAATGTTGTGCATAAAATGCCAGGACAGTTCAAAAACCCCCCAAATGACCCCATTTTGGAAAGTAGACACCCCAAGCTATTTGCTGAGAGGCATGTTGAGTCCATGGAATATTTTATATTGTGACACAAGTTGCGGGAAAAAGACAATTTTTTTTTCTTTTTATGCACAAAGTTGTCACTAAATGATATATTGCTCAAACATGCCATGGGAATATGTGAAATTACACCCCAAAATAAATTCTGTTGCTTCTCCTGAGTACGGGGATACCACATGTGTGAGACTTTTTGGGAGCCTAGCCGCGTACGGGACCCCGAAAATCAAGCACCGCCTTCAGGCTTTCTAAGGGCGTAAATTTTTGATTTCACTCTTCACTGCCTATCACAGTTTTGGAGGCCATGGAATGCCCAAATGGCACAACCCCCCCCCCCCAATGACCCCATTTTGGAAAATAGACACCCCAAGCTATTTGTTGAGAGGTATAGTGAGTATTTTGCAGACCTCACTTTTTGTCACAAACTTTTGAAAATTGAAAAAAGAAAAAAAAATGTTTTTCTTGTCTTTCTTCATTTTCAAAAACAAATGAGAGCTGCAAAATACTCACCATGCCTCTCAGCAAATAGCTTGGGGTGTCTACTTTCCAAAATGGGGTCATTTGGGGGGTTTTGTGCTATCTTGGCATTTTATGGCCTTCAAAACTGTGATAGGTAGTGAGAAGTGAAATCAAAAATTTACGCCCTTAGAAATCATGAAGGCGGTGCTTGGTTTTCGGGGCCCCGTACGCGGCTAGGCTCCCAAAAAGTCCCACACATGTGGTATCCCCATACTCAGTAGAAGCAGCTAAATGTATTTTGGGGTGCAATTCCACATATGCCCATGGCCTGTGTGAGCAATATATCATTTAGTGACAACTTTGTGCAAAAAAAACCCAAATTTGTCACTTTCCTGCAACTTGTGTCAAAAAATAAAATATTCCATGCTCAACATGCCTCTCAGCAAATAGCTTGGGGTGTCTACTTTCCAAAATGGGGTCATTTGGGGGGGGGTTTGTGCCATCTGGGCATTTTATGGCCTTTAAAACTGTGATAGGTAGTGGGGAGTGAAATCAAAAATGTATGCCCTTAGAAATCCTGAGATTGGTTTTCAGGGGCCCCGTACGCGGCTAGGCTCCCAAAAAGTCCCACACATGTGGTATCCCCGTACTCAGGAGAAGCAGCTGAATGTATTTTTGGGTGCAATTCCACATATGCCCATGGCCTGTGTGAGCAATATATCATTTAGTGACAACTTATTGTAAATATTTTTTTTTTTTTTTTGTCATTATTCAATCACTTGGGACAAAAAAAAATATTCAATGGGTTCAACATGCCTCTCAGCAATTTCCTTGGGGTGTCTACTTTCCAAAATGGGGTCATTTGTGGGGGTTTTGTACTGCCCTGCCATTTTAGCACCTCAAGAAATGACATAGGCAGTCATAAACTAAAAGCTGTGTAAATTCCAGAAAATGTACCCTAGTTTGTAGATGCTATAACTTTTGCGCAAACCAATAAATATACGCTTATTGACATTTTTTTTACCAAAGACATGTGGCCGAATACATTTTGGCCTAAATGTATGACTAAAATTGAGTTTATTGGATTTTTTTTATAACAAACAGTAGAAAATATCATTTTTTTTCAAAATTTTCGGTCTTTTTCCATTTATAGCACAAAAAATAAAAATGGCAGAGGTGATCAAATACCATCAAAGGAAAGCTCTATTTGTGGGAAGAAAAGGACGCAAATTTCGTTTGGGTACAGCATTGCATGACCGCGCAATTAGCAGTTAAAGCGACGCAGTGCCAAATTGGAAAAAGTCCTCTGGTCCTTAGGCAGCATAATGGTCCGGGGCTGAAGTGGTTAAGGAGCTTGTTGCACAAATCCCTTTATTAAACTTTATGATATCTATTTATTTAATCCATATTGAGCACTATTTGATTGTGTGTATATGCCAAGCAGAAGCAGCCAATCAAATATGGTGCTCAATATGGATTAAATTAATATGCATCGCCATAAATATCAGAAATAAAAGTGTAATAAGGTGATTTGTGCAACAGCAGGTACTACTTTTAAATAGACTGCGAATGTGACTACAGCAGATGACCAGACTGCGAATGTGACTACAGCTGATGACCAGACTGCGAATACAGGAGATGACCAGACTGCGAATACAGGAGATGACCAGACTGCGAATGCAACATACTACAGGAGATGACCAGACTGCCAATGCGACATACTACAGGAGATGACCAGACTGCGAATGCGACATACTACAGGAGATGACCAGTCTGCGAATGCGACATACTACAGGAGATGACCAGAATGCCAATGCGACATACTACAGGAGATGACCAGAATGCCAATGCGACATACTACAGGAGATGACCAGAATGCCAATGCGACATACTACAGGAGATGACCAGTCTGCGAATGCGACATACTACAGGAGATGACCAGTCTGCGAATGCGACATACTACAGGAGATGACCAGTCTGCGAATGCGACATACTACAGGAGATGACCAGAATGCGAATGCGACATACTACAGGAGATGACCAGTCTGCGAATGCGACATACTACAGGAGATGACCAGTCTGCGAATGCGACATACTACAGGAGATGGCCAGTCTGTGAATGCGACATACTACAGGAGATGACCAGTCTGCGAATGCGAGATGACCAGTCTGCGAATGCAACATACTACAGGAGATGACCAGACTGCGAATGTGACATACTACAGCAGATGACCAGACTGCGAATGTGACATACTAACACTACACAGGATAAATAGAGAGAGTGAATCTCCCTAATGGGGACACAGACAGCAATAGAACCTGACAAGAGTTCTAATCCCTCTCCACTCTATCCAAAACAAAAAAAATATATGTTTTGCATTTAGTGACATTTTAAATACAACCCATGAAGCATCACTGTATCTGAATGGTTGCTTCTATAATACCAGATTTTACCAGTGGGGGTACTTCTGAATAAAGCTTCATGTACATGGGATGTTTTAAAACCTCTCCTGAATGATTTAACTTGACAGATAGCAACCGGGGTTTAAAAATGTCCGTTTGCGTTTAGAACCGTTTTTTACATTGAAAATAGTAAAAAAAATTTCTATTACAAACGCCTGTGAATGAAATGCGGCTAAACACGATTTACCACGTTTCAACGCGTTTACAAGCTGTTACAGGCATTTGTAATTTCAAATGCCTCTGAATTTCCGTCCTGAATGCATTTTTTTGCATTCCACAAAATGCTGGTAAACTCAACTGCCTAGAAACTACTATAAACTAAATAATAGTAAATACTATAAACTAAATAATATTGATAAGATAACACAGAGGAGAGTTCAGGGGCAGCTGAAAAAAAACGCCCAACTGCTCCTAAACATTCGTTTACCAGCAGCAGTGTACATGAAGCCTTAAAAGGGGCTGTAAACCCTTGTGTTTTTTCACCTTAATACATCCTATGCATTAAGGTGAAAAAACTTCTGGCAGTGACTGGCCCCCTAGCCCCCCCCCCTTTTTACTTACCCAAGCCACGTATTTCCCTCGGCG
Organism: Aquarana catesbeiana; assembly: GCF_042186555.1. Classification (NCBI taxonomy): domain Eukaryota; kingdom Metazoa; phylum Chordata; class Amphibia; order Anura; family Ranidae; genus Aquarana; species Aquarana catesbeiana. Next base: position 139,450,279 of record NC_133334.1, read on the forward strand.
GAGACACACTGTCCCTCTCTGCACTGGGTCCTAGCTCTTGATTGGACAGATTGATAGCAGCACAGCCATTGGCTTCCGCTGCTGTTAATCAAATCCAATGACACAGACATCGGGGGGCGGGGCTGAGTCCGGCATGCGTGTCTATGGACGCCGAATGCTGGACTCGGGAGCGCGCCCGCAAGGTAATCCCCCAGGAGAGCACTTCTCCTAGGGGGTTATCTGATGTGGGGAGGAGCCACGAGAGCCGCCAAGGGACCCCAGAAGAGGAGGATCGGGGCCACTCTGTGCAAAACGAGCTGCACAGTGGAGGTAAGTATGACATGTTTGTTATTTTAAATTAAAAAACAAAAACAAAGGCTATTTATAATCTGACATTATGTCATCGGATTGGTATATCTAAAAATGCATATATTAATTCTCAATTCTCTTTCTGTATTGCATTCCCACTCACGGTTTCAAAGTTCCTTCAATTCCACCATTCCTCCCACACTCCAAAGACATGTTGGTAGGTTAATTGGCTGCTGTATAAATTGGCCCTAGTATGTGTATGTATGAATGTGAGTTAGGGACCTTAGATTGTAAGCTCCTTGAGGGCATGGACTGATGTGAATGTACAATATATGTGAATATATGTGTAAAATGCTGTATAAATTGATGGCACTATATAAGTACCTGTAATAAATAAATAAAATAAATTCACATTTTTTTTTAAGTTTTCTCTCATTCCAAATTAAAAACTCATGAGTTATCATAGGCATATGCTAAACGTTGTAATGTTCTGTTAGTTATGGAACCATCTTCTTATATCGCATTTTCTCATATTTTTACCTAGATTTAAATAAAACAGCCTAAATGATAGGTGTTCTCACTGCCTTAGTCCAGTATTCATTTTAACATATTTCATTTGTGTCCTTGCCTTTTCCATAGCTTCTCATGTAGGGGCTTTGAGCCAGAAACTCCTCTGGGTTGAGAAGATCATCTTAAATTAAAGATCTTTTTCATTCAGGACTGTCAGCTGCAAGCATCCTAGTTTCCTCCACTAGCATTTGGCCACTGCAGGAAACAGTAAGAATATAGGGGCTGGTGAAAAAAAAACACATGGCAAAGCACTGGACCAGGGATCTGACAAGACCTGAAAGTTTGCTGGATGCTTAAGATTTTAAACATGATTATCCCATCAACCCAGCAGAGGTCAGCAGCACGGCAGTTAGACAGGCAAGTATTGTAGGACTATATTTTATCTTTTGAAACGAGTAATAGAGTGGCTTTAACCTAATATTTTAACATAGACCTAAAACACTCTGGGAGATTTACGCTCTAGATTTTTCCTGTTTACCATTATCATTGAAAGTGAAAGTAAAATCCCAAATTTTGGGTTGTCCCCTGAAAAGTGAAAGAAAATCTTCCAATGGGGACACTAGTTCTGGTGACCTGGGGGTCCCCAAGAAATTCCCTTAATTTGCAGGGATTTCCTCTCACTTCCTGTTTCGCTATTGGACAGGAAGTGAAGCGAAATCTCTGCAATGAAACAGAGATGACGGGAAAAAAAATCTGACAGGGGTTATATCCCTCCTCTAATCTATCCCAAATGGTAAAAAAAAGTTTTGCCCATAGTTCTACTTTAACTCTCAACATTTAACACTTTACCTGACCACTAATACTAAACCTGCGACTGAACTGCCTAATACTTAACATTAACCATTCAATTTAACCAGTTGCCGACCGCCGCACGCCGATGTACATCAGCACAATGGCACGGGCAGCCATAAGGGCTTACCTGTACGTCCCTGCCTGCCCGCAGGACCCCCCCCCTGCCTGCGGCAGTCGGATTACCGTCAGGAGCGATCCGCGTCGAGGGGGAGGCCACTGATTCATGGCCACCCCCTCACGATTGCTCCTGAGGAATGAGAATCTTCCTCTGCTGCTGTAATGTAAACAGCGGCAGAGGAAGTGATGTCATTGCTCCTCGTGAAGCCTTTTCGTTTCCGGCTTTTGAGGAGAGAAGACATCAAGTTTGCACCAACACTACACGTACAGTAGAACACTCTAGGCACACTTTTCAGCCCCGATCACCCCCCTGTATCCCCTGTCATAGTGACACCAATAGCAGTTTTTTTTTTTTTTCTGATTATTGCATTGGTGTCATTTTGTGACAGTTATAAGTGGTAGGGCAGTTATTGTTAGGCCCCTTTAGGTCTAGGGTACCCCCCTAACCCCCCCTAATAAAGTTTTAACCCCTTGATAACCCCCCATCGCCAGTATCACTAAGCAATCGTTTATCTGATCGCTGTATTAGTGTCACAGGTGACGCTAGTTAGGCAGGTAAGCATTTAGGTTCGCCTGATTGTCCCCTAGTTAAACCTTTCACCAGTGATCACCATATAACTGTTATGGGCGACGCTGGTTAGTTAGTTAGTTTTTTATAGTGTCAGGGCACCTGCCGTATATAACCTAATAAAGGTTTAACCCCCTGATCGCCCGGCGGGTGAGATAACTTAGGTTTTAGGGTCAGATAGGGTCTGCGTCGCCCCAGGCAGCATCAGGTTAGTGCCAGTACCGCTAACACCCACGTACGCAGCATACACCTCCCTTAGTGGTATAGTATCTGAACGGATCAATATCTCATCCAATCAAATCTATACTAGCGTCCCCAGCAGTTTAGGGTTCCCAAAAACGCAGTGTTAGCGGGATCAGCCCGGATACCTGCTAGCACCTGCGTTTTGCCCCTCCGTCCTGCCCAGCCCAGCCCACCCAAGTGCAGTATCGATCGATCACTGTCACTTACAAAAACACTAAACACATAACTGCAGAGTCAGGCCTGATCCCTGCGATCGCCAACAGTTTTTTGATACGGTCACTAACAGTCAGGAGCATTTTTGCCTGTGAGTCTCACTAGTGTACCACTAAATTTAGAGCCCAAAATGGAAAATCGAAGGTACACTAGTGAAGAGGCCTACACGTTTCTGAGCATGACAGATAGTGAAGAGGAAGTCACTCATCTGTCAGATTCAGGCTCAGAATACAAACCTGTAGACAGCAGCGGCTCCAGATAGCTCTGACGACGGAGTTGTGGTCCCTGCCAAGGTCAGGCGTACCTGACCCCAATCTTCTTCTTCTGCTGTTGAGGTGCAAGAACCGCAGGGCTCTCGTATGGAGCAGAAAAGTACTAGTGCCGCTATTCCTTCTGATGAACTGGTATCTTGGCATTTTATGGCCTTCGAAACTGTGATAGGTAGTGAGGAGTGAAATAAAAAATTTACGCCCTTAGAAATCCTGAAGGCGGTGATTGGTTTTCGGGGCCCCGTACGCAGCTAGTTTCCCAAAAAGTCCTACACATGTGGTATCCCCATACTCAGGAGAAGCAGCAGAATGTATTTTGGGATGTAATTCCACATATGCCCATGGCCTGTTTTGAGCAAAATATCATTTAGTGACAACTTTGTGCAAAAAAGAAAGTTTGTCATTTTCCCGCAACTTGTATAAAATATTCAATGGGCTCAACATGCCTCTCAGCTATTTCTTTGGGGTGTCTACTTTTCCAAAATGGGGTCATGGGGGGGGGGGGTTGTACTGCCCTGCCATTTTAGCACCTCAAGAAATGAGATAGGCAGTCATAAACTAAAAGTAAATTCCAGAAAATGTACGCTATAACTTTTGCGCAAACCAATAAATATACGCTAATTGACTTTTTTTTTTTACCAAGGACATGTGGCTGAATACATTTTGGCCTAAATGTATGACTAACATTGAGTTTATTGGATTTTTTTTTATAACAAAAAGTAGAAAATATCATTTTTTTTCAAAATCTTCGGTCTTTTTCCCTTTATAGCGCAAAAAATAAATACCGCAGAGGTGATCAAATACCATAAAAAAAAAAAAAAAAAAAAACTCTATTTGTGGGAAAAAAAGGATGCAAATTTCGTTCGGGCACAACATTGCATGACCGCACAATTAGCAGTTAAAGCGACGCAGTGCCAAATTGTAAAAAGTGCTCTGGTCAGGAAGGGGGTAAAACCTTCTGGGGCTGAAGTGGTTAAAACCTAACGTCACCTGTAAAATAATCCCAAGGAACCCCAAAATAAAATGCTTTTGGCATCTAAATTCCAGTTTCAGGCACCTGATGCATTGGAGCAATACAAGCGAGCCTCACATTTTAATGCACGGCTCACTTTAATTGGTAAACCATTTTAGGTCATGCTTTCTTTCAATATTCATGTGAACATACTTAATTGCATCACACATGTCCAGCCCCATCTTGACACAGTTCCTGGCATTGTTGGGTAAAGACACTGGCAGACCAGATACGCAGTAGTAACAATCTCCTAAAATCTTGATCCTCATACATTCATTTTCCTGTAAAGAAAGCACATCAAAAAATTATGAGGTTTCCCATGTTGAAATATATAAGTAGCATTTCAGAGAAACCTAAGCTGTAAATGTTTAAGCAGAACCCCTACATTTCTGTCATTGCTTACAGAATGTACTATTTTTTGTGCACAATAGAAGTGAACTTTTCATGTGAATGTTTTTAAAATTTTTTAAATAGAGACAGTTTTAAATTGAAAGCTCTACGAGATATGTTTTTATTCTCTTCTAAGCTGCTAAAACCTGCAAACCCATTGCACTAACTGGTTCCCATCCCCTGCTGTTTAACCCCTTAACTTGTTTTATATATGAGGCACATCCTGGCAGGTAAGATCCCTTTCACAGAGAAGTGAACTCGCGGGACGTGTGTTGACACAAGAAAACACTATTATTTATTGGATGAAATACACTTTCGCACTAGAAGTATTTGGACACTTTATATTGAACATGTTTTTAAAAACTGTTTATACGGGGGGGGCAGGAGGCGGAGCCTAGCGGAGCAGACATGCATTGTTAGAGCTCCACACCGCTGAGGAGAGAAAAGAAGGACAAAGCGGAGCCTGCAGGCTCAAAAGGTATCCATTTGAACCTTTTTGCCCCAGGGAACAAACTGTGAAAGTTTGGGCAGGAAATATGGTACTGGGAGGAAACCGTGGCAGAAATAAAAATCACCTCACAAAGAGCTCACAGGCACTCACTGCAGCTAAAGCAGCTCCAGTCACCTCACAAGATACAGCATCAGGGCGCTCTCACAGACAGAAAATGTCACAGCAAGACTCTCCATTTGAGTCAGATACAGAACAAATCCTCTCACAAACTTCTCCACAAGCCTCCTCAGTATCCCCAGTAATATTATTACAATTTGAAAAGATGCTTCATAAGGCTTTAAAACAAACCTCAGACCAAATAACAAACAGCCTAACCAAAGAAATAAGAGAGCTGGGAAACCGCACCGCAGCCTTAGAAATAAAAATGGATGAAATTGAAATTACAACCCAAGAAAATATAACAGAATTGGAACAATTAAAAAAAGAGAATTTAATACTTCAAACTAAGCTCGAAGATTACGAAAATAGAGCCAGACGTTCAAACTTGCGCATAAGGGGAATACCTGAAACTGTGACAGACCTGCAATCTACTATTACTGCTCTATTACAAGAACTAAAGCCAGATATCCCTATTGAACGTTTAGAACTGGACAGAGTACACAGAGCCCTCACAGCCAAAAAGAAAGATGGACCCCCACGTGATATAATCACAAAATTTCATTATTACAGAACGAAAGAACAAATACTAATTGCTGCAAGAGAAAAAAAGGAACTTAATTTTCAAGGACACAGTTATCAAATTTTTGCTGACCTATCCCAACTTACTATTACTAAAAGACGATCCATGAAACCCCAACTAATGGAACTGCAACGCCACAACATTATGTATCAATGGGGCTTCCCCTTCTCAGTCAGATTTAACTACCAAGGTACAATTTACAGAAGCAGATCAGCAGATGAACTACAACAAACCCTTTTAAAATTAAATCTGACAGAACCCACAAGCAGCAACACTCCCACACGCAGAAGAATGGCATCATCTTCACCTTCAGGCAACACCCAGAAAATTCCAGAACAAAATGGGAATCATCATTCTCACAAAAGAGGCCGTTATGCCACATCATCCATGGACCAAGAAGATTCAATGGACTGACATCCTAATTCCTGATATCTCTTCATTTATTATACTAAGAGATGGTTCTCTATAAAAAACCTATATTTATAACTGAATGTAACTGCATTCTGATAGTCACACACTGTGTGGGATCATGTTACATTCCAGTTATATTTCTTATTACTTCTGATTCATATAGCCTTAGAATATATAAGTGAAATAAGGAAATTCTTGTTCAGTTATATATTATCAGGTAATAACAATAGATTTATTACTTTTTAGGACAAATATGTTCAATAATCCAGAAGTAATGGAAGCTTTTTTTTTTTTCTTTCTTTTCTTAAAACAAATATATTATTACCTAACTAGTTCCTAGAATTATGTTTTTGTTTATTCTAATCTGAAGCAATACAACCTCAATTTTATGAGTTAACATATCTAAACAGTTACATATGAATAAAATATGTAATTGTTTACTCTAAAAGGGTTAAAATCCCAAAATAATTCAAACTATCTTCATCAATACCAAAGTTATTAACAGTACCTTTCTAACTGAATTATTTAGCCTAGGGCAAGACTAACCATATACAACCACCCTGGAATAAATAATTCCAACAAAAACTATATTCTGCACTCCAACTAATGAAACATCATTTTGATGTCTTTTGACATAGCACTTCTCTCCTGTAAGCGGAAGATCCGTGTACCCCCATTAACCCTCCTCATTCTCCCAACCATATTATGTGGGAGTGTGACGAAGGCACTTATTCCCCTGAGAGAGATATTTATTCTCTTTCACGGGTAAATTGTGATTACTTGCAAAAAATAATTTATACAATGTATCATCTAATCTCATATGTTTTTTGTTTACTCTTTACTCCAGAATTCACTGGTTTCTTTTCTATCTATTCATCTCTTCAGTCCACACAGGTTGATCTGCGCAGTCAGCTCTGCATAACAAAAAGTAAGTCAAAACTATTTGATCTATTGCCATGGCACCACTGAATATACTTTCCCTGAATGTTCAGGGAATAAATGTCCCTCAAAAAAGGACCAAAGCCTTCCGTACTTTCCATAACAAGAAGGCTCACATAGTATGCCTCCAAGAAACACACTTCACCAAAGATTCTACTCCAAAATATATTTCTCCTTTTTATCAACAAATTTACACAGCTTCTGCCTGTACCAAGCAAAGGGGAACTCTAATTGCATTTCACCGATCCACACCATTCACCTTATCATCAGAAATTAAAGACCCAGAAGGTAGATACCTGATACTCATGGGTTATATAATGGATACAGCAATCACGGTGATTTCCTACTACGCTCCTAACAAACAACCTACACCATTCCTCTCACATATATTACAAGTGATTAATACACACAAAATAGGAACAGTGATAATGTGTGGGGATTCGAACCAGGTCCTCCTCCCATTTCTAGATAAATCACCTTTTACACCATCCAAAATAACCTCTAGATTACCTTTTTCTCAACTTCTTTCCAAATACAATCTGGTAGATTCATGGAGAGAAAGTAACCCAATGAAAAAGAAATTCACTTATTTCTCGCACCCTCATCAAACCTTCACCAGAATAGATCATATTTTTCTAACAATAGGAATGATACCAGAAATTATTGCATCAGATATAATTCCGATTCCGTGGTCTGACCATAATGCAGTATACACTACTATAGCCTCAGCCATACCAAAAGCGCATGACCCAACGTGGTACTTACCGGACATAATGCTCAAACACCCACTACATCAGATGGCCATTGAAGGAATACATATCAATTAATAATACAACAGACATCTCCCCAATAACACTGTGGGAAGCTCATAAGCCTGTCTTGCGTGGTACAATACAAAGACAAATGGCACTATTTAAACGGGAACGCAAAAATCTAGCAAAAAAACTAGAACTCAATTTTAATGCAGCCTACATATCATTTCAAGATAATCCATCTCAGAGTACAAAATCTCATCTGGAGAAATCTAGATTGGAATACGATCTATTTCTCACTGAGTCAGTTGATAAATCCCTCAAATGCTCCAAACACAATTTCTACATGAATACAAACAAACCAGGTACATATTTGGCTCGGGCATTAAATTCAACTAACAAATCTTTCAAACCAATACGTTTGAAATTATCAAAATATGTTTACACTTGTAATCCAGTTAAAATAGTCCATAAATTTCACTCACATCTCGCAACTTTATACAAGACAAACAATGAATTTAATCCTACAGAGGCTGAATCCTTCTTCTCAAAAATAACCTTACCTGAGTTATCTCAGAATCAAAAAAGCAGTTTGGATGAGCCTATAACTATAGATGAAGTTGCTAACGCCATAAAAGACCTAAAACTTAACAAAAGACCAGGCCCAGACGGCTACTCGGCTTTATACTATAAAACATTCTCAGAAATACTCTCTCCCATTCTCACTGAAACTTTTAACAAACTTCTAGATGGACATTCTTTTCGGCAAGAAACACTAATGGCAATTGTTTGTATGATCCCAAAACCCCTTTCTGATGATACTTCCTGTGTGAATTATCGGCCTATCTCTCTGTTAAACCTCGATATTAAATTATTAGCAAAAATAATAGCAAAACGCCTCAATAGCATTATAGGAAAATTAATACATAGAGATCAAGTAGGCTTCATGCCAAATAGACAGGCAGGCGATAATATACGCAGGGCAGTGTTATTGGCACATATTGCTAAAAAATGGAAAATCCCTTTATGTTTTCTATCTCTCGATATTAAGAGGGCATTTGACACAGTATCCTGGCAATATATGCAATATTCATTACAAAAATGGGGTTTTGGACCCCACTTTTTAACATGGATCAAAGCATTATATAATAAACCCAAAGCCTATATAAAATATGCTGGATACAAATCTGAAGCCTTTAATATCGAAAGAGGTACCCGACAGGGTTGCCCATTATCTCCCTTATTATTTGCCCTTATACTCGAACCCATGGCCCAATACATCAGAACAAACCAAACTATAACTGGCATTGAAGTAGGAGGTATTACACACAAATTATGTATATTTGCAGACGATATATTACTTTTTTTATCATCACCACAGGTCTCTGGTCCTAACTTAATACCAGCTCTTGATGGATTTGCAGCCCTATCCGGCCTTATGATTAATCCTAAGAAATGCCTAGTGCTTAATATTTCACTCACAAACATGGAATTGATCCCGGCTAGGGCTGCACTCCCATTCACATGGGCAGAAAAATCAATCCCATATCTTGGAATTCATTTAACAGCCTCTCATTCTGACTTATTCTCAACCAATTATCCTCCTGTATTAAGACAGATCACAAATCTAATAAAACAATGGTCGCAACTTCCTTTATCCTGGATGGGGAAGATTAATGCAATCAAAATGACTATTCTACCCAAATTGCTTTATCTATTCAGAGTCCTCCCTATTCCAATTCCTTCCTATTTTTTGAGAATAGTACAAAAAAGAGCAACTTCGTTTATATGGGGCTCTTCTAAACCACGTATACCTATACACACACTACATCTTCCCAAAAATAAAGGAGGCCTGGGATACCCTAATTTTACTAACTACTACAGAGCGGCACATTTGGCCAGTCTGTCCAAATACCATGCAAAACAGGAAATCCCATTATGGGTATTTATAGAGGCTTCAGAAAATGACCCTCTATTAATATCAAATTTATTATGGCTTGATCCTAAAGACCGCTTTAAAATTCATAATCCCATAACTAAACACTTCTTATCTCTCTGGGATAAACTAAAAACCAAATATCAGTTACAATCTCCACACAATCCTCTCCTTTCTTTTATCAGAAATCCGGCCTTTTATCCGGCATGGATCTACCCAAATTCTTTTAAAGCTTGGACAACATCAGGCATTCAGACACTAAATGACTTCATAGCATCTAAATCATTCCTTTCATTCCCATCGCTTAGAGAAAAATATGATCTACCAAACTCTGAGATATTTAGATATCTCCAAATCAAAAATTTCTATACACCATTCCTAAAGGGGGATACACCACTATCCCAATTATCCATTTTTGAATCAATCTGTACAAAAGATCCATTTGCTAAAGGTACAATTTCATCACTTTATAATCAATTATATGGAGTACCAAATCTTAATAGACCCTCTTACGTTCAGAGGTGGGAGGAGGACCTGGGACGAACTTTAGAAGACACGGACTGGTCTAATATATGGCTCACATCTAAGTCACCTTCACCCAACATCTTAGCACTGGAGACAAATTATAAAGTCCTAACTCACTGGTACCTTGTACCCGCTAGAGTGGCAAAATATTCGCCTAATACCTCAGCTCTTTGTTTTCGAGGATGCCCAGAAATAGGCACATATTTACACATATGGTGGACGTGCCCAGTAATCCAAACCTTCTGGAAGGAAGTCTTCGTGATTGCATCTAAAATATTTAAAAAAATAATACAACCAGATCCATATTTAACTTTACTTAATCTAAAACCGGAATGGTTAACACTCTCTCAATTCAAACTTATGATCCAACTAATAACGGCTGCAAAACAAACAGTGGCCAAGGCATGGAAATCTCCTACATTGGTACTAGCAGAAACAATTCACAGAATGAATAATACAATGTCCCATGCTAAGATGGTAGCCATCGATCAAAATCAAATTCCAAAATTTGAAAAACTTTGGCATCCTTGGATAAAACAACAGTTCCTGTCAAACTTCAATGACTCTGTCCTGTTGCCATGGTAACAGATTAAATGACTTACAGAGACACCCATTCTAAGGCTTCAAAGAGAACTAAAAAGAATAATAAACTGACGAGCGGGACAACCTTGTGGACCATACCTCTACCTTTCAACCCTTTTTCTTCTTTCTCTTTCCTTTTCTCCACCTTACGATTAAAGCTCATTATCAGAATTTATTTGACCTATATACACTCTACTTGTAAACAATATGTATAGTAGGTATAAATCATTTAAATACCTACAAAAGTAACTAAGGAAATGATATATATCTTTAATTTAGGTTTACGTGAACCCAATGTTTAATATTTGAAATTTCATGATATTTACCTATATAAACCCTACTGTAAAACAATGAGCTTACTTTATAGATCCTTGTAAACTTACTTTATGTATCTTTATAACATTGTATACTCAATAAACTGCATTTGACAAGGAAAAACTGTTTATACGAACTATATTTGTTATTACCATTGTACATAAGCTTTATAGTTTATTTATATAGCACTTTTTTCATACTGTGCACTTTTAGTATTTGATTTGCACTTTAACATCTATAGAGACTGTTGATTTAAACTATTTGATTGCTAGATGATGGAGGTCAGAGTTGTGCCATCACAGGGCGCCAGTTTACCCTATCCCCCCGCAAGGCTTCACTACCAGTTTCCCTTAGTCGAGATAGCGGTGTCACCACCTGAAAGCCAATGCAAGAATCGGCTCAGGTGAGGACACTGCTGGATGCCTCGACAGGTAAGTGACCCAATAGTAAAAGTCAGCAGCTACAGTATTTGTAGTTGCTGACTTTTCATTTTTAGAGGGGGGGAGGGCCGAACTCCGCTTTGACCACTTGCCGATTGCCTCACGCCGATATATGTCGGCAGAATGCCATGGGCAGGCAGAGCAACGTACCTGCACGTTACTCCCCTCCCGCGGGCGGGGGGCGCAATCGCGCCCCCACCCCCGATGCTCGAGGCAGTCGGCATCTTTCGAGGAGCGGTCCGTCCTGAGGGAGAGGCCACCAATTCATAGCCTCTCCCTCACGATCGCTCCTGACAAATGAGAAGCTTCCTCTACTTCTGAAACTGTAAACAGAAGCAGAGGAAGTGATGTCATCTTGCCTCGTGAAGCCTTTTCGTTCCGGAGCCCGAGGAGAGAAGACCTCACTGTGAGTTGCACCAACAGCACACTAACACCAGTACACGTAGGCACAAAAAAAACACCCCCCGATCACCACCCCCTGTCACAGTGATACCAATAGCAGTTTTAATATTTTTTACTGATCACTGCATTGGTGTCATTTTGTGACTGTTATAAGTGTTAGGGCTGTTAGTGGTAGGCGCCTTTAGGTCTAGGGTACCCCCCTAAAGCCCCTAATAAAGGTTAAACCCCTTGATCGCCCCCCAGTTAACCCTTTCAACCCCTATCGCCAGTGTCACTAAGCAATCTTTTTTCTGATCGCCGTATTAGTGTCACAGGTGACGCTAGTTAGCCTGTTAGTTATTTAGGTTCACCATCAGGTTTTTATAGCGTCAGGTACCCCTATATACTACCTAATGAAGGTTTTAACCCCGATTGCCCCTTTCACCCCGTCACCAGTGATCACCGTATAAGTGTCACAGGTGACGCTAGTTAGCCAGTTAGATATTTAGGTTCACCGTCAGCTTTTTATAGCGTTGGGTACCCCCATATATTACCTAATAAAGGTTTTAACCCCCTGATTGCCCCCTAGTTAACCCTTTCACCCCCTGTCACCAGTGATCACCGTATAAGTGTTATGGGTAACGCTGGTTAGTTAGTTTTTATAGCGTCAGGGCACCCGCTGTTTATTACCCAATAAAGGTTTAACCCCCTGATCGGCCGGCGGGCAATATCAGTTAGGTTTTACGGTCAGTTAGGGTCTGCATCGCCCCAGGCAGCTTCAGATTAGTGCCAGTAGCGCTAACACCCACGCACGCAGCATACACCTCCCTTAGTGGTATAGTGTCTGAACGGATCAATATCTGATCTGATCAGATCTATACTAGCGTCCCTAGCAGTTTAGGGTTCCCAAAAACGCAGTGTTAGTGGGATCAGCCCATATACCTACTAGCACCTGTGTTTTGCCCCTCCGCCCAGCCCACCCAAGTGCAGTATCGATTGATCACTGTCACTTACAAAACATATAACTGCAGCTTTCGCAGAGTCAGGCCTGATCCCTGCGATCGCTAACAGTTTTTTTGGTAGCGTTTGATACAGTTGCTGACAGCCTAGGAGCTTTTTTCCCGTGAATCTTACTACTGTACCAGTAAATTTAGAGCCCAAAATGGCAAATCGAAGGTACACTAATGAAGAGGCCTACACGTTTCTGAACATGACAGATAGTAAAGAGGAAGTCATTCATCTGTCAGATTTAGGCTCAGAATACGATCCTGTAGACGACAGTGGCTCCATGACAGATAGCTCTGACGACGAAGTTGTGGTCCTTGCCAAGATCAGGCGTACCCGACCCCGTTGTTCTTCTGCTGTTGTTGAGGTGCAGCGCTCTCGTATGGAGCAGAGAAGTACTAGTGCCACTCATCCTTCTGGTGAACTGGCAAGCACCAGCGGCCTAGTACACCCTGGTCATACATCCAGCACTGCAGTATCACGTGGTGACGTGGCGAGTCCCATAAGTGCAGTTCAAGCTGGCGAGGTGGCAAGCACAAGTAGTGTCACGCTGCCACCAAGAAGACAAAGACAGGCCCGTCGTGCCCAAAGTGTCCTTCCTGCAGAATTTGCCATTCCTAATTGGGAGCCCACCACTTCTGCAGCTCCCGTACTTCTCCCATTCACTGGCCAACCCGGAATTCAGGTGGAAACAGTTGATTTTACGTCACTTGATTTTTATTTGCTGTTTTCTACGGAAGATCTCTATAGATCTATTGTACCAAAGTAATTTGTATGCTGGTCAATTCATCGCTGCTAATTCCCAGTTGTCCTTCCTCGCCAGAGATTGGAAACCAATTACGGTTTCCAAATTTAAGACTTTTCTGGGCCTATCCCTCGACATGGGCATAGTTAAAATTAGTACGTTGCGGTCATATTGGTCCATTGACCCAAATGACCATATGCTCCTGTTCTCTGCCTCCATGGCCAGGGCACGATACGAGCAAATCTTACGGTTCTTGCACTTCAACGACAATGAACTCTGTCGTCCTCGTGGAGACCCCGGATATGATCGGCTCTACAAAACTCAGGTCCTCGTAAACCACTTCAACGACCATTTTGCAGCCTTGTTTACTCCCGATCAAGTTGTCTGCGTTGATGAGTCCCTGATTACATTTTCTGGCCACTTGTCTTTCAAACAGTATCTTCCCAGAAAGCGTGCCAGATACGGGGTCAAGATGTATAAGCTCTGTGACAGGGCCACAGGCTATACGTAGTTTTATGGTTTACAAGGGAAGAGATAGTCACGTAGAGCCGGAGAACTGCCCAGATTACATAGGGAGCACTGGCAAGATTGTGTGGGACTGGGGTCACCCTTATTCGGAAAGGGGTACCATTTGTATATGGACAATTATTACACGAGCATGCCACTTTTTAGTCACTTGTTTGATCATCAGATTGGCGCATGTGGCACCGTGCGATCTAATTGCCAGGGCTTACCCAGAAGCTTGTAGATTCCCATCTTAGGCTGGGGGAGAGAGCCTGCTTGAAGTGTAATAACTTGCTCGCTGTGAAGTGCAGGGATAATAAGGATGTTTTCTTTCTGTCCTTCCTTCACGCAGACACGACGGTCCAAATTCTTACGGCGACTGGTGTTGTGGAGAAACCCCTCTGTGTCCATGAATATAACCAAAATATGGGAGAGGTGGACCTCAAAGACCAGTTGTTGGCACTGTACCTAATTGCCCGTAAGTCCAGAGGCTGGTACAAAAAAGTATCTGTATACTTATTCCAACTGACTTTGCTGAATGTGCTATACAGAGCTTCAGGATGGACTGGATCCTTCCTTAAATTCCAAGAAGAGATCATCAGAGCCCTTCTATTTCCAGACGGTACTTCACCTCACCATCCCAATCCAAATGCAGTAAGCCGGCTGCTTTAGAGGCATTTTCCGTATGTCCTCCCGAGTACCCCTACCCAACGAGCCCCCCACAGAAGATGTCTTGTCTGTAGCAAGCGCAGATATAGGTGTGATACCCGGTATTATTGTCCCTCCTGTCCTGACAATCCTGGTCTTTGCATTGGTGAATGTTTTGAACGCTACCATACACTAGTTGAGTTTTAGTGTAGGGTACAGCACTGCACAGAATTGGACACACTTTCACAGGGTCTCCCAAGATGCCATCGCATTTTGAGAGACCCGAACCTGGAACCGAAACGTTACAGTTACAAATAAGAGTGTAAAAAAAAACCCACAAAAATATATAAAATAAAAAAAAAAAAAAAATAGTTGTCATTTTATTGTTCTCTCTCTCTCTATTGTTCTGCTCTTTTTTATTGTATTCTATTCTGCAATGTTTTATTGTTATTATGCGCTGTAGGAGGTGATTTCACCACCACAAAAAAGAGCATATATGCCGAAGCATGGGTGCAGCAGGGGTAGAGGAGCGATTTGCTCCTAACTTTTGGGGCGGATGCCCCCATGCTTCGGCATATATATATTTTAGGCACAGATTGCGTAAAAAAATCTTTTATTTTTTACTATTATTTTTTGTATTTGCTTTGCAGGTATGGTATGTCTTACTGTTATACTGTAATGTTACATTGTTTTATTGTTAACCATCATTTGCTTAGCAGGTACGCCATTCAGTTGCAGTGTGGATTTAGTTATCTTGACAGCAACAGCGTTTGCTCCCACGATACATAAAGCCGTGACTCCAGCGCTGTAGGAGTTGATTTTACCACCACAGTTAAAACAAAATGGTGCATGTATGCCCATCATTAGAAGTGGGTGGATGAAGGGAGGTATTCTAATGGTGGGTACACCCACCGATCAATCTCTTTTGAGTTCAGCCCACAGGCTGCATGAAAAAAAAAAAAGATTACAATATATGCTCAACAAGGACCAGCAACGTACTGGTATGTTGCTGGACTTTGAGTGGTCATACCAGAATGATGCCTGCAGGTTTAGGTATCATCTTGGTATCATTCTTTTCAGCCAGCGGTTGGCTTCCATGTAAAAGCAATCCTAGTAGCTAATTAGCCTCTAGACTGCTTTTACAAGCAGTGGGAGGAAACGCCCCACCCCCACCATCTTCCATGGTATTCTCTGGCTCTCCTGTCCCTACAGGGAACCTGAGAATGCAGCCGGTGGTTTCGCCAGCTAACCATAGAGCTGATCAGAGACAAGAACAGCTCCAATCATCTCTATGGCCTAAGAAACCAGAAGCTACAAGCATTTCATGACTTAGATTTTGCCAGATATAAACAGCGCCATTGGGAAATTGGGAATCATTTTATCATACCGATCTTGGTGTGGTCAGATGCTTTGAGGGCAGAGGAGAGATCTAGGGTCTAATAGACCCCAATTTTTTCTAAAAAGAGTACCTGTCACTACCTATTGCTATCATAGGGGATATTCACATTCCCTGAGATAACAATAAAAATGATAAAAAAATTGCATCATGCATGTGAGGTATCACTGTGAAAGTCAGATCGAGGGTAGTAATTTTAGCAGTAGACCTCCTCCGTAAATCTAAAGTGGTAACCTGTAAAGGCTTTGAAAGGCTTTTAAAAATGTATGTAGTTTTTTCCCAAAAAAATTTGTTTGACAAATCGCAGCGCAAATACTGTGTGAACAAAAATGCAATACCCAGCATTTTAATCTGTAGGGCCTTTGCTTTAAAAAATATAATGTTTGGGGGTTCAAAGTCATTTTCTTGCAAAGAAAACATTTTTTTTCATGTAAACAAAAGGGGGGTATTTACTAAAGGAAAATCCACTTTGCACTGCAAGTGCACTTAAAAGTGCACTTGGAAGTAAAGTCGCTGTAGATCCGAGGGGGACATGCAAGGAAAATAAAAAACAGCATTTTAGCTTGCACATGATTGGATGATAAAATCAGCAGAGCTTCCACTCATTTCAGATCTACCTCTTAGATTTAAAGCGACTGCACTTTCAGTGCACTTTCAAGTGCACTTGCAGTGCAAAGTGGATTTGCCTTTCGTAAATAACCTCCAAAGTGTCAGAAAGGGCTTTGTCTTCAAGTGGTTAGAAGAGTGGGTGATGTGTGACATGTTGTGCATAAAATGCCAGGATAGTTCAAACCTCCCCCAAATAACCCCATTTTGGAAAGTAGACACCCCAAGCTATTTGCTGAGAGGCATGTTGAGTCCATGGAATATTTTATATTTTGACACAAGTTGCGGGAAAAAGACATTTTTTTTTTTTTTGCACAAAGTTGTCACTAAATGATATATTGCTCAAACATGCCATGGGCATATATAAAATTACACAGGACCCCGAAAACCAACACCGCCTTCAGGCTTTCTAAGGGTGTAAATTTTTGATTTCACTCCTCACTGCCTATCACAGTTTCGGAGGCCATGGAATGCCCAGATGGCACAAAACCCCCCAAATGACCCCATTTTGAAAAGTAGACACCCCAAGCTATTTTCTTAGAGGTATGGTGAGTATTTTGCAGATCTCACTTTTTGTCACAAAGTTTTGAAAATTGAAAAAAGAAAAAAAAAATACATTTTTCTTTTCTTTATTTATTTTCAAAAACAAATGAGAGCTGCAAAATACTCACCATGCCTATAAGCAAATAGCTTGGGGTGTCTACATTTTATGGCCTTCAAAACTGTGATAGGTAGTGAGGAGTGAAGTCAAAAATGTAGGCCCTTAGAAATCCTGAAGGCGGTGATTGGTTTTCGGGGCCCTGTACGTGGCTAGGTTCCCAAAAAGTCCCACATATGTGGTATCCCCGTACTCAGGAGAAGCAGCAGAATGTATTTTGGGGTGTAATTTCACATATTCCCATGGCATTTTTGAGCAATATATCATTTAGTGACAACTTTGTGCAAAAAAAAAAAAGTTTGTAATTTTCCCACAACTTGTGGCAAAATATAAAATATTCCCTGGACTCAACATGTCTCTCAGAAAATAGCTTGGGGTGTCTACTTTCCAAAATGGGGTCATTTGGGGGATTTTGTGCTATCTTGGCATTTTATGGCCTTCAAAACTAGGTAGTGAGGAATTAAATCAAAAATTTACGCCCTTAGAAAGCCTGAAGGCGGTGCTTGGTTTTCGGGGTCCCATACGCGGCTAGGCTCCAATAAAGTCTCACACATGTGGTATCCCTGTACTCAGGAGAAGCAGCAGAATGTATTTTGGGGTGTAACTCCACATATAACCATGGCATATGTGAGCAATATATCATTTAGTGACAACTTTTTTTTTTTTTGTCATTATTCAATCACTTAGGACAAAAAAAAAAAAATATTCAATGGGCTCAACATGCCTCTCATCAATTTCCTTGCGGTGTCTACTTACCAAAATGGGGTCATTTAAGGGTGGTTTGTACTGCCATTTTAGCACCTCAAGAAATGAGATAGGCAGTCAAACTAAAAGCTGCGTAAATTCCAGACATTATACCCTAGTTTGTAGAAGCTATAACTTTTGCGCAAGCCAATAAATATATGCTTATTGACATTTTTTTTTTACCAAAGACCTGTGGCTGAATACATTTTGGCCTAAATGTATGATTAAAATTGAGTTTATTGGATTTTTCTTATAACAAAAAGTAGAAAATATCATTTTTTTCACAAATTTTCTGTCTTTTTCCGTTTATATCACAAATAATAAAAATCGCAGAGGCAACCAAATACCTTAAAAAGAAAGCTCTATTTGTGGGAAAAAAGGACAAAAATTTTGTTTGGGTACAACATTGCATGACCGCGCAATTACCAGTTAAAGCAGCGCAGTGCCAAATTGTAAAAAGTCCTCTGGTCTTTAGGCAGCCAAATGGTCTGGGGCTGAAGTGGTTAATTTAAAAAAAAAAAAAAGTTTTCAATACAAAACGTTTTTGTTTTGTACCTAATGGATGAACACAAATCTCACTATAAAACAAATAAATATTGGCCTCTAACAACATCATAAATCTTATTTTCATTGTTGTACAAATTCCAATTTTAGTACAGTCAAAAAGAACATGTATAACAATTATTTTGCTGCTATGGCTTTATACTTTCAAATGATCCACAATTTGTATTAATACATCATTTTAACCTATCTACAGTAATCTTTAATTTCTTTTTGCCGTAAGTGTCAATAAACCTATTTTAAAGTATTTTATCAGTCAAGTTTTTTTTATATTGTTCCTAGCCTGTTTAATGTGTGGGTGTTTTGTGTCGTCTAGTCTAACTCAGCCAACATCTCAAATTAATTTCTTTTCAGAATTATTTCCTGAAGCATTAAACTAAGAGGGAGTTGCAACCCTGACTACTATTTTATCCTGAATTAGCCTGGTAATATCCTGTCATGTTAAGTGTACTGTGGTTGTAAACATAATTGCAAGTGAATTTTATGGAAAGCAAATGGACCAAATACCACCCACAGGAGTGAAGACATACCACATTGATCCCTACTGGAGAGAAAAGTTGCATATGAACATTTTTTTAAACCACATTCAGAACATAGACTTCAGCAACTCAAACACAGTAAAATGAAGTCTAAATGTAAAAAAGCAAATTAATTTTTTTAGGCAGAAATTATTTCAATATTTTCAGAGAGTGTTGGATTTAACAAATATCTCAGTTTATTAGCAAGTAAGAAAGAGCTATAGTTTAAAGCAGGATTAAAACCCCACTATAGAGATTTATTATATTGCAGATTGCTGATTCTTAGATGTGGTGGCTTAAAAAGCCTTAACTGATATTTGCCTTTAATTTGTTTGTCAAGTCCATCTAAATCTGCTAGTGCATCTAATACTCTCCTCTCCCCAGATTGACTATGCGGCTGTCCAAGGGTTAAGTTGGCCATAGATGGATTGAAAATCATCCAGCTCAGCAAGGGGATCTATGGCAATTACAAACTCTCTACATGTCACGCTTATCTGGTTCTAGTACCATAAATATATACTTCTAGACTGTATGCCTTTTTCACTTTATATATATTATCATATTTTATGTTACACGACAAAGGGAATGTCCCAATAAAATAGCATTCCACCCCTATAGAAGCCTCACACTGCCTCTAAACATGCTTGAGGGATCACTTCTATAACATACTAATATGACAGTAATGATTTGCATGCTCAGTTGCCATTACCCTAACCTGGCTGCCACTTAAAGACATGAACTAGCAATTAGGTAACTGATACACATGTATATTTAAAGTGGACCTTGCATTTCTTACCCCAGTTTTCACCAGAGATGCCTAGATTAAATTGTCTTGGGCCTTCCTGCGAGATCTTGGGAATGCTGAGAAAACATTCATATCCACCAGCAGTGTTGTTTATTATGGATATGTGAACTATTACAACAGAATTATCTGTAATAAACACTGTTACATCAACTGAACTGGGACATTGAAGACATAGAATTCCAGAAGACCACGGCTTTCAGTTAGTTTATAGAACTTAAAAAGTTTTCTAGACCTGAAGATTTCCAGCCCACAGCTTTGGGTCCTAACTATCCACAGATAAACATGCCGATTAAAAGCACTGCTTAACCACTTCCCGCCCGGCCTATAGCGGATTGACGTCCGGGAAGTGGTTGCGTTATCCTGACTGGGCATCATATGATGTTCAGCAGGATAACATGGGGGCGCACATCGCGGCGATCGGTGGAGCGGTGTGTCAGCCTGACACACCGCTCCACCGATCTTGGTAAAGAGCCTCCGGCGGAGGCTCTTTACCACGTGATCAGCCGTGTCCAATCACGGCTGATCACAATGTCAATAGGAAGAGCCATTGATCGGCTTTTCCTTACTCGTGTCTGACAGACGCGAGTAGAGGAGAGCCGAACGGCGGCTCTCCTGACAGGGGGGGTCTGCGCTGATTGTTTATCAGCGCAGCCCCCCCTCAGATCACCACACTGGACCACCAGGGATCGCCACTAGGACCACCAGGGAAGGGGCAAAATGTGGATGGCCAGGTATGTACCCCATGGCCATCCACATCTGCCCAATGTGCCCAATCTGTGCCAATCAGTGCCCACAAATGGGCACTGATAGGCACCATTATGTTTCAGTTATGCCCAGCAATGCCACCAATCAGTTTATTCAGTGCCACCAATCAGTGTCATCAGTGCCACCTGTCAGTGCCCATCGGTGCCACCTGTCAGTGCTCATATGTGCCCACCTATCAGTGCCACCTATCAGTGCCACCCATAAGTACCCATCAGTGCCACCCATATGTACCAATCAATGCCACCTACGAGTGCCCATCAGTGCCGCCTATGAGTGCCCATCAGTGCCGCCTATGAGTGCCCATCAGTGCCGCATACCAGTGCCACCTATCAGTGCCCATCAGTGCCACCTATCAGCGCCCATCAGTGCCACCTCATCAGTGCCACCTCATTGGTGCCACCTCATCGGTGCCACCTCATCGGTGCCACCGTATCAGTGCCCATCAGTGCAGCCATATCAGTGCCCATCATTGAAGAAGAAAACGTACTTATTTACAAAAAATGTTAACAGAAACAAAGAAAAACTTGTTTTTTTTTCAAAATTTTCGGTCTTTTTTTATTTGTTGCGCAAAAAATAAAAACCGCAGAGGTGATCAAATACCACCAAAAGAAAGCTCTATTTGTGGGAACAAAATGATAAAAAATTTGTTTGGGTACAGTGTAGCATGACCGTGCAATTGTCATTCAAATTGCAACAGCGCTGAAAGCTGAAAATTGGCCTGGGTGGGAAGGTGTCTAAGTGCCTGGTATTGAATTGGTTAAACTATCAAGCATTTGTTCTCAATTGCAAAGCAAAATGTGACAGAAAAAATGGAGTACTGTCCGTGATACTTTTTTTATTTGCACTAACATATAATTTTTCAGGACAAGCTTTCGGGGTGTGTCCCCTTCTTCAAGGTCCAAGCAGTACTGATCTACTGAACTACTCAATTTTCTCTGCCACAATTGCACTAATACGGCTACAATCACTCAAAGCAAAATGTAAAAGAATTGTATATTTTCACAACAGAGTACAGGAATACACCTATAGATGTCATATCATAACCAGCTCAGCTATTTACAAGCCAGCGGTTGGCACTATGACAATCAGCTTGCTGCAACCTGTCTTTACGGAAAGAAGATCGGATCATGATCAAGACCCAGAGAAGCATGACTAGTAATTCAGGTAAATTCTAAATTACAAGCTACGAGATCGTACCTGGTGCAAACTGAGGACAGTGGTGTGTGCATAAGACAGCTAATGAAAATAAACTCATTGCTGCATTTAAAGTGACTAGACAAGGACAACAGGTTACATGAAGAAGATAGACCAGATACACAAGTGGGCCCTCAGGCACCAGAAACAAAACCTGAAACACATCGAAATTAGGGTCTGTTGATGATGTCACCAGGTGAAAAGAGACTTTTTCCCTTTTTGTTGCTGTAGTACCAGCACTTGTATGCACACTGCACCTAACCAGTGATTCAGTGGCCATTACCCTGGTTAAGGCAGCAGTGCTCTTTTCTCCCCAATCCGCCCAAATCTAAACTGATATACTCTGTTTGCCTGGTTATTAATGTGAGACTACCAAGCCCAGTAGATCTGTCAGGGTAATAAGGAATTGCATTGGTGTGCGCAGCCCACAGCACAAACACACATGTGTGTACATCAGTAGAGCAGAGATTGGTGTCAGTAGGGCAGTGGATAGTGTCAGTAGTTTTTTTTTATTTTTTTACAATTTTATTTTTTTTAATTATTTTTTACAATAATATTTTTATAATTTTTTTACAATATTTTTAGGAGCCCTGTTGGGGGACTTTGGGGAAATATCAGGTGTCTAAACAAAGAGAAAGGGACTGAGGACAAAGCTTCTTTAGTCTCTTTCTCTGCAGCCTCAGCTGCACTGGACAGTGAACGAATGGGAAGTGCTCTTTGCTGAGTGGCTTCCTGTTAATTCACAAACTGAAGCACTGTAAATAGTTTACTATGCTTCAACTACGAATGAACACAGGAGCGATCGGTACAAATCACTCATTGTGTTCATTTATTCATCCTGAAACATCCCTCACAGCAGCCAGCAGGAGAGGAGAGAAGCTGGCAGCACTGCAGGGAGACACAGGCAATGCCAGACAGCAGGACACCCAGCACACCCTGTGCGCACGCCTATGTGGAGTTGATACATCAGAATCTGCACAATAGGTAGAATCCTGTGAATACTTGTACAGATACTGCAATTAGATACAATGTTTCAGGAATGTAAATAAAGAAATGCTACTTTTAGATGATTTAGCTGTGTAGAGGAGCAAGAGTTGTGAGCAGCAAGTGCTCACCGATTGCTCAACAATATTGTGTTTTGATGGAGCTGTTGCCATAAATCTGTGTATAAAGAAATTATTTTCTCCCATTTCCGCTTTAGGTAGACTTTTTGTCTAAGAAAAGATTTCCCCTTTGGAGAGATTTCCTTTTATGTCCTGTTGTGCTTACAAAGCAGGAAGTAAAAGCAATCTCCCTAAAGGGACACAGGTAAGAAAAAAAACAAAAAACTTGACATGAATTTCTATACAAAAAGAGAAAAAAATGGTTAGGATATTCTTTCATGTTTAGGCTTCCCTTATAAAGGCTGTGGCTGTTGCCATTTAGTTATTCTTGTTAGATGTTGAATATACAGTTAATTCAGCAAGCATGCCTGCTGTGTACTGGCTGTCTGCTGATGCAAACACAGAAAAGACTATTGTAACACTGTTTTCCTAAGGAGCTGCCGGATTGTTGAGTCCTCCTGCAGTTCACAGTGCTAACCTACCCTAACTGGAGCAGACAACTCAGTGACAACCAGAAAATAAATAAAATTTCCCACTATGGGGAAACACTCCCAAAGTGTTTTGGGCAGAGCATTACTAGTATAAGTTTCGAAGATAGTAAGCAAGTTTAATACAAATTAGGGTGGCCAAAAGGCCTCTAGCCACTGGGTAGGTATCCTCTTGACAACAATTAACCTCTTGTGCATTGGCCCAATAGGCTGGTTGAAAGCAGATGCAACACAGGCAGCTCCTTGGATAGGTTTGTACAGCTCCACCAACAGGCTAATTTGTCCTTAGAAGACGCCATGCCGCAGGCAGGCTAAAAATGCTCTGGGCTCCCCCTTTTAAGCATATAACTATAGCTGGTGTTAACACAATCCTCTGGCTCTGCACTGCAGCTCCATCTTGTCCTTTGCCACAGTCACTCTGTATCCTGGCAGCCTGTCCCCAGCTCTGGGTCTACGCAGCTCTCTCCTTTAGCACACAACTCACTGTTGCTCTACAGCCTGGTTCCAGCTCTTGCTCTATCAATGCAGATCATAGGGTCTGTAGGCCACAATCTCTGGGGGGCCTCTGGTTACTCTTCTCTACCAGCAGACTCACACTAACCTCCCTCTTCCAACAGGCACCCTGCCTTCTGGCACTGGTCCCCCTGAAGATACTCTCCTCTTCTCGCACAGCTGCTCGCTTCTTCTCCAAGTGGGTTCCTGGTACTTTTCTCTTGACCAGGGATCCCGCCAAACATCTCCCGAGCCTCTCCATCCCCTGGGCTTTTTCTCCTTCCCTGCACTTTCTCATTCCTATCCCTGATCATGGCTCTCCTCCCTGAAGTCATGGGCAGGGCTAAAGTCCAGCTGTAGATGCAGCTAATCCAAAGGTTAATTTCTTTTTTTCTTCAATCCCCTCCTGCCACACTGTTAAATCCAGCAGGGGAGAGAAGAGGGGTGAGCTACAGTATGGCTGCAAAAATGACCAGGCTGTGCCCAGGCAGCTAAAGGGGGCTGTCAGTTAGGGCCACACTACATTAAAACATTATATGCTTAAAATTTGCTTATTATGCCATTTTAACATATACTATCATTTATATCCCTTATTTAAGGACAAAGAAATGCAACTTAAACCAGAGTTGAAAGACATATGAACAATCAGTAACAATATGCTCAGAATGAAATTATAATGCAGTGCCCCACCTTTGCTATTTGGTCAAATTTTCCAAACAACTCATTCAACATAACTACAAGTTCTTTGGGTGAGCAGTCACTAGCAAGTCGAGTGAATCCCACAATATCTGCATAAAGGATGCTGGACAAAGATAAAAGAAAACAATATTAGTGGACATATAGACAAAAGGCATCAAAGGATTAATTCGCTATACTATTGTTCCTTAACCTGTTCAGCTGCTTTACCTAACATAATATGCAAATAACAATACATTTTTGTAGCTGTAGAGCAGGCTGATGTAGTTACTCATCAAGTCTTGCCTGTCATTTTGACAGCAGGTAAAAGCTGGAAAAAGTGGCAGGGGTAGTGGCAGCAAGTAGGGGGGGAATTGGGGGAGATATAGGGCATGCTATATACTGAATGTCCTGTGTACTTTGCTGAAGTTTTTTTTTTTTTTCTTTACAAGACTGATTAAAATGTTTGTTGGTTAAAAACACAAACAGATTTGGGCAGGCATGTCTTTTTATGCCTTGTGCATATCTTCAAGGAACAGTAGTGACTGTCCAGGAAAATCCATTCCAACTAATGATTTTACTTCTAAAGCCAGTCAGCAGAGTAAGGTCTACATGGGTCTGGGGTGGCCCACATAAAATCTGACCATTAATGACTGGATTAGGTGATTATTCTAAAGCTGAAGTTTAGTAAAAAAAATATAAAACAAAATTGCACTTAAAGCTGCAGTCACACCACCTAATTGTGATGAAGTATCTAACTCATGTCAGATGTGGTGGAAGTGGGCATGGTTGAATCTTTTTAACTGCAGCTCACAGAAGACTCTAAACCTAATAATTCCAACAGAGCCAGAATGTAGGCAGGAGGAAGAGGACCTGTCATAACTGTACAGAAGATTTTTACACCTGCCAGATAGACCTCAGACATTACAGGTAAGTGATGTGAGTGAAGCTATCGGAGCAAAATTGTTTTTTTGACAACATTTCAACTTTAAATCTATGGGTAACCTATATGTGGTAAAACCTATAAAAGCTGATTTCCTTCATTTACCTTACATTCTGGTGCCGCTTCACATATAGACTGTGGAAGTTTTTGTCTGCTTGGCGAATGTCATTTGTTTCCTTTAGTCGATCCTGAATGGCCAACTTCATTTCCATAGAGATATAGACTGGGAGTACAGACAACAGCAGGCTCTCCTAAGAAGGGTGTCGGGTATGGGAATTACAATGGGTAATGCTTTTTTTACAGTATGCATTACTGAGAAATAGTTGTAGGAGTGAAAAGTTGAAAGGAAGAAGAGATGAGAAACAGAAGAATGAAAAAGAACGAAAAAAGGAATTAAGAAACAAGAGTAGAGAAAGCAAACATGCTTTTGACAATGCAGAATAAAGGCTTTGATAAGAAATAACTTTTTTGGTTTCCAAACCTTTTTTTACAAAAGTATTTAGGTAAACAGTTTCATGTTACTGATAGGCAGATAATTGATTCATTTTAAACATGTGTTCAAGTTAGGTTGAATCGATGGCTTGACTTAAAGCGGGGTTCCACCCAAATTTTGAACATTATCTCTATGTATTCTCTTACTTGCCTAGATGCTGACATGCTGTGTAAAAAAATTTAAATCGCCGTAATTACCTTTTTTTTTTTTCTAATCTTCTTAGCACTTCCTGGCTTTCCTCCCATGGGAGTAGGCATGTTTCTAGCCTCTCCCAGACCTCCCACAGTCCCCTGGGAGCTAGTCTCAGGCTTCCCAGCATGCATTGTGCAACAGCGTCATCACAACATCTCGGTGAATGCTGGGAGCACAGCATTCACCGCATCCAGGAAATACATGCTTGTGGGCTTCAAATGCCCACAATGAAGATGGAAACCGCCTTCAGTGAATTTTATAAGTTATTCTTTACAACGAAATCGGACACAGACGTACTTATTTCACAGAACATGTGAGTAGATAATCATGAGAAGAAAAGTTTGTGAATGAACTCCAAAAAAAAAAAAAACGATAGATAGGTGGACCCCCGCTTTAAGCTTCCTGTGCACATCTAACTAACTTTATGTTAGCAATTTTATCATTTAGATGTATGACGATGTCTGAATGTGGTTTTATAGTAGATTACAAACCTAAGACCTAACTTGAAAATGTTTTGAAAATAAATTATTTCAGATTTGGACTCTTCACCCCATTTTGTTACAACATAAAAAAAAACGTAAACATAATTCAAATAAATGAAAAAAGGTATGGTACCTGTAAAAATACCTTTCCTCTATTAAAAATGATAGATACATTCAGATTTATGGTAGCATAAACAGAACAAAAATTTATTAGGCTGGGTTCACACCTATGCAAATTGGATACGGGTTTACCTGCATCTGATTTGCATAGCAGGAGAATGTGACCGGCTCTCTATGGAGTCGGTTCACATATGTCCGGAGCGGCTGCAGAGCGCACTGCACAGAAATGCTGTGCGTCTTTAGCTCCATTTCAGGGCCGAATTCAGGCAAAGATTCGGCCCTGATTCATCCCTGAACCGGAGAATTGGGACACACAGCGTTCCTGTGCGATCCGCAGCCGGTTCCAGTATGAGCCGAGCCTTAATGGGAAAAGCTATCTCTAAAACAAATTTTATCTTAGTCAAAATATGGTGAAAATAGGTAGGAGTATTTACTAACGTAAAAGTTTAAAAATAATTGAAACAATTATGATATATTTGTTGTCAAACCATTAATTTCAACAAAAATATAAAGTCTTTATATTTTTATATAAATATAAAAATATAAAGTCTGTATAAAAAAAATCCAAGGCCAGAGACAGATCCACAGATGAAACAATCCTGAAAGATATCCCAAAGTGCAGAAAACAATGGACCGCTGAGTGAGTAATTTCCACCACCAATGTATGAGTTGCTTCGCTCACCTCAAAAAAAGACCCCTGTGGACACAGAAGGTCATACTGCCACTTTTTCCCACTATCCCGAGGAATTGGGTGTATACAGATGGTAATCGTCACAGCTGATAGGAAATTTACCGACATCCAATAGACATTTATAAAACATAAGAAAGAGAGGAACTTAAGTGCTCCCTGTATGATTAAATATTCACGCTTTATTGAATAACACTTAAAAGGATCATTGTCTTGTATCCAGCAAGTAAAAACACAGCAGACAACGGCTAAAGGAACACACGTTCCACTTGGATAGCAGCAGGTGATGTCAAAGGGCGTGGCTCCTCCTCCCGTACACGTTACGTCCTACGGGACTTCGTCAGCGGGATGGAGTCACGGCGTCACCCGACGTCTAATATGAATAAATCGTATCCATAGTTATGCAGAAGCTCAAAAACTCAGAGCATTCACATTCAATGACAACCCCCCCCCCCCCGTGTGGACAGAATGCTAAACTGCTCACGCTGAGCAGAAATAAATCAGCTAAGACGATTACCATACACCCAATTCCCTGGGATAGTGGGAAAAAGGTGCAGTATAACCTTCTGTGTCCACAGGGGTCTTTTTTTTGAGGTGAGCGAAGCAACCCATACATTGGTGGTGGAATTTACCCACTCGGTGGTCCATTGTTTCCTGCACTTTGGGATATCTTTTAGGATTCTTTCATCTGTGGATCTGTCTCTGGCTGTGGATTTTTTATACAGACTTTATATTTAAATATTTTTTTGCACTGCACTGCTCTATATAAAACCCTTCAACAACGTATCTGAAGAGTGTTCCATGTATGAACTGCCAGCCCAGAGTTCAATACACAGACGTAAAGCACCATTACCAATGTAAATTTTTGCATGTTTTACTCTAGCAGAGGTCTTGTATAGTTCGAAGAACCACAAGTCCCAGTGCCCAATTCGCCTGGATATATATACTGTAACTAATTTTGAGAGCAGCCAGGCCTTATTTTCCCTCAACTTGGTTGCATGTGTGTGTATGTATATATACACATACATATATAACCTGCACATAAATACACACACCTTTACATAGACCAGCATTCCCCAGAGCCACACGTAACAAAGGTGTGGGGATGCTTGCGACATCATTGACCTAATATGGCCACATGGCCATATTTGGTAGATAGCAAGCTTAGATAAGGCATTAGATTGTAAGTGACTATGTGGATGTCAGCTAGTACTAATATTTGTTTGCAACCTTAGGCCCGTATTCACATGGTCTACAGCTTGTATAAGAACAATGAGGTTGATTCACTAAAACTGGAGAGTTCTGGTGCAGCTCTGCATAGAAACCAGTCAGCTTCCAAGTTTTTTTTTGTCAAAGCTTAATTGAACAAGTTGAAGTTAGAAGCTGATTGGCTACCATGCACAGCTGCACTAGATTTTGCCCTCTCCAGTTTTAGTAAATCAAGCTCAGTGTGTAGAAGAAAATTTTGCTTAAAGCAGAGTTCCACCCAAAAGTGGAACTTCCACTCGTTGTACTCCTCCCCCCCTCCGGTGCCACATTTGGCACCTTTCGGGGGGAGGGGGGACAGGATACCTGTCTAATGCAGGTATCCTGTTCCCACCTCCGGGAGCCTCAGCCGTGGGTTATTGACGTCCTCGCCTGGGCTCCCTCCTCCTCCCTCCTCCTACCTCGGCCACAGGGCCAGTAGGAGAGAGGAGCGAAGCATCGTCCATGCGCAGTAGGGTTCCCGGCGTGAAGCCGTAAGGGTTCCCTTACTCGCAATGGATGGAAACATAAGCTGCGGTGCCGACATCGCTGGACTCCAGGACAGGTAAGCGTCCCATTATTAAGTCAGCAGCTGCAGTATGTGCAGCTGCTGGCTTTTAATTTTTGCAGCGGTGGGTGGACCTCCGCTTTAAGTTTAAACCTTAAGCAAGCTTTAAGTGCTATACTTCACTTTAACCGCTTGCCGACCAGCCGCCGTCATTATACTGTGGCAGATCGGCACATTTCCGTGAGCCGTCATAGCTATACGTCGGCTCCTTTAAGCGGCATAGCAGGCATGCGAATGCGCCCGCTGCACTGCGGGGGTGCCGATGCTTGTGGCCAACGGTCGCGATGACCGCCGGCCACGAGCGATCACGGGCACGAGAGGCAGAACAGGGACGTGTGTGTGTAAACACACAAATCCCTGTTCTGTGAGGAGAGACAGATCTGAGTTCCTAATAGCTAGGAACCACAATCTGTCATCTCCTATAGTCAGTCCCCTCCACCTACAGTTAGAACACACAGTCAGGGAACACAGTTAACCTCTTGATCGCCCCTTAGTGCTAATCCCTTCCCTGCCAGTGACATTTACACAGTAATCAGTGCATTTTTACAGCACTGATCACTGTATAATTGTCAATCGTCCCAAAAATGTGTCAAAAGTGTCCAATGTGTCCACCATAATGTCGCAGTCACGTTGAAAATCTCAGATTGCTGCCATTACTAGTAAAAAAAAAAAAAAATAATAATAATAATAATAATAAAAATGGCATAAATCTATCCCCTATTTTGTAGACGCTATAACTTTTGCGCAAACCAATCAATATACGCTTATTGCGATTTTCATTACCAAAAATATGTAGAAGAATACATATCGGCCTAAACTGAGAAAAAAATGTGTTTTTTTTTTTTTTTAAATGGGGATATTTATTATAGCAAAAAGTACAAAATATTTGTTTTTTTCAAAATTGTTATTTGTTAATAACAAAATGTTATACTTACCTACTCTGTGCAATAGCTTTGCATAGAGCAGCCCCAATGCTCCGCCTTTGGGGCCCCTGCCCACCAGCGATCCTGGCTTCTCCCCTCTTCTGAGCGACCCCACAGCAAGACGCTTGCTATGGGGACACTCATGCAGGCTCGCTCCTGAGCCACTCTCTGTGAGTCCACTGACATACACAGCGTGACTAGGCCCTACCATGCGTTCTCTCCTCAGCGCCTGTGATTGACAGCATCAGAAGCCAATGGTTTTCGTTGCTGCCTCTCTGTCCGGTAAGGAGAGAGCCAAGAAAGCTACTCTTGGCTCTACTGCACAACAATGGATTGAGATCAGGCTCACGTAAGAATAAAGTGGGGCTGGGGGGGGCTGCAGAGAGAAAGTTTTTTTACCTTAATGTAAAGACACTGTATAGATATATATACAAACACACACACAATATATATATATATATATATATATATATATATATATATATATATATATATATACACATACATACATACATACATACACACACACACACAAAAGTCATGACACCCCTGTTAAAATGTCAGCTTTCTGTGATGTAAAAAAAATGAGGCAAATATAAATCATTTCAGAACTTTTTTTCCACCTTTAATCTGACCTATGAACTGTAAAACTCAGTGGAACAAACAACTGAAATTCTTTTAGGTGGAGGGAAGTAAAAATAAAAAAATAAAATAATATGGTTATATAAGTGTGCACACCCTTAAATTAATACTTTGTTGAAGCACCTTATGATTTTATTACAGCACTCAGTCTTTTTGGGTATGAATCTATCAGCATGGCACATCTTGACTTGGCAATATTTGCCAACTCTTCTTTGCAAAAACACTCCAAATCTGTCAGATTGCGAGGGCATCTCCTGTGCACAGCCCTCTTCAGATCACCCCACAGATTTTCAATTGGATTCAGGTCTGGGCTCTGGCTGGGTCATTCCAAAACTTTAAGCTTCTTCCATTGAAGCCATTACTTTGTTGATTTGGATGTATGCTTTGGGTTGTCATGCTGGAAGATGAAGTTCCTCTTCATGTTCAGCTTTCTAGTAGAACCTTGAGGGTTTTGTGCCAATATTGACTGGTATTTTTAACTGTTCGCAATTTCCTCTACCTTGACTAAGGCCCCTGTTCCAGCTGAAGAAAAACAGCCCCAAAGCACGATGCTGCCACCACCATGCTTCACTGTGAGTATGGTGTTCTTTTGGTGTTGTGCAGTGTTGTTTTTGTGCCAAACATATATTTTAGAATTATGGTCAAAATGTTCAACCTTGGTTTCATCAGACCATAACACTTTTTCCCACATGCTTTTTGGGAGACTTCAGGTGTGTTTTTGCTAAATTTAGCCGGGCTTGGATGTTTTTCTTCGTAAGAAAAGACTTCCGTCTTGCCGCTCTACCCCATAGTTCAGACATATGAAGAATATGGAAGATTGTTGTCACATGTACTACACGGCCAGTACTTGCCAGATAATGCTGCAGCTCCTTTAATGTTACTGTAGGCCTCTTGGCAGCCTCTCTGACCAGTTTTCTTCTAATGTTTTCATCAATTTTGGAGGGACATGCATTTCTTGGTAATGTCACTGGTGTGCCATATTTTCTCCACTTGATGGTGGATGTCTTCACTGTGTTGCATGGTATATCTAAAGCCTTGGAGATTTTTTGTACCCTTCGCCTGACTGATATCTTTTAACAATGAGATCCCTCTGATGCTTTGGAAGCTCTCTGTGGACCATGGCTTTTGCTGAAGGATGCGACTAAGAAAATGTCAGGAAAGACCTACTAGAACAGCTGAACTTTATTTGGGGTTAATCAGAGGCACTTTAAATGATGGCAGGTGTGTACTGACTCTTAATTAACATGAGTTTAAATGTGATTGCTTTTTTCTGAACACGGCTAAATCCCCAGTTATAAGAGGGTGTGCACACTTATGCAACCACATTATTTAAATTTCTCATTTTTACTTCCCTCTCTAAAAGATTTCAGTTTGTTTTTCAATTGAGTTGTACAGTTTATAGGTCACATTAAGCCTGGGTACACACTATAGCGATGCAGGAACCAGCGCGATTACAGTGTCGGTTCCCGCATCACATCTCTCTGGCAGGCAGTTCACACTGCCCTCTGCGAACTGCTGCAGGTGCCAATACAATGTTAATGACACCCTCAGATCGGTTCACAGATTGCAGTGCGAACTGTGAACCAGACAGGAATCAGATTGCGTGGGTGTGAACACCCATGCGATCCGATTCCAGTGCAGGGGGGAAAAAAGTCCCTGCACCTTTTTTGTGAAAATCCAATGCGAGTTCAGCCATACAAATTGTATGGCTGAACTTACATTGCACAGACATCGCATGTGATCGGCACAGCAATGCGGGTGTGAATCAAATGTGATGTCTGTGTTCACTATAGTGTGAACCCAGGCTAAAGGTGGAAAAAGTTCTGAAATTATTTATCTTTGTCTCATTTTTTTTACATCACAGAAACCTGACATTTTAACAGGGGTGTGTAGACTTTTTTATCCGCTGTAAATATACATATGGGACATATGCAATCTCACATTTCTGTTGCAAAAAAAAAGAAAAAAGAAAAAAAATATCTTACCTGTTGCCTCTTTTGCATTTCAAGTTTCATCTTTGCTCTAATACGTTTCACAGTATAGCTGTACAGGTCTCTCGAGGCATCTAGCATGTGGTACTTGTGGAATGCCCCCATCAGATTCCCACATATGAAAATAATGGCATTTGCAATAAGCTGAAAAACACATTGATACAATACACAGAGATAAGTGAACACTCTACAACTCCATCCACACTAAACAGGGTTGATAATCCTAAACAGGATTGTACAATCAGACTGCATGTAGAGACAGCTTTAAGGCAGCAAATCTCAAAAAGAAAAAGCTTCATAACTGAGGCCAGAAAACTAAAGAGCTCTATAATGATTTTGCTAAGGGACCCTATAACATATCATGATGCCCCTGGACACAAGTGTGCAAATTAATAAAAGCAGGAACAAGGAAACGTGGACAAAAAAGCAGACCCAGTGACTTTAGCTGATAGGAGTGCTACGTTTTTTGTTTTCAGAAAGAAAATTGATTTTTTTGTAGTTGCCTGTAAAATCTTTTTATTTGGAGTACATCGCGGGACACAGTGCCACCATATTATTCCTTACACACACAGGGTTATGTGCCACCTGCAAGTGATTGGACACTGGCAAAAAAGACAGGAAGTCCTCTCCTATATAACCTCTCCTATACAGGAAGCACTGTTTTGTAGCAAGCAATGAACCACCACACAGGGAGGGATCTCCGTGTCCTGTGATGTACTCCAAGAAATGGATTTTACAGATAAGGACAAAAAAACAGTTTTCTTTAGTTACATCTCAGGATCAAAGAGTCACCATATTATTTCTTACTTATAAGATGTCCAAAAACAATGTTCATGGGGGGAAGGAAACACAGCCACCATTGACAGGCCAAAAAGAATCTTTGATGCGGCCTGCATATATACAAACAAAATCAGTCTTCTCAGCAGCTCTTACCTCCATCTGATTAGATCCTTTAAAGTTGTGAAATGTAGACCAGCTTGTGGTCTTACAATAAAACCTCCAGGTATTCCAAAACGGGCACCCCCTGGATCATCAAATGGCCTAGAATCGGGGCTTCGACTTTCGTTAACACTTGCAGAGTCATGGACAGACTGAAAGATGCTAACATGAGCTGAAAATGTAGATTTTCTATTGGAAATCTGCAGAAACATCTGATGAGGTAGAAGGATTGGGACATGTAGGAAGGCACCCTTTATTTCTACTGACACCAGGATATCCCCTGCCTGGAGCAAAGCCATGATAGTGCGCATGACTCCATTCAAAACCTCCTCACCTTGGGAAATTTGTTGAGACTCTTAAGGTCCACCATTAGCCAAACATCTCCACTTGCTTTTGGGACCATACCAGAACAAAAACAGAGAAACTTTTCCTCTTCTGGAACTGGTACGTTCCATAAGGTTTATGTACTTCCTAAGCAGGCAGATGATCAAGGCAAGAGCTTGCAATAGGGAGAACTGTATTTGTGGATTCAAGGAACATTTGAAAGCATGAAATGCTGAGGAGGACATTTTCGTAATTCCAGCTGATAGTGATAAGTAATTGCACATCAAAACCATTTGTCCACAATCTCCTCCTGTCACACTTCTACAAATATCTGAGCAGGTGTGGGTGCCCCTTCATTGATAGGGAGACTAGGAAACCAATTTTGCTGGTTTGGAGGACTAAGTTCTCTTACAGAACTGGGAGGCTTTGCTCTGGTGGAGAAGGCCTGTGAGTGATGAAAGAAATTCCTTTGATGAGCCTGCTCTAGAAAAAAAAAAACCCTCACACTCCTTGTGGCCTATGCTCTTACCCTTCTTCTTGAGAGGCAAAAGAGAACTCTTGCCTTTCAAATCTCTGGATGTACTTATTCAACTGAGATCTAAACAGGCATTCCCACAAAAAGGAAAAAGCGTCAAAAGCTTTTTAAAATTTTAAAATGTAACCTGCATTTCAGCCAAAGTATCCACAGCATGTGAATGGGCAAAAGTCCTAAGCGTGAAATCCATTTACTGGAATCCTTCAGGGCACCCACAGCAAAACAGAAGGCCTGAGGTGAATTTGCCAAGTCTTCCCTTAGGTCATCCTCACTGCCTGCGGAATCCAGGTTCCTAGACAGATGCTTCATATGTTGCCCTTGAGCTCTTGATAGACACCTATCATCGCTACTGTTGGCTGCATGGCAGCCCCAAACCAAAGAAAAAAAAAAGAAGCTTTCAGTAATGTTTCCAACCTCTTAATTGCTGTCATGTCAAATTTTTGTTAAGATAAGAAACAGCCACACCAAGGAGACCATACTCCATTTCTTAACAAACTTTTCCTCCATAGGATACAGCAGAGCAAACCTTTTACGAAGAACACCACCTTGTCTGGGAGAGCCCATTGTGAAAACATTACCTCCTCCAAAATGAGCGTGTAAGGAAAACCGTTGGGATCTTTGCGTAGGCTGCTAAGAACCCAGGGGTGGATCTTCAGAGAATCAGACTCAGGAAGTGGAAATGCAATCTATGTGGACCATCTCAAACAGTAAGTTCACCAAAGATTCTTGGCCTCAAGAACACTCTGAACCTATGACACCCTGGTTGAGAAAACCTCTGATGAAGATTCTACTGTCTTTTCTACTGTGGCCCAAGGAGGCCCCCTCCAAGAGAGGGCACCCAAACACACACCAAGCAGCTGGGGTGCCGCCGTTGAGGCAGGCAGGGGCCACCGCACAATCTGCATCTTCCTTATCTTCCACCCATCTCTCTATAAAAAGCAGAGGGGATAGCTGATGTGCCTTTAGTAGCCACAAGACCAGATATGCATAGGGATGCCAATCCATGCTATGCCCCAAGATCTTTCAAGGAAACTGCATCAGCATTTCTAGTGTCCGGTGTCTAGTGTCTTCAACCTGCTGGAGACAATTGTACGCCCTCTGCAGCTGTGCTCCTACCTCTCTCCTTTTCAAAGCCTGTTCAAAAATTAACAGGACCTGTGGCAGGAAACAAGCAGCTCCAATACAGCTGAGAAGACATTTGGGCTAAGAGAACAAGTGTACAGGTTACCCTTTGACAGTTTTGCACCTTCTGTCAGAGCCCCTTCCCTAACAGAAGTACTTACACAAACCCCATAATGCTGCAAGCCTGCTGTTTGTCTTCACACAGCCTCTCAGTGACCGTAGTGCCTCCCAGCTATTGCTGCTCTGTCCAAGCCATAATAGGCCAGTCCCTCCATGCTGAATGATATCTGCCGGCTGAACTCCATATGCATGCAGCCATTTGCATGCCCACACACAACTGCATGACCACATGCACTACCACTGCGCGTGAGTGCAAGTTTCTAATAATTGCAGGAGTTCTACCTAATGAAGACAGGAAGAAGCAAGATAAATCTAAAACAATCTTATGAAGGCTGGAACAGGGCTTCAGTGTCCACAGCAAAGCAGCAGATTGGAACAGGTTACTGTGTATAAACAGAAGAAACGTTTCACTGTCCTCCAATGGGAAGCCGGAGAAGAGGCACCCATATATATAAAAAATAAGGGTAGAAATTGAAAGAGAGCAAATTGGCTATAGGCACGCACCAATCTTGCCGCAGGATCTGTCTAATAGATCAAGATTCAATCTTCATCCAACATGGCAGGCAATGTCTAAGCAGACCCTGAGGAACTACTACCCCTTTCCTGAGGTCCACTGCCCTTTACAGTACTTTACTGGAAACTCCTTGGTCAGATATTACTGCGTTTTGTATCCACAAGGTCCAGCACTGAAAGGCAGCATTACAGGGAGTCCCTTACATTCCCAGAGACCAGACATCCATTTAAGCAAAATAGCTATATGAACAGATCGGGATAACACCAATCTCTTGATCCCAACTGGAACCATCTGAGAACATCTGGTAGCGCTTGTACAGAGCTGCACATTGGTGACCATCACTTCCTGAACTTCCTAGGAGGGGTTTATAGGGGAGGACTTCCTGTCTTTCTTTGCTAGTGTCCAACCACCTGTAGGTGGCGCTTACCCCTATGAGTAAGGAATAATATGGTGGCTCTGTGTCCCATGGTGTACAATAAAGAAAGTAAAATAATTCTGACTAGTTGTTTTAGGCAATAGTTTTACTACTGTTCCAGTTTTCTTTGCTCCCGTTTACATACTTTAGCCCAAATATTTTATCTCAGCATCAGCAAAAAGGCAGCAATATTTTAAACAGAGGTATTTTTCTTTGATACCTCTAGCCAGTAGATTAGTATTTCTATACTAGCACAGACATTTTTTGTTATTCAACAAAAAACAAAAATACTAAAAAGGTTAAGTTCACATGAGTGTTGAGACAAACACCTTTGAAAAGCCTGTTTTGAGGTGGAAAGGTTGAAAGGAAAGAAAGAGTCTTGCCATGCGCAAACGTATGCCAAACACTTTAAGAGAGTTTAGAACTTGACTTGACGGAGACTCAAATGGAGGCATTTGGAAAGTCTTGCAAGTTGCAAAGCATGCTAAAGTTGCAGGCAAGTTCAAAATCATTGCGCAGTGATGCAAAAGTGAGAAGTGTACTAGACCGCCTTGTAAAGTGTTTGGAAAGCTTTAAAAATGTTAACCAAATGCCTGTTCTTTATGCCTGTGTGAACGAGGCCAAAAAACTGTCTGTATGATCAACATGTAAACTAATTATATTATATAAAACACGTATGATATATTTCAGTATATCGTATCTATTAAGTCAAAGATTTTAGGACCAACTCTATATAGTTCATATATAAAAACCTCTAATCCAGGTTGGTTATTTCATATGATCTCAAATACTTATGAGTTAATATTTATCCTCATTCCAGTTTTGAAAGCCAAGTCTTGAATGCCACCCATCCATCTTGCCCACCTCAAAATCAGTCAGTGGGCCAACCACCTTATTGAGTGAGTGACTGAGTTGTGGGAATGAGCTCAGAGTATGATTATGACAGCTTAATCCAAGATCTGCATGACTGAGTGCCCTGGATTTCAGGGCACTTATGAAGACTCCTATAGGCATGTGCAGGCACATACTGAACATATGGCTGGTATACAGTTCAGTAAAACATTATTATTAATATACAGGATTTATATAGCGCCAACAGTTTGTGCAGCGCTATACAAAATGAAGGCAGACATTACAGTTACATTACAATTTGGTATTGTAATCTAAGAGGCAAGCTTAAAAAAGTTTAAGAATATTGATCTAATAATAGGTATACTTTAAAACGAAAAAAAGTTTGTGAAATACTGAACGTATTCCAGTTCTTTTGATATTTTCTCCTAGTTAATACAATAGTTCACTGATTATTGATTTTTGTGTTTGTTATTCTATGGTTAATTTGGATCACATTTAAAGAAAACAACCATGAATCATTTAAGGCTGTAGCTCAGCAAAAATCAGCTTGTCGTTTAAAAATAAGAAACTTTAAATCTGTCCCAACCCGTTTCAGAAATCTGAATTTCAAATGACTCATGAATAATGTCCCATCAGCTCCTTTCCTAAAGGTATAATAATTTACAAAGAGAGCAGTTCTAAAACATGGCACTTAATTATGAATGTACTGTAAGCCTGAAATGAAATTCATTCATACTGTATTCCACACATGAAGAGTGCAGACTCAGCAAATGAATAATACTGAATTATGAATAATATTAGAACATTGCTTGTGTACCCTATTCCTACACACATTTTAAAAATACATTTGATAAAACAAGATAGATATATATCTATATAGATATCTATATCTATATCTATAGATAGATAGATAGATAGATAGATAGATAGATAGATAGATAGATAGATAGATAGATAGATAGATAGATAGATAGATATACACACACACAAACACACAATCTAAAAAATAAAATTGAACTGACTACTAGCTGGATTTTTAAAATCCACATTACGTTTAGCACTTTTTATAAGCAGGTACCCTTACTTCACAGGGATAGAGCATTTCCCATTGCCTTTCACTGCACAATTTTCAATTGAACAAAAAAACTATCATGAAATTCCCCCGAATTAACTCAGCTGTTGAGATATGTTCAAGTTTAAATAAAATCAATAGTCCTTTTTATTCTGATGTATAATTAAGGGTTTTAATCAATGGACTTTGATTGGCTAATACAGTGTGCTTTTATCATCAACTTGAGATGCTATGGAAATCCTATAGAATGCAGGTGCAACTGACCAGTGTTTAACTTGCTGCAGCTACTTTTGCATTCTCATAGACTTGCATAAGGCTGGGTTCACACTGGTATGACACAATAGTCGTACGACTGTGGATCCGACTTTACCCTGCGACTTGAAGTCCGACAATCCGACTTCAATGAACAGGGATCCGACTTTGATCCCTGACAATACCAGGCGCTGTGTCTGCTATGAATCTTTAGGGGGAACTCCACGCCAAATGTAAAAAAACAAAAACAAAAAAAAACAAAAACAAACAAAAAAAAAAAACGGCATGGGTTCCCCCTCCAAGACCATACCAGACCCTTCGGTCTGGCACGGATTTTAAGGGGAACCCCTACTTCGAAAAACAGCATAGGGTCCCCCCAAAAATCCACACCAGACCCTTATCTGAGCACACATCCTGGCAGGTCAGGAAAGGGGGTGGGGATGAGCGAGCGCCTCCCCCTCCTGAACTGTACTAGGCTGCATGACCTCAACATGGGAGGGAGTGGGTGCTTTGAGGCAGAGGGGGCCCTGCGCCCCCCCCACCCCCAAAGCACCTTGTCCCCATGTTGATGAGGACAAGGGCCTCTTCCCGACAACCCTGGCCATTGGTTGTCGGGGTCTGTGGGTGGGGGAGCTTATCGGAATCTGGAAGCCCCCCCTTTAACAAGAGGGCCCCAGATCCCGGCCCCCCCACCCTATGTGAATGAGTATGGGGTACATTGTACCCCTACCCATTCACCTAAAAAAAATTTTAAAAAATTAAATGCAGTACACAGGTTTTCAATCCTGCCCCATGCCAATATAAGTAGTGGTACACGGCGCACCCAGCATTAGAGCGGGAGAGAGCGTTTAGTCAACATCAGAAGAAGAACAGAGGGAGAAGACTCGGCAAAAGAGCGAGAAGACAGCGGAGAATACCCGGCAGAGGCAGAAGACAGCGAACAGAGGGAGAAGACTCGGAGAGGGCTATAAGACATCAGCGGAGAAGAACCAGCAGAAGACATGAGTGGAGGAGGCAGAAGAGCCAGAGAGGGGAGAAGAAATCGGAAGAGACCCTGGAGCTGCCATAATAAATTACTTAAAAAACCTGTGTACTGCGTTTTATTTTTGACACTTTTTTTTAGGTGAATGGGTAGGGGTACAATGTACCCCATACTCATTCACATAGGGTGGGGGGCCGGTATCTGGGGGCCCCCTTGTTAAAGGGGGCTTCTAGATTCCAATAAGCCCCCCCACCCCCAGACCCTGACAACCAATGGCCAGTGTTATCGGGAAGAGGCCCTTGTCCTCATCAGCATGGGGACAAGGTGCTTTGAGGGTGGGGGGGTGCACCCCCCCATGTTGAGGGTATGCGGCCTGGTACAATTCAGAAGGGGGGTGCTCGCTGCTCCCCACCCCCTTTCCTGACCTGCCAGGCTGTGTGCTCGGATAAGGGTCTGATGTGGATTTTGGGGGGCCTCTACGCCGTTTTTTCAGCGTGTGGGTTCCCTTTAAAATCCATACCAGACCGAAGAGCCTGGTATGCTCTTGAAGGGGAAACCCATGCTGTTTTTTTTTTTTTTTTTTTAAGTGGAGTGGAGTTCCCCTTCAAGATCATCAGAGCACAAGTCACATGCCAAAGTCAGATCAGTTAAGATGGCGATCCGAGTTTGATCAGACTTCAGTGATATTCAATGGGCTGAAGTAGGATCAAAGTCGGACCAAAGTAGTGCAGGGAGGATTTTCAAAGTTGGACCAGTTAAGACGGCTCTCATAGGGAAGCATTGATTTTCACACGTCATGCGACATGAGCTCCCAATGTCGGAGCGTTTGTCGTACAAGTGTTAGAAGATAAGCAGTTCTTAAGCAAACAAAAGCCAGCTGACACTGGTCTTTAAAGAGATTGGCTTGATATAAATAATTATAGTGCTGTGTTCTAGTCTTGTATTAAACATGAGGACACTAAAGGCCCATCCACATCCTGTCTCTGCATGGGTTATTTGCTTGTTTTTCCCCATTTTATGTGAAAGTCACAAAGCAAAATATTTTACAATAAACATTGCAAAAATATTTCAAAATGTATGCTCATTAAAAATACATTTCAACTTGTCTTTAAACTACTGATAAAACACAAATGGTAATGCTGTAGAAAACGTGGTTTTATCATGTGTTCAGAATTCTCTACCCATGTCTAGTGGTTAATACATGTGACTGTCCTAAGGTATTAGTTACTCCCTGTATCTTCTGGTTGTTTGTAGGTCCAGCAGTTGCACTCAGTTTCCAGTGCTCATTTTCTTCCTCCCATGTTTGCTACTTTTGTCCATTGGTCACTCCCCATGTCCAGGGGTATGCCTGGTGTCCTATCGCCACTAATATAGCCACACATTCCCTCTCCTTTCCTTCCCATGCCAAGTCACACAACTCTTTATATCCCCTATGATTTCTTGCAAACTTTATTTACAGCCTGGCTTGGCTATTGGCTTGAGGGTATCTAGACCTAGAGTTAATAGGCTGGATTCGCATCTGATTGACTTCTAATCTGATACATCAATAAACTGAAAATCTATGTTCCTTGGCTTTACTTTAGTATTCACCTTAAAATTCCTGGTAATGCAGCACTTGCAAAATATTTCTTTACTCTATACTGATGACTTATCAAACCACTGTTCAGGGTTAAACATTGCTATGCAGCTACTGACCGCCATAACATGTGAATTAACCGCTTGCTGACCAGCCACCGTCATTTTACTGTGGCAGGTCGGCACGATCCCACGAACCATTGTAGCTATACAGCGGCTCATGGGATCAGAATAGCAGGCGCGCACGCGCCTGCTGTATAGCGGGGGTGCCGATGCTCGTGGCCAATGGTCGCGATGACCGCCGGCCACAAGAGATCGCGAGCACGAGAGACAGAACAGGGACAAGTGTGTGTAAACACACACTTCCCTGTTCTGTTCTGAGAAAAGTGAAAGATCGTGTGTTCTTATTAGCTAGGAACTACGAGCCGTCACTTCCTCTAGTCAGTCCCCTCCCCCTTCAGTTAGAAACACGTAGCAGGGAACACAATTAACCCCTTGATCGCCCCCCTAGTGTTAACCCCTTCCCTGCCAGTGACATTTATACAGTAATCAGTGCATTTTTATAGCAGTGATCGCTGTATAATTGTCAATGGTCCCAAAAATGTGTCAAAAGTGTCTGATGTGTCTGCCATAATGTTGTAGTTCCGATAAAAACACAGATTGCCGCCATTACTAGTTAAAAAAAAATAATAATAAAAATGCTATAAATCTATCCCCTATTTTGTAGACGCTAAAACTTTTACGCAAACCAATAAATATACGCTTATAACCTTTTTTTTAACCAAAAATATGTAGAAAAATACATATACTAAACTGGGAAAAAAATTAGCTTTTAAAAAAAAAAAAAAAATGGGGATATTTATTATAGCAAAAAGTACAAAATATTGTGTTTTTCTCAAAATTGTTGCTCTTTTTTTGTTTATAGTGCAAAAAATAAAAACCTCAGAGGCAATCAAATACCACCAAAAGAAAGCTCTATTTGTGGGAAAAAAAAGGACGTCAATTTTGTTTGGGTGCAGCGTCGCAATTGTCAGTTAAAGCGATGCAGTGCAGAATCGCAAAAAATGGCCTGGTCATTCAGCAGCCAAATCTTCCAGGGCTGAAGTGGTTAAGAATGTCCCTTCTGCTTGCATTCAGATACCTCAGCACCTGTAGTTTCAGCCTGTGTTTTTAGTGGTCCTGTTGATTCTGCTGACTGGCTTTGTCTAATATTAGATCTAACATTCTTTAGCTTGCAAAAGGAACCCCGCAATGGGGTATGGAAGGTAATTGGGACTATACGATACCCAGAAAATAATATTGAGAATTAAAGTAATGTAAAGATAAAAAAAATTAAAACATTTTTTATATCAATATATAAAAACCTCAAAAGAGGAAAGACATTTTGACAACATTGTTAAAATAAAAAGTCACACAGTAATTTCAATACGATAAATACAAAGGTGTGAGCCCCATTCATGTAAAATACAGCTAAACTGAGCGGACATAAAGACCCCAATGCATTTCAACAAATTGTCTTCTTCAGGGGTTGATGGTGTCCATTTGAGAAGGATATAATTTATCAACTACAATAGCAGGTGTAGAAAGAAACTGTCTGTGACCTAAGGCGGTGCCATACAAGGTCCCATGGATCCCAAAGGCCAGCACAAGGGATAAAATGGCAGAAGAGGGAAAAAGACTCCTCCATGTAGTAGTAGGAATCCAGGCTTCTATTCTGAAATTGCCCCAGTTAAAATATTTTTTTTTGAGAGTGCTAGACAATGGCCACAGGCCTGAAATTGATCAGCAGTTAAACCAGCAGATGTGAATGCTCCACCTTTCTATAAAGTGTGACTTTATTTTAATGGTGTTGTTAAAATGTCTTTCC
Organism: Aquarana catesbeiana; assembly: GCF_042186555.1. Taxonomy (NCBI): domain Eukaryota; kingdom Metazoa; phylum Chordata; class Amphibia; order Anura; family Ranidae; genus Aquarana; species Aquarana catesbeiana. Next base: position 139,493,975 of record NC_133334.1, read on the forward strand.
TCTTTTGATGTTTTTATATACTGATATAATATATTTTGTAATTTTTTGTATCTTTACATTACTTTCATTCTCAATATTATTTCCTGGGTATCATATAGTTCCACCTCCCTTCCTCGCCCCATTGCAGGTTTCCTTTTGCATTGTATTACAGGGATAGATACCCTCTTCCTTAATTTTTTCCAGGTCTAGGAACCTTTAGCTTTCAGCTTCAGCTGTGTCCATACCAGTGTCTGACCAGAAGTTTGTCCAAACACAATATCTTTCAATATCTTTTCAATATCTTTCAAAAAACTGTTTTAGCATTGCAATGCATTCAGAATGCTGCCAATGGGTATGATGGGTGGTTTGGAACTTCAGGTTTATACCACCCATGGTACGAGTAACAAACCGCCATTTTCTAATCATCTGGATGGTTGATGGTCAGGTATAGCCTTAGTTTTTGTTCCCCTCTAGTTTTGACAGATTTCTAGAAAATATCTAAAGACAAAGAGGTTTAAACTGTTCAGTAAGGCACGTTCTATCTCCATAAATCTTTACGGGTGACTAACAGGTCTGTTTCCCTCTCCTTTCCAGATTTCTGGCTGCAGATGTAACAAAACTCTGTCAACATGCTATGGCACCATGTTCTTGCCTTTCTCTAAAGCCCATTAGTAGTACAGGCTTGGCAGGAAATCTAAAGTATGTGGATCCCGGCCAAGCATTGAACGCAGAGAATTTTAAATTGTGATCTAAACTGATCCCTTTAACTAAGTGCTTTTATATAGCACACGGCACAGCAATGACAACACACCATATAGATTTTTAACTCTAGTAGGTTCCAATGTCTCTACAATATTGCAACTTCAGACTTTATTACTTAGTGGTAAAATATAACGTGGCAGCACAATGCAAACAAAAACAGTCAACCTTTAGGGCCTTTTCACATGCATTTGTGGATAATATATAATAATATTAAAGTGGTTATAAAGGCAAAAGGTTTTTTTACCTTATTGCATTCAAATACTTTCAATAGCTGCTCCCCCCAGCGCCCCCCTTAAATATTTGCTTGAGCACGCCCAATACAGCGTTGTGCCTCTCTTCTCCCTACTCTCTCTTCTTACTGGACACTTGGCAGCAGTGGGAGCCATTGTGCTGCGGTCAGTCAAAGCCTGTAAGGATTGAGTGGGGGCGGGGCTGATATGCGCTGTGTTTGTTTATGGACTCACACAGCTTGGATAGAGAGCTAGCCTGCACCTCTGCACCCATAGTGGCTTGCTATGGTGAAGCACACAGAAAAGGAGGCACCTAGAGTGTCAGCAGGGAACTCAAGAAAAGGAGGTTCAGGGCCAATCTGCTCAAAACCACTGCACAAAGCAGGTAAGTATAATGTTTATTATTTTAAGAAAACAAAAAATAATCTTTACAACCACTTTAAAGTGTTAATAAACCCACAACAGTAAAACCAGTCTGTATATGCAGTAAAGCATGCTTGTTATACTCACTGTGGAGCCTAAGGGGTTAATCATGTGTATTGTGTAAAAAGGCTGTTTTGATCATGTCTCCTCTGATCCTCCACTTCTTCCACTATCCCCAATCCATCTCCTGATAAGACAGAGCCTTGGGGGCATGCCGCACATGCACAGTTTGGTGTGTATTGTTTGAAAGTTTGTTTTATTTCCTGGGACGATGCATGTGACTGGCACAGGGCCAATCAGCACTGTCCAGACAGAGGGTCAGAGGTCCTTCAGTCTTATAGGACAGTCAGAGCAAAATGAAAAAGATGCTCCTACAAACTTTAACCAGACACTGATAGAAGCCACAAGACTGCTATATACTGCTGATGAGAAAAGGTATTTAGCAGTTTATATTTTCTAAAATAATTGTACTTCCACGTTCTGTGTACTGTGGGAGACTAGAAATAGTGAATACAGGGTCTTGGGTTTAGTAACACTTTCACTGCTTTAAAGGCAGCACACCTTAACAGACACGAAACAAGACCTAGATCATTTTTGGCATTGCAGCCAACAAGGCATCCAGTGTACAGCACACCGCAATGTACATAGCATGTGTTGTGGTGTGATGTACTGTGGATGCATTGTAAGCTACTGTACATGTGTGTTGGGGTGCAATTGTATCTGCAGTGTCAAGCACTTAGTACTGGGAATTGCAGTAGTTTGCGGTACAGCATACATTTTACCATGCATTACCAACACAAATAGGTTCAAAGCCAGTCTTAACCACTTCAGCCATGGAAGATTTGGCTGCTCAATGACCAGGCCATTTTTTGCGATACGGCACTGCGCCATTTTAACTGACAATTGTGCAGTCGTGCAACGCTGTACCCAAACAACATTTTCCCACAAATAGAGCTTTCTTTTGGTGGTATTTGATCACCTCTGTGGTTTTTACTTTTTGTGCTATAAAGAAAAGAAGAGCGTCAATTTTGAAAAAACACAATGGGGATTATTTACTAAAGGCAAATCCACTTTGCACTACAAGTGCATTGCAAGTGCACTTGGAAGTGCAGTCGCTGTAGATCCAAGGGAGTCATGCAAAGAAAATAAAAAAAAACAGAATTTTAGCTTGTATATGGTTGGATAATAAAATCAGCAGAGCTTCCCTCATTTTAGATCTTCCCCTCAGATTTACAACAACTGCACTTCCAAGTGCACTTGTAGTGCAAAGTAGATTTGCCTTTCGTAAAAAAAAAAAAAACCCTTCTTTTACTTTTTGCTATAATAAATATCCCAAAAAAATACACATTTTTTTCTCAATTTAGGCCGATATGTATTCTTTTACATATTTTTGTAAGTACATGCTGTTTAAACAATGTTTAACCACTTAGCCCCGGGTCACACAGGGGCGGCACGACTTGCAGGTCGCCTCACCGAGGCGACCTGCACACGACTGCCACGGCGACTTGCAAAACGACTTCTGTATAGAAGTCTATGCAAGTCGCTCCAAGTCGCCCCCAAAGTAGTACAGGAACCTTTTTCTAAGTCGGAGCGACTTGCGTCGCTCCTATTAGAACGGTTCCATTGTACAGAACGGGAGACGACTTGTCAGGCGGCCTGTGTCACTTTAACTGACAATTGCACGGTAGTGCGATGCTGTACACAAACAAAATTAATGTCCGTTTTTTCCCACAAATAGAGCTTTCTTTTAGTGGTATTTGATCACCTCTGAGGTTTTTATTTTTTGTGCTATAAACAAAAAAAAGAGCGACAATTTAACTTTTTGCTATAATAAATATCCATAAAAATTAAAAAAAAACGAATTTCTTTCTCAGTTTAGGCCAATATGTATTCTTCTACATATTTTTGGTAAAAAAATCAATAAGCGGGACGCGATATTGCGACAGACAAATTGGACACTTTTGACACATTTTTGAGACCATTGACAATTATACAGCGATCAGTGCTATAAAAATGCACTGATTACTGTATAAATGTCACTGGCAGGGAAGGGGTTAACACTAGGGGCGATCAAGGGGTTAACTGTGTTCTCTAGGTGTGTTCTAACTATGGGGGTGGGGGACTGACTAGGGGAGGAGAGAGGTCAGTGTTCATACTTAGTCAGATGTTTGTGGCCTTAAAGCGCAACTTTTTTTTTGTGTTTTCAGCCAACATCTCACTGGGAGTGAGTGGTGTCAGCCATCCCATTTGTCTTTTGTTAGGTTGCTTAACCCCTTCTCCATCCTATTCTTCACAAAAAAAGACACTAATCATTTTGAAATTATAAGATAATAACTAGGAGGGCTAATTGAAATAACACAGGAAGAGAGCACCAGACAGCTCAGAATTTTCGACAAAATCAACAACTATTTTTTTTAATTACATTTTTTTTGCACTTATCGAACAGATCTAAAGCAGGCAAATAAATTAGTGGGGTTTTTTTTCCCCTTTCAACCAGTGGGTTGAACAAAAAAAAAAACCCAACACCCCCACCCAGACCTTTGTGATGGATAGGGGATCACTCCCCCTTAGCTATTGTGTTCTATCTGCAGGAAACTTCCCCACCATCAGAATACAGCACTGCCAGCTATAGCCGGTGACGCTGATTGTGTGGAAATTTTCCAACAGGCTGATTGTACAATCTACCAATCAACTTCTGTACAAACAGCCAGCCCATACATGTATCGAAATTCTGGCTGATCCCTGCTGAACCAAAGTTTGATCCATGTATGGCCGACTTAACAAAACTCTTTCAATGGTATATCTAATCTAAATAACAGAAATTAATTGTTGGGGTTTACATAAACTTAAAGTAGACCTTGAACAGGTGCATCCGAGCAACTACTTTCTGTGTCAGCCTCAAGAACACAGCACTCATCCTAGGAAGTCTCTGCAAACATCTATGTGCAAACCATGCAAAAAAGGGAGAAAGGCAGGTGAACAACAGTCACAAAAGCCAACACATTAAAGCCATCATGCTTTAATCATGGCTAACAAATAAGTGACACAAAGCAGCGAAAATAATGTAGACCAGGCCCTCCAGCTGTTGCAGAACTACAAGTCCCATTATGCCTCTGCCTGTGGGAGTCATGCTTGTAACTGTTAGCTTTGCAATACCCCATGGGACTTGTAGTTACGCAACAGCTGGAGGGCCACCAGTTGACACCCGTGGTGTAGACTAAATCCCTAGGGTCACATGACCCAGAACAAGAGGTGGCTGCAAATATCAAAACATACAAAAAAATACAAAAAAAGAGCACTATAAGCATACAATCGTACATAAATGTATATAAAAACATGTATCACAAAAATAAAAAAGAACAGCATGATTAAACACATTAGCCATAATTAAGGAATGATGGCCAAAATGCGTTGGCTTTTTTGACTGTTACTGTGACCTACATTAATGAAACAATGTTTTAGCCAAATTCCATGGCACAAGCCTTTCTCCCTTTTTTGCACGATTAAAGTCGACCTTCACTGCATTTTTCAGCTTCTGAGTTATACTTTTCCTTCCTCCCTCCTTTCCCACTATCACAGATAATATTTTGATTGATGGAGGATATTACCTTCATTACCTGCAGCCCAGGTTTCTGCCTTGAACGATGTAGCTCCAGCTGCCCAAAGCCTCCTGGGATGCTCTGGTCACGCATCCCAGGAGGCTTCATGGCCATTCAAAATACACTGTGTTATCGATGATCATGAACCAGTCATTCCAATTCAAAATCAGAAGGCAATCTGTCTGGTGAAGTGCTATTTCTTCACAGCAGCAAAAGGTAGAAATCTGTTACAAAGTACATTACCCATAGGATTTGTTTTTTTTCTTAACAAAATTCGAGCTACCCTAGAGTTAATCACTGTTCACTTTATTATTATTCACAATTGCAAAAATGTAGCTGCTAAGAATGCATGAATACAGCAAGGCACCTTCTCAATTTTACTATATCATGAGAATCTCATCTACAACAGATGTATTTGAGGTCTGGATGCAGATCAGCTTTTACAGTATATAAATGTAAACACTCATTTATTACATTTACTAGTCACTTGTTTCAAAAGGTTTATAATATAACACAGCTAAAAATGTCACAAATCAATACAAACCAGTGCCCTTCCCACCTTCTCTAAACTATTTTTATTGCCTAAGGTGGGTCTAACAATACAATAGGTGTAGCTGTAATATATACAACACTGACCTCACTGCCCCACCAGAAGTTTGTCTGCAGAGGATATGAGATCATGGAATAATGCCGAGCAGACACATTTTGGTGCCTGACTCACAGTCCAAGCTGAACAGCCTAACGCCACAGCTCCCAGACTGAATTATATTCTGTGTTTAAATAATGCACAACAGGTTTTTCTTAGAATTTAATGAGGTTAATGTAAAGGACTTTCATTGTCAGTACAGAAGCATATTTTGATCTACAGTGGGGACGGAAAGTATTCAGACCCCCTTAAATTTTTCACTCTTTGTTTATTGCAGCCATTTGCTAAAATCATTTCAGTTAATTTTTTCCTCATTAATGTATACACAGCACCCCATATTGACAGAAAAACAGAATTGTTGACATTTTTGCAGATTTGATAAAAAAGAAAAACTGAAATATCACATGGTCCTAAGTATTCAGACCCTTTGCTCAGTATTTAGTAGAAGCATCCTTTTGATCTAATACAGCCATGAATCTTTTTGGGAAAGATGCAACAAGTTTTTCACACCTGGATTTGGGGATCCTCTGCCATTCCTCCTTGCAGATCCTCTCCAGTTCTGTCAGGTTGGATGGTAAACGTTGGTGGACAGCCATTTTTAGGTCTCTCCAGAGATGCTCAATTGGGTTTAAGTCAGGGCTCTGGCTGGGCCATTTAAGAACAGTCACGGAGTTGTTGTGAAGCCACTCCTTCGTTATTTTAGCTGTGTGCTTAGGGTCATTGTCTTGTTGGAAGGTAAACCTTCGGCCCATCTGAGGTCCTGAGCACTCTGGAGAAGGTTTCCATCCAGGATATCCCTGTATTTGGCCGCATTTATCTTTCCCTCGATTGCAACCAGTCGTCCTGTCCCTGCAGCTGAAAAACACCCCCACAGCATGATGCTGCCACCACCATGCTTTACTGTTGGGACTGTAGACTGTATTGGACAGGTGATGAGCAGTGCCTGGTTTTCTCCACACATACCGCTTAGAATTAAGGCCAAAAAGTTCTATCTTGGTCTCATCAGACCAGAGAATCTTATTTCTCACCATCTTGGAGTCCTTCAGGTGTTTTTATGCAAACTCCATATGGGCTTTCATGTGTCTTGCACTGAGGAGAGGCTTCCGTAGGGCCACTCTGCCATAAAGCCCCGACTGGTGGAGGGCTGCAGTGATGGTTGACTTTCTACAACTTTCTCCCATCTCCCGACTGCATCTCTGGAGCTCAGCCACAGTGATCTTTGGGTTCTTCTTTACCTCTCTCACCAAGGCTCTTCTCCCCCGATAGCTCAGTTTGGCCAGACGGCCAGCTCTAGGGAGGGTTCTGGTCGTCCCAACTGTCTTCCATTTAAGGATTATGGAGGCCACTGTGCTCTTAGGAACCTTAAGTGCAGCAGAATTTTTTTTTTAACCTTGGCTAGATCTGTGCCTTGCCACAATTCTGTGTCTGAGCTTTTCAGGCAGTTCCTTTGACGTCATGATTCTCATTTGCTCTGACATGCACTGTGAGCTGTAAGGTCTTATATAGACAGGTGTGTGGCTTTCCTAAGCAAGCCCAATCAGTATAATCAAACACAGCTGGACTCAAATGAAGGTGTAGAACCATCAAGGATGATCAGAAGAAATGGATGGCATCAGAGTTAAATATATGAGTGTCACAGCAAAGGGTCTGAATACTTGGGATCATGTGATATTTCAGTTTTTCTTTTTTAATAAATCTGCAAAAACGTCAACAATTCTGTGTTTTTCTGTCAATATGGGGTACTGTGTGTACATTAATGAGGAAAAAAAATTAACTTAAATGATTTTAGCAAATGGCGGCAATATAACAAAGAGTGAAAAAATTAAGGGGGTCTGAATACTTTCCGTCCCCACTGTATATACTAATATGTTTATTGAAAAAAATCCTATTCTAATTGTATAACAAAAAATGAAAATGATCATGGCAAGTTTAGAAAAAAATTATAATAAATATACTGTATGCTTAGGGTTCTCGCTTATTTCAGGGTACAAGACAAGCCGCTGGACTTTAGAAAATTCCAGGTCTCTAATCCAGAGAGTACTGGTAATCGTCCTCTCCAACCAATCTACGCCAGAACCCCTCACCCTGCATGGGTGAGAACCCCTGAGTACTGAACAATGTCTTCAAACCACCCCCCTTAAAGGGACCACAACCCACATAGTGCAGAAATGTACCTGCCTTCCGGGACACACACCCAGCGTCCTGAACATATCAACCCCCCCCACACACACACACACACACACACACACACACACACACACACACCTTAACGTGGAGGTTACAGAGGCCCTGTAGGACACCATACAGTGTACCCTGTAAGGAGAATCCACATTATGGTGTTGCTTCCCATGCCTGTGTTCTACCACAAACTTGAGCTCTTGTAATGCCAGGAACCATCTAGTTACCCTGGCATTTGTGTGCTTGTTCTGTCTTCCAGGTCAGTGGGGCATGGTTTGACACCAGATGACACAAAATGAAATGAGCAGAGTGAGTCCAGAGCCCACCAAATAGCCAGGTACTCCCACTTTACCGTGGCATAATTTCTCTCGGCTGCCGTCAGCTTTCTACTAAGTGTTCCTCCCGACTGACCTCTTGGGACAGAACATCTCCTAAGCCATCACTGGAGGCACCTGATTGGACAATAAACTCTTTAGAAAAATCCAGGGCAACTAATACTGGATACTGGCATAAGCTCCCAGAAAGCCTCCTCAGCCTTGTCAGTCCACTTGACCATGACTGTCTTCTTACCCTTTGTCAAGTCAGTCAGTGGTACAACATGATGAAGTTGGGGAAAAACCAGCAGTAGTACCTAATAATGCCTAAAAAAAATCTCAGACCTGTTTCTTGGTGACTGGGTCAAGTCTGAATAGCCTCTACCTTGTTTATCTGGGCTTTTACAAAGCCCCTGCTCAAAACATAACCCAGGTACTTGGTCTCTTCCATAGCAATGGCCCTGGAATAATGATAGACACCTCCTTCTTTGGGGAGTCCAAGACACCCTCCACTCAGGGAAAATGGAACTCCCAGTCTGTGCTAAAGATGACAATGTCATTTAAATACACTGAGGTTTATTCCCAATGAGGGCAAGGTGTCTTATTATTATTATACAGGATTTACATAGCGCCAACAGTTTACACAGCGCTTATCCATTGCATTCTGAAAAGTAGCTGGAGCAGAATGCAACCCAGATGGCATTCTCTTATATTGGAAATTACCTTCTGGGGTGGAAAATTCAGTCTTTTCTCTAGCTTCCTAGTTAAAGGTATCTGCCAGTAGCCTTTGTTGAGGTCTAAGGTGATAATGTACTGGGTTGGTCCCAACCTTTCTATCAACTCATCTACTCAGGGCATCAAATATGAATCCTCCATGTGGCATCACATTCCATGGGTTCCTCTTTAGGGGACACTAAATGTGGACATGACCTTGAGAGTGACAACACCAGCACAGCACATTCTCATTCCTCGATTCCAGAGCAGAACTCTGGAACGGTGGGGTGGCTACTCCCCAACTCTCCAGAGTGCTGCTACCCAGGTTTGGTGATGGTTTGGTTCTCCTCGCAGGCAGGGGTCCTCCACAGTGTACTACTCTACAATCTCCACTAGTCAGACCATCGTCTGTGAATCCCTGTGGCTGAACCAGTGCTGCAACTTTGTAGGTAAAACGGTAGTAAAGTGTTCTTTAAAAAAAAAAAAAAACTGTCCCCCTGCATAATGTGCTAATATGCAGGGGCATAATGTGCTAGTATGCAGAAAACGTACATATAAAAGGGATCTCTCCAGCGGTGCTCTGTCACTGCTGACAGGACTTCCATCTTCACCTGGCTCTTCTCCTGGGTTCACAAGGTCCGGCTGTTTGAACGGCCAAGCTGCAATGACATCACTCCTGTGCATGCACGTGAAAGTCAGGGCCCAGCACTACACTCTGGATTGACGGCACATTCAGTGTGCTTGCAATGCAGATCACAGTGCACATGCACCGGTGATGTCACCAACTGAAGAAATTGTGAATATCTCCTAAACGGTGCATGTTTAGAAGATATTCATTCTACCTACAGGTAACCTTTATTATAAGCTTACCTGTAGGTACAAGTGACCAAGTGGTGTTTACTACTAGTTTAACTACGGGTCCACAACCTCTCATTCAACAATCTGTGGTCTTGTTAGATTCTCCGGCTGCAACCACTTTGTGGCCAGCTGCAGTAGGTCATGCATTCGGGGCTGTGGTGCCTATTCAGAAATACATCTGGCATCAGCCATAGTCACCCCGAGGTGGGCTAAGACCTCCCCATGAGTTTTATTTTATTTTTATTATTTAAATGTTTATACATTTTTCTGTATACAAAACATTAAAACATACCATTTATTTCACTATTTTCATCCTACAACATTTTATCTCCCCCCAACCCCCCCCCCCCCATGTCAGGAACCTCAATGCCCATTCCCTAAAAACCAACCACTTTTCCCATATTCACAGAAACCTGTCTGATCTTCTTCTCTACTGTTTAGCTTCATATTATATATGTAATCAGTCCTTTTAAACCATTCCTTTACTGTAGGTCTATCTTCTTCCATTTATTGTTTTGGTACTACTCCTTTAGCTGCATTCAATAGATGTGATACTAGTGTATTTTTGTACTGTTTTATTGTTTTGTTTGTATTAAGGAAAATGCAGCTCCGCAGATCATCAAATCATTAGATCATCAATGACCTCCTCTTCAGTAATTTCCTTTGGCATTCCCACCAAATGTGTGTCATGGTACCCTGTAAATTACAACCTATCCAACACAATGGGGATTTTCCTACTTGTTATTTATGTGCTTTGTCAGTGGTAATATACCTTCTGGCTAGACATTTATAATTTGTTTCTATACTTCTGATATCTACCAAATAACTGTATACAGCTCTTAATATTTTCTTGAATTGATTTTCTGTTAACCATGTTCCAAATTCCACTGCATTTAACTTTTCTTCTGATCTTATCAGTTGTGGGAGCGTTGCTACAAAGTGCTTGAGCTGTAAATACCTCCATTCGTTTAATGTTATCATATCTCCCATGTGTTTCAATTCCTGGAGTGAACTTAGTTTTCCTTTTTTTATGATATCTTTTAACTGTGTTCTTTACCCAGTCTCCAAATTGTGATTTATTCCTTGGTATAAAAAAAATTGTGCCCGATAGTGATATTAAAGGTGAATTATATTCCCAATTTGCCAACCGATATATTCTATCCCATATTCGAAAAACATTTCTGGTTAGTTCAGGTGCTGTTTTATTTAATGTTCTATCTTTATGTGGTACCAAATATTCTTATCTAATTGAGTTTTACTCAGTGTATTTTCTAACTTAACCCATCTTTTTTAATTTTTTGTCCTACTCAACTCCACTATTCGTGATAATACAACTGCTTCATAGTATCTTCTAATATCTGGCGCAGCTAATCCCCCATGTGCTTTATCCTTACTCAACAGTGCATGCTGTATTCTCAGTTCATTTCCCTGCAAGATGCTTTTTGATATCAACCCTCTTAATATTCGAACTTATGCCTGCGGTAAGGCTAATGGCATCATGTAAAATTTATACTAAATTTTCGGAAGTATTTCCATCTTTATTATGTTTATTCATCCTAGCCAAGAGAGAGGTCTCAGTTATTTTTTTGAGTTCCATTTTAATCTTGTTTAATAAAGGGATATAATTTGCTTGGTATAATTTTCCCACTGATGGAGAAACTTTTATTCCAAGTCCGTTTTCCCCCATGTGAAGGTGAATTATTCCTGTAGGGATTGCTCCTCCTTCTTATCTATACTTATACTTAATATCTCAGATTTAGTTGGATTGATCTTCAGATTAGACAGTTCTCCATAATTTTTATGTTTTTACCAAATTTGGTAGTGTTTTTCTGGGATTGGTTACATAGCACAAGATATCATCTGCGTATGCAGCTATTTTATGTTTCTCTCCTTCTATCCACTCTGCCTCCTTCAGGCCTTTTATATCTACATTATATCTACATTACTTCTTATGATTGCCAATAAAGGTTCCAGTGACAGAACGAACAAAAGGGGCAAAAAGTTTGTGATAGACTCATTAATTTTCACTGTGGCCCTAGAACGATTGTATAGTACTTTAATCCACCCAAATGTCCTAGGGCCCAGTCCTAAATTCTCTAATGTTGTTATCATAAATCTCCAATCTACTCTGTCAAATGTTTTTTCGGCGTCAGTCGACCTTTCTACTTTTTAATTTTTCCAACAGCAATAAGGTTCTTATTGCATTATCCTTCCCTTCTCTTCCTGGGATAAACCCTGTTTGGTCTGCATGTATCCATTCAGGCATCAGTTCTTTCAATCTGGTAGCTAGCACCTTTACATACAGTTTTGTATCTGCGTTCAACAGTGCTATTGGCCTATAACTGGAGTACAGAGTTGCATCCTTCCCTTCTTTAGGCATCACCATGACATGTGCCAACAGCGATTCCTTTCTCATATTTTTTCCTTCTCCTAGTCCATTCATATAATTGCATAGTTTTTATAATATTTTATCTTTAAGCCATGTGGACCAGGGCTTTATTTTATTTTAGTATTTTTTAGCAGACAGCCACAGTCACCCCAAGGTGGGCTAAGACCTCCCCCATGAGTTTATAATAGTCCTTGGCGTCAGGCCCTGGCAGCTCATAGCAGGCCTTTTGTGGTTCCCCTGAAAGGAGTGGTGCAATGAGGCTGCCCCACTGGTCCTGAGGCTCCCTCTCTCTCAGGTGTATGTTCAAACATGTCATCATGGGACAAAGCTTTTGTAAAAAAAAATGGCTAGCCCTCACTGTCATGGGTTGCTAGGAACAACAGTCCCTTTCAGACAATTCACTAGTGCATCCAACTGGCCCTGGACAGACTTCTTTTGCAACTCCAGCTGTGCTGCCTGGATCAGCTGAGCCTGTATCACCAAGGCCAAGGTCTGTTTCTGGCATGCCTGAGCTTCATAGTGGCAGTTAGCTTCCATGGAGGCAGCCTTCAGCGGTTTTCAGTGCCTGCTCTGGTCTGACCTGGGACAGGCAAAAATGGGAATTGGCCCTTTAAATGTCAGATTTCTTTTTGATTTTTTTTACTTCAAACTGCTTTATAGCTGGATTGCCTGCATCCAAGCACCAATTGTCATATGGAAGGTCCAAGATCAACAGCAAGCCACTGGTAAAAGTTAAAAGTGTCTATCAGCTACAGATGTGCCATCACTGAAAATTTTCAGAAAGGGTGGGGGTGAGGCAAGAATAATCACAGATAATGTTATCTTGGCTAAAGGGTGCGCCACTGAAAGTTAAGTTCCCACTATGTATGTCACTATGTCAGCTGCATTTTAACTTTATTCTGATCTATAGAGATCGCAACAGTCATACACTACCATTCTTTTAAATGAAGAAATTATGGATGGGGCTGAAGTTTGCTCTGCATATTCAAGAAATCAAGCATAATGATTGCAAAAACACAGAATGACGCTTGACTTTCACGGATACTGAATTTAAAAAAAAAATATCTATCCAATTTGCATTTTGAAATTGCTCTTTTAAGTTATTTTTTATATACAGTATACTTCGATATTTAGAGTCTTTGGAGTTCGAAGGAGTCTAATTACAATTTGCTGTATTGAGGAATGATTGTAACGGTAGAATGTTGGAAACTGGAAAAAAGCCATGACAAGCTGATCAGCCAGGATCTCTATGTGCTGCTCTAGTACAAGCAGGGCAATTTTTTCTCTATTTAAGATGGAGAAAATGTATAAAATCCCTGTCAGATTTTGTTTTTTCCCCCTTCATTTTCTGGCCTGTAGAACCAGTATGTGAAACCATTATTAACCACTTCAGACCCAGAAGGATTTTCCCCCTTCCTGACCAGGCCATTTTTTGTGATACGGCACTGCGTCGCTTTAACTGACAATTGCACGGTCGTGCGACATTGTACCCAAACAAAATCAACCCCATTAACCACCTGCTCAGTGAGCAGAAGACCCCTTTTAAGGTTGTTAGTTCTGCCCAGTGTTTCAACTTGCTCCTCCAGATCTCTAATGTAAGCTTCTAGAATACTGTACATACATACATACATGACAGCTTCCCAGTACAGACATGTCCTGTGGTTAGTACTGGAGTACCTCTGCACAACAGCTCAGAGCTGGTCTTACAGCCAGTTTCCCAATCTGATAACTGGGCTCACATCACATGTATTTTTGCTTGATGCATTTTCTATTGAAGTTAATGGAAACACATCAAATTGCATCTCAAACCTTGAGTATCCAAGTGCATCATGACAATTGTAGATGTGACTTAATGCACGAGTCGCATTGGTTTATGATGACATGCAATACAAAGTGAATTTCACCACATGTTGAAAACATACAACAATGCATGTTAATGCATCAATGTGTGTTGATATTGATTCTGATGTGCTTTCATTCATTGAAAAGAGAACATATACGGTTGGAAAATGCATAAGCGTAGTAGAGAAAGCGTAGTTCCAGAGGAACTGGATTACCTAACTGTGACCCTCTGCCTGCCCTTGATGAGACAATTCTGTTTTGATACCAACATCCAGAAATATTTTAGATTTTTGAAGAAAATATCTCCACATATCTCAGGCCTACCCTTAACCACTTGCCGACCAGCCGCCGCAGTTATACTATGGCAGGTTGGCATGGCTGCGCAAATCGCTGTAGCTATACGTCGGCTCTTTAAGACTCTATAGCAGGCGCGTGCGCCCACAGCGTGTCCCCGGAGCCAATGCGCATGCCCGGCGATCGCTCTTGACAGAACGAGAACGGGGATCCGTGTGTGTAAACACACAAATCCCGGTTCTGTCAGGGATTTGAGGTCCTGCAGGCTTCTCTCCATTATACATGTTCCTATTTGGAGTATCTCGCCAAAAATTACATTTTGGTCCCAGGGGATGCCGGAAATCTGACTTGTATCTTAGGCAGACTTCTGCGAAAATCAGTGAGCCAATCACACAAGCAGGAAATGATGTTTCTGAGGAAACATTCTGTACACATCCTGTTAACCATACTGCATTGCATTTGCAGAAAATTACAGCAGCTGCAGATTGAAAAGGAAAGGTCATTTTTAATACCATTCAATTACAATATGACTTGTGTGGCAATTGTATATGCTATATTATTTTTTCTTCATTTGCTATTTTTTTCCCCCACGAAAGTGGAGCAAATTTTCATCAATGGATGGATGAAAAATGGACAAACGGACAGCATGTGTGAAAGGGGCCTTAGACTGGAAGAGAAAATTGACATCGATGAATACAGAACAAAAATGGAAATTCTTCACAAAGACTGTATGCGAACACACTGCTAAATATATTCCTATGGGCATTCCTGAGGCCGCAAAAATTCTAAACGAACGACAGATTGCAAAAGATAAGACAAACCCTCAGAAAATTCTTTAGATTATTTTGTACAGGACCTACATGCTTAGACCTGACCTTTTTACTATTAATATATTTAGAGTGGGTGACTGGGAACAAAGAGAAGGGAAATGTATTAAATACCTTCTTCAGCTCCGTGTATAAAAAAGGGGATGGGGAACTCATGTCTATAATGGGGATGCTATTGAAATCAAATGATCCACAGTGGCTCAAAATTGATAAGGTCCAGAAATGTTTAGACAGAATACAGGTGAAAAAAGCACCTGGACCATATGGCATACACCCGTGGATCCTAAAAAGAATTGAGCTCTGACATTTCAAAGCCATTGTTTCTAATTTTTAGGGACTCTTTTAGGACTAGAATAGTACCACTGGATTGAAGTAAGGCCAATGTGGTGCCTATATTTAAAAACGGATCAAAGTTTTTACCAATTAACTATAGACCTGTTAGTTTAACTTCTATTGTTGGGAAGATACCGGAGAGTTTATTAAAAGACCACATAGATGAGTTCTTGCTGGGAAAAAATATTTTAAGCAACAGATAGCATGGATTCATGAAAGACAGAAGTTGTCAGACAACAGATTTCTTTTTCTGAGGAAGTAAAATCTTAGACAAAGGAGTGGCTGTGGACGTAGTATACTTGGATTTTGCAAAAACGTTTGACACAGTTCCCCACACAAGGCTAATGTATAAGGCTAAGTCTACATGTGTAGGTTATTAGTGGTGTACCCCAAGGATCAGTGTTGGGACCCTTGCTTTTTAATATATTCATAAATGATATAGGGTCTGGAAATAAAAATACAATTTCAGTCCTCACAGATGACACCAGGCTATGCAGTGGAATAACATTCTTACAGGATGTCTCCAACTTAACTCTCCAAACCGACCTCAATGCACTGATTAATTGGGCAACTATGGTGAAAAAGAGGTTTAATGATGATAAATGTAAACTTATGTACAGTGTCGGCCCCTGCATTGTGGGGGCATGGGCGCCACCCCCCAATCCCTGCCACCGCCCTCCCTATCCATGAGCCCGACCCCTTTCAGGATGCTGGATGCATGGACTCCTATGACGGGGTGGGAGGGGGTGGGAGGGGATGTCTTTTTTTTAAGCACCTGATTAGAGCCAGAGGCTCTAATAGGCTTCAAAATAGGGTGGGCTGGGGGAGCAGAGAATGCGCCCTGATCCCACCCAATTGTGTGACCATAACCACTATTTTCACACTACAGTGCCTCCCCGTCAATCAGGAGGCAGGTCAGTAAGACCCGTTTCCTGATTGGCCAAAGCGCCAGGCGGTCCTATTGGATGCCCAGTGCTTAGGAAGAGGAGACATGCAAAGGAGGCACGCGCTGGAGGAATGGACACCTCCGCCGCCACTGCTGCCTGTACTCTTGAGGAGACACAGGAGAGGATACCACAGCCCGGTAAGTGAAGGGCCGGACCTCCGGGGGGTTGCCTTTAGAGTACCGTAAGTACCGCAAACCCCATGGGGGGGTGGTTGCTGACAGAGTACCGTGAGCCTGGGGGAGGTGGTTGCCCTGTGAGTACCGCTAGCCATGCAAGGGAGTTGTGGTTGCTTTCAGAGAACCACGAGCCCCGCAGCGGGGGGCGGTGGTAGTAGCCTTCAGAGGGGGGGTTGCTGTCAGTGCCGCAAGCCTGGGGGGTTGGTTGCCCTGTGAGTATTGCTAGCTGCACGGGGGTATTGTGGTTACCTTCAGGTAACCGTGAGCCCTGCGGTGGGGGGGTGGTGGTAGTTGCCTTCAGAGGGGGGTTGCTGTCAGTGCCGCGACCCCCCAGCTGCCCCTGTCCAACCAAGTCCTGTGTGCTTTTACCTGGTGAGCCCTGCACAGGGACAGGGAGCATATCCATCTGGACAGGAGAGATTGATTGTAAGCTGCCGGGATGGGGTGACATGAGCATGGCAACAGCAGCAATCTGATCGGCACACCACTCATCTCATCCACAGTGTTCATGATCTGTGAGGCTGCACTATATACCATGATCTGTGAGGCTGTGCTATATACCATGATCTGTGAGGCTGCGCTATATACCATGATCTGTGAGGCTGTGCTATATACCATGATCTGTGAGGCTGCGCTATATACCATGATCTGTGAGGCTGCGCTATATACCATGATCTGTGAGGCTGCGCTATATACCATGATCTGTGAGGCTGCGCTATATACCATGATCTGTGAGGCTGCGCTATATACCATGATCTGTGAGACTGCGCTATATACCATGATCTGTGAGGCTGCGCTATATACTCTGTCCTGTGATGCTGGGGCTGTATACTCTGTCCTGTGATGCTGAGGTGTATACCCCTGACACTATGGGTGGAATACAGGGGACGGAGTGGGTGGATTCTGTAAGGGGTGAGCCTTAAGAGAAGTAGGAGGGGTCAAAAAGAAAGGGCGGGGTCTGGCACCCCCCCATCCTAAAACTTCACCAGCCACCACTGGTTATGCACTTAAGTGCTAAGAACATGCATGTGTAGCAATACTCACGGTGGAGCTGCTGGTTTAAACGGGCCTGTCCTCTTTGCTCTACACCCTTCTTAAATTGTTCACTCCCCTTGACACAGCTGTAGTGCAGTGTTGAAACAATATGAGCATTAACTTTAACCCACAATATACACTTACAATTAGGGTTACCTCTACCTGGGTACTGGTAGCTCCACCTGTAGGAGAAATGACAACACTGCACACAAACTTCAATAATGACCAAAAATAACTTCTTTCTTTGAATAAGTAATATATTTGTATAAAGAGTTATTTCAATAAATATACTATCACACCAACGTAGTGCGATAGTATAAGGCATCATATGACAATCAATGACAATCACAGAAATATATATATTGGTATGAATCTATACCCGGGAGCTCCCCTTAATCTAGACCTTAAAGTCACTATACTAAAATGCAGGGCCCTGCAATGAAAAAGGCAGTCCAGACGTCTTCAGTCTTCGCTAGCTTTTATAACTGTAATCTGTATAGGGGGTTCCTCCTGTGTGCTATGTAGTGTAGTATAACACACTAAAACAATTGTAATCCAAATGAGTGACTAGGTGTCTTTATATGAAGAAACAAAACATCTAACATCCGCTCTTGAACGCTGAAGTCTATTTGGATGTAAGACTCTCAGACTTAATTTGTTCCGTGGGACAATCAGTCCCAGCAACACTGTACAGTTCTAAAGATGTGTGTGTAATACTCAGTTAAACTTCTGGGTAACAACCCTCTCACCACACAGGATCCAGGCAGGTGAATGTCTCCGGTTCAGCAGTTCTCAGTTCCGTAAAGAGGCACCACCACACCGTCACACTGTTCCGTCCACAAACGACCGGGAGTCCTCGGTTAACTTCCCACGGGTCCTCCGGAACAGTCACGTCTCTTGTCCAGCTCACTACGATGCGATGGCAGGATACTATAGCTGCTCTGCTCCTTCGCCAAGGTAGGCCGCAACCCTGTGGGACACACACACACCCACAGAGTCCTGCTGGCAGGCCACGTGTCCCAGGAACAAGAGACCTAAAATGGCCGCTGCTTACCCTTTTATATCCTCCCACAATGCAGTTCAGTTCTGACTTTGTCCAGGAGCATTGTGGGTGGGTCAGAGCTACAGTTCCGAAGTAAACAATGAATCACTTCCATGTCACTTAATCCTGAGACATAAACTTACTGTACTTTATCAATTGTCCACAAGATGGCACTAACACAACTATTGTACTGAATAATACACATAGAGCTAGAAACAACAGTTGTCAGCGCTACACATGCATTATACATACTAGGAGAACAGCTGGGGGAGTCAATGGTGGAGAAGGATCTGAGTGTTCTGGGCTCAAGCTGCAGTTTCCAAAGCAAGCAAAATCCTTTCTTGTATTAAGAGAGGTTTAGACACCAGAGAGAGAGGCATAATTTTACCCCTGTTCAAATCATTAGTAAGACCTAAAATTTCCTTTTTTTTCCCCTTTTATTGGTTGGACTGGATGGACTTAAGTCTTTTTTCAACCAGACTAACTGTCAGAAACCATGAAATCAGGCCGAGACAGAAGTACAGTTAAATCACACTTGTTTAATAATAAAAGTAAAAAGAACAAACGTAGTCAAAACATAGCCAAAGTTCAGTAACCGGAAGGGATAGTCATCCAAGCCAGAAGTCAGGGATTAATGTAGTCAAACAGCAAGCAGGATCTGGAGCCAGAAGGGATGTCAGCAAAGCAAGCCTTGAACAGGATCGCAGGGGATAGTTTCTGTGATGTTGACCAAGGCGAAGGCAGAGATCCTATGGACTGGATGGCTTAAGTAGACAGAACTGACGAGCAGGATATCATCAACAGCTGAGTAACTGTGGAGAGATAGGAGCTGACAATTAGCTGACAGCTGAGCAGCCAGCTCAGAGAAGGAAGGGCTGGGCCCAGCCCTGACAGTACCCCCTCCTCAAGGACCCCTCCCCCTCAGAGGACCACCAGGCTTGAGGGGAAAATGTCTATGGAAATCACAGAGGACAGGGGCATGTACGTCCGAGGATGAGACCCAAGAGCGTTCCTCTGTACTGTACCCTTTCTAATGCACCAGGTACTATTTGCGCCCATGGAACTTACAAGAGTCAACAATGGACTGTACTTCATACTCCACATGGTTCTCAACCTGTACAGGGTGAGGACGTGGCACCGTTGTGGTAAAGCGGTTGCAGACCAAAGGTTTTAATAAGGAGACATGAAATATATTTGAAATATGCATATTAGAAGGAAGGTCTAATGCGTAAGCCACTGGGTTAATCCTGCAAAGAATACGGAAAGGCCCAATAAACCAAGCTGCGAACTTCAGTGAGGGAAAAGGAAGTCGGAGGTTGCTAGATGACAGCCAGACCCTGTCCCCAACCTGGTAGGAAGGCGCAGGCAGGCGTCTGCTGTCAGCATGGAGTCTGTACCTATCATTAGCATGTCGCAAAGCCTCCTGGACTTGTGCGCCCAAGTGGAATGAAGACCATGGAGATGCTCCTCTAATGCAGGAATACTCTGCGGAACAAACGAGTCATGCAACATGGAGGGTTGGAAACCATAATTCGCCATAAACGGGGACAATCGGGAAGCAGAATTCAAGGCACTATTGTGAGCAAACTCTGCCCAAGGTAATAGGTCTGACCAGTTGTTATGATGGTCAGAAATATAGCAACGTAGGAATTGCTCTAAGGACTGATTGGCTCGTTCTGCGGCCCCATTAGACTGCGGATGATACACAGGAGAAAGCAAGCTGAATTCCCAATTGTGCACAAGTCTCACCAGAACCAAGACACAAACAACTGACTACCCCTGTCCGAGACTATCACCTTGGGTAGCCCATGTAAGCAAAAGATCTCCCGAGCAATAATGGAAGCCAGTTCCTTAGAAGTTTGCAACTTCTTAAGTGGAATACAATGACACATCTTTGAGAACCAGCCAACCACCATAAGGATAACTGTGTTGCCCTGGGAGTTGGGTAACTCCACAATGAAATCCATAGAGAGGTGGGTCCAGGGCCTCTCTCCATTGGGTATGGGTTGTAGGAGGCCCACTGGAAGGTGTTGTGGAGTCTTACTCCGAACACACACGGAACAGGCAGCTACGAACTCAGTTACATCAGAACATAGACTAGGCCACCAGAATTGTTGGGAAATGGCCCAAAAGAGTTGATTCTTCCCAGGGTGGCCAGCAGCCTTGTGAGAATGGTAAGTTTGGAGCACGGCAGTACAGAGACTCTCTAGGACAAAGCAGCGGTCACAAGGTTTCTCAGGAGGAGCATGGACCTGAGCAGCAAGAATTTTGTCACCCAAAGGAGAAGGGAGACTGGTGCGAACCATAGCCAGAATAAGATCAAGAGGAATCACAGGAACCGGAACCGACTCCAACTTGGAAGAGGAGGAAAATTGTCGTGACAAGACGTCAGCCCTTACATTCTTAGTACCAGGTAAAAATGAGAACCAGCACAGTGGAACCTTCGAGCAGATGTCTCCATTCTTTCAGGGCTAAAATGATCGCCAACAGCTCTCTGTCACCAATCTCGTAATTGCACTCTGCAGGTGACAAGTTCTTGGAAAAGTAGCCACAAGGATGCATGGTGCTCTCAGAGGTAGGACGTTGAGACAGAAGGGCATCAACACCAGTCTCAGAAGCATCAACCCCAAGGATAAAAATTAACGTAGGAGCAGGATGTGCCAACACAGGAGCAGAAACAAAGGCAGCCTTGAGACTCTCAAAGGCCTTAATGGACTCCGGAGACCAACTCTGTGGGTTACCGTGCTTTCTGGTCATATCAGTCAGAGGCTTGACCAGAGACGAGAAGTTACGAATAAACTTCCGATAATAGTTGGCAAAGCCCAGGAAACGCTGCAGAGGACATAAACCCATATGTCGGGGCCACTGTAGAACTGCCAAAAGTTTCTCTGGGTCCATCGAAAAACCAGCAGTGGAAATTACATAACCCAGGAATTTAACCTGTTCCCGATGGAACTCGCACTTCTCCAGTTTACAATAGAGATTGTTCTCTCTTAGTTTCTGAAGCACACAACAGACATCTGTGTGGTGGCTCTCCAGAGACTTGGAAAATATGAGGATATAATCGAGATAAACCACACATAACTGCAACAAATCTCGGAGGACATCGTTAATAATTCCTGGAAAACTGCCGGCATTACAAAGGCCAAAAGGCATTACGAGGTACTCATAATGACCTGTTCTGGTATTAAACGCAGTTTTCTACTCGTCGCCCTTCTTAATCCTCACAAGATTGTATGCCCCTCCCAAATCAAGCTTGGTGAAAACCCTTGCTCCCTTGAGGTGGTCAAATAATTCCATAATCAACGGAATCAGATAGGCATTCTTAATCGTGAAATGATTGAGACCCCTATAATCAATACAATATCTCAGTTCACCACTCTTCTGCTTCACAAAGAAGAAACCAACAGGAGATGAGGATTTGCGGATGAAACCTCGAAGAAGGGGGGCTGCAACATACTCCTCCATGGCCTTATCCTCCAAGACCGACAAAGGGTAAACCCGGCAACGAGGGGGTATGGCACCAGGATGAAGGTCAATTGCGCAATCATATGGCCGGTGTGGAGGCAAACTACCAGCTTTGTTGCCTACTACTGTTGCCTACTAAATGGTGTAGTAGGCAACAGTAGCGGAGCATGCGGGAATGTCAAATACCCTTTTAAACAAAGCCACAAACTCAGGGTAACTCAAGACAACAGGTTTTTGCGTCTCCCATAGAGGGTTTGCCCAGGCCAACCCTCTATGATATCACATAACCTACTTTGCTTCTGTCCGTGGGAAACACCTAGGGCAGCATCTCAAAGTATATCTCAACCTGGTTGAGAAACCCTCTGCATTGGACTAGATCGCCCCCAAATCGCTGGGGAAGCGGAGTGGAACCAGACATACCTCTTATAGAGGTAATACTCAAGGCGGGTGCCTGCACAGAGACTGGAGCAGCAGCAGGGTCGGCCTGCAACAGAGGCTGTACCGGGGCGGCCACAGTGGGAGATTCCAGGTGAGCCGTACGACTCAGGAGCATTTGTAACGCCATGGCAAACTGATCCATGCGGTGATCCAGTTCATCCAATCTGGAAAAAATATTACCAACAAGTGGATTGACTGCATCTTCTGAATTCATGGCCTTCGCCTACTGTCAGAAACCATGAAATCAGGCCAAGAAAGAAGTACAGTAAAATCACACTTGTTTAAAAAAAAAAAGTAAAAAGAACAAACATAAAGTTCAGTAACTGGAAGGGATAGTCATCTAAGCCAGAAGTCAGGGATCAATGTAGTGGAACAGCAAGCAGGATCTGGAGCCAGAAGGGATGTCAGCAAAGCAAGACTTGAACAGGATCGCAGGAGAGTTTCTGTGATGTTGACCAAGGCGAAGGCAGAGACCCACTGGACTGGACGGCAGGACTGACGAGCAGGATATCATCAACAGCTGAGTAACTGTGGAGAGATGGGAGCTGGCAATCAGTTGACAGCTGAGCAGCCAGCTCAGAGAAGGAAGGGCTGAGCCCAGCCCTGACACTAAACATGTAACGATATTTGTGAAAGTTTCCTGTATAATACTGTATCCCCAGGGCCCATTCAGCTAACAGTTTTAAGATACCCCGGACGAAAGCTAAATGTTCCATTTTTGGGAAATGCCTTTTTACTGGGTGGGTGGAGTCACTGGCAGTGGTCAGACTCAAAATCTGTTATTGGTCTGAATAGCGGCTATGGCTATGACTGCCATGCGCTGTCGGTTAAAAGTAAAGCGGACCTGATGGGCAACTTGGCTTTCAATTTCCTATCAAGCCCCACCTACCCCAATACAAAACTCATTGGCCATGCATCTGTTTGTGTGACAGGCACAGTGGCCAGGGAGGAGAGAATGCCCTGAAAAAGCCCAGTGTGGACACTCCTTTATGTACCTGTCCATGAGAGATACATGAACCATGCGCAAGTTCTGACACTTTCGGTGCTGCATCCCAACAGGTGTCTACGCCACCCTATATGAATTTCCCCAATTGTGTTTTGATGATAACAGTAAAACTAAAGTAACATTTTGATATAGAATATAGGGGCAAACCAGGGTATTATTCACATTAAATGAAATTAGTACAGATCTGGTTTTACTTCCTGAGTTTTATCATTTTGTTTCAGGAAATCATTTACACAAATTTGCAACGCAAATAATAATATCTAGGCCTTCACCCTGAGAAGCGTTTCCTTTTTTTTAATGGGACAGTGGGGGGTTAGTGGCCCCGCCTGGTTGTTATTGCTGTCTGTGTTTCTATTAGTGAAACTCACCCATATTATTTTTCCCATTTTCGCTAGAACTAAAATTCAGGAAGTGAAATCTCCACAATGGCACACAAATAGCAAAAAATGTGAAAAGGGTTTTCAACCCTTCCCTACTGGGGGGGGGGATAATATGATTTGTTATGAAAGTAAACGCTTTAAACTATTTACTTATTTTTTTTCTTTACTTCTCAGAAAATTAAATCCCATTTTCCTTCAGCTGTTTATCTATTTTAGTACATTCTGAAACTTCACAATATTTTTTCATTGAATACATTGTACTTTTAGCATTGATTATATACAGTATACTGTATTACACATGTGATGTCCTAACAGAAAATGAATTCAGAGCAACCAACCAATGCAATACATAAGGAAGAGATAAGTACATGCAGATAACTAATTATATTTAAAGTGTATTGATGCTTTAACCCATTACACATTATTATATGTTTATTGGCCCCCTAAATCCTCTTAGCATAGCAACAAGCAATTCACTATGTAACCAAACAGCTGATCATAAATAAGATGAAAATGTATGCATGTATCTGCCCCTAAAACACAGAGCCTTGGAATTTGCCACTTGTGTCTTAGGGGCCATGTTCAATGAAATTACCTCAAAGGCAATGGTGTCACGAGTGTCTGAGGACAAAATCACTGTAACACTAATGACGATAATGTGGGACATTCCAGAGACTATGCTGATAATCAGACAGGCACGCATCCCAAGGGGCAGCATGGTATACACAGAGAACGTTATAAAGAGGAAGAATGGCACCTAGAAAAAACAAAAACATATATAAAATAAACATTTTATAAAATAAGATATATAAACATATAATACAGCAATACGATAGCATTATTAAGATAGTATACAGTATATCATTTGCTTAGCTGAGAAGGCTTTACATTTTTAAGTTTGCAGAGACGAAAACAATCACTTGGTGAGGAAACATTTACTTTACATTTCGCCTTCATAATTAAAATATTTAATACATTTTCTGGAAAATTTCAAGCAATAGGAATTATGATTCAGGTTGTAAATCTAAAGAGCAGCTATGAAAATTAGGTCTACAAAGAACTACAAATAAATTGGGGAAAAACTAAGAGTCATAGCAAAAGCCACATAATACTGTAATATAGAAGTGTTTGGATGCTTTTTCGATATGAAGTGAAAGCTACATCAAACCACCCAGGCCTGCCTAAAATTGACTGCACGTAAAAACTGTAACCAAAGTGATATGTGCGATACAACAGACAGGCCAACAATCACTTTAAAGAGGTTACAAAGTTTAGTTAGTGAGACTGGAGTAAACATGCATTAGTTAACCGCATCAAAAGCCCTTCATGACATTAGCCAATACTCATAACTAACTAAAATAAACACGCAAAAGAAAAGACCCAGTTCCAAAATGTGTTGTGGTGCTGATGTCAAATATGAATGTAACTAATGTAGAGCTTTCTGCCAAGGTTCACAGTGATATGTTTGGTGCACATCCAACATCGAGCTAAAAAAAAACACCATTCCTACAGTGACGTATGACGGAAGTAGCAATGTGCCGCAATAACGGTTTTCGTCTGCAAAAAAGCGAGTGTGCTTTTAATTTAAGGCATAAAGTGCTTTTTTTTAATGCTGGGACATAACGTTTCTGCCTTCAAAAAGTTTACCAAACTTACATTGATGTGGCTTATGTATGTCCTACAATGCCACATTCAATGCCCTAAGCTCAACCTAAACAAAAATCTGTACCACTATTTTAATAAATGCAGCACACAAGCATAATTCACCTAATGTGAACAACCTGGAGCACATCATAAATGTAAAATAAATACACAAATAACTAAAATCATCATACATAAAAAAAAAATAATGAATAATACATAAATAATTAACCCCTAACCTTAAAACAGTATTCAATTATTATGTATTTATTTTGGGTTAGGATAGCTATTTTTATTATTAATATTATTTTTTATTGTTTTAAGGGTTAAGGTTAGGGGTTAATAATTATTATTTATGGAATATTATTTTTATTTGTGTATTTATTTTACATTTATTTATTATCATTATTATTATTATTAGTAGTAGTATTATTAAACACCCCAACAAAAAATAAATAAACCGTAACCCCTAATCCTAACCTTAACTCTAACCCCTTACCTTAACGAAAAAAATAATAATTCATAATAGAAAAATAAAAGCTAATGGAAAAGCTAAAAAAGATGAAATGCCTAGCAATAAATGATAGTTTTCTCTATTGGCTAATAAAAAAACACAAACGCACAAAAACACTGCATAAAAACGTGCAAAATAAATGATGGAAAAACGCTCAATGACACTACTATCTGCTGTGTATGCAGCTTTAGAGTAACAGAAGAGATGTACATTTTTGTTTAGTCAAAATTTGCAAACATACAGCTTAATAAAAACATATCTACATATATACTGTACAAAAAAAAAAATATAAACAAACAAAAACAAGCTTACATCAGCAGATAACAGAATTTAATTTTATTTTCAGAAAATAACAAAAAAAAAACTATATACAAACAATCATCATTTTATTATCAGTAAACTACTAAATTATGCAAAACGCAATCCTACCTCAACCTATACACACCCCCAGGCTAAGAAACCATAAAACATTTAAACTATGCATTTTCCAAAAATAACTGTTTACAACTACAATTATAGGTACAACCGATTATGGAATAACAGTAGTGCAACCAAAATTAATATAACAAAAATATACAGTAAACAGGTAATTCACTTTGACTAACAAGCAAGGTAGAGTAGATAGGCATGCAACTGAATCCTGGAATCTCTGTTGGCCGATGGTGCAGATTTGCAGAGGGGGATAAAGGGCACAGCTCAAAATCTGTAGCCAGGATTTTGGGGCCTATTCAGGGTGGATAAAAATTGATGATTTAAAAATTTTATTCAATTCAAATTTTTTTGATTTTTATCAAATGTATTTTAATAAAATGTTTTTTGGAGTAAAAATGTATATAAAGATAGTTTTCTAATTAAGATACATTAATAATTTTGTTTATTCAGCATTAAAAAAGGAGCTTAGTTATGTAGCAAGAGGCTGTATATTCCGCAATATTTACATTTTTCGTAAACTCATTTAATGAATCCAAGCTCTGCAAGCTGAGATAATATGCACTGGATTGACGCATTCACACAATTTCACAGTAACCATATGATAAAAAAAAGTTCAGGAATATTCCTTTATCCCATTGTTTTGCAAATCTATGTACACTACAAACTGAGAAACAGGGGAGGGTGGGGAAATGGGGGCCTTTGCTGAAGCTGACCATACAAATTATTCCCACCCAAATGGTTATGGTGGACTATCTCGGTACTGATAAACAACAACGTAGTTCTTATATAAAAATAGGATTTTTATAACAGCTTATCTGTAAAATCCTTTTCTTTGAAGTACATCACGGGACACTGAGCCATAGTAATTACTATGTGGGTTTAGGCCACCTTCAGGTGATGGACACTGGCACACCCTAAGACAGGAAGTCCACTCCCTATATAACCCCTCCCACTACTGGGAGTACCTCAGTTTTTGTAACAAAGCAATACATGTGTATACCAGAAAGAGGGGGAGGACCTCTGTGTCCCGTGATGTACTTCAAAGAAAAGGATTTTACTGGTAAGCTGTTATAAAAATCCTATTTGCTTAATCGTACATCACGGGACACAGAGCCATATTAATTACTATGTGGGATGTCCTAGAGCAATGCCAACTGAGGGGAGGGAGACACAACAGAATTAGGGCAACATGAGACTAGAGAACTTATACTGCTGCCTGCAACACACTACGCCCAAAGGTGATATCCTCATGCCTTTTTACATTCAACTGATAAAATCTGGTAAATGTATGGACTGAAGATCAAGTTGAAGCCTTGCAGATTTGAACCATGGAAGCTTGGTGATGCACTCCCACGAAGCATTAACAGTCCTAGTGGAGTGCGCTTTTGATTTGAGAGGGTGGAATCCTCCTCTTTAAACCATAAGCCTGAACAGTTACTTGCTGAATCCATTTAGAAATAGTAGATTTCGATGCTGCCTGTCCTTTTTCTAGGACCTTCAGGCAACACAACAAAACATCCGTTTTTCAAATCTTAGCAGTCGCCTTCAAGTAGACCTTGAGTGCTCTCACCACATCAAGAGAATGTAGTAATTTCCCTTCCGTAGAACAGGGTTCTTGGAAAAATGAAGGTAGAACAATATCCTGGTTCGGATAAAAACTAGACACTACCTTCGGTAGAAAGTTAGGATGAGGACGCAATACTACCTTATCCTTGTGAATAATCAAATATGGCTCTTTACAAGAAAGAGCAGCCAACTCTGATACCCTTCTTGCAGAAGATATGGCTACCAGAAAATTAGTTTCCTTGTCAAAAGGACCGAGGGAATATGCTGTATTGGCTCAAAAAGGCTGTTTCAGCAATGGCGACAGAACTAAATTCAAGTCCCAAGGGTTCAGGGGTGACTTAACCCGAGGATTGAGCCGCGTTACCCCTGAATAAGCTACGAACCAAAGAATGCGAAGCAAGTGGTTGTTGAAATAATACCAATAAGACCGAAACCTGGCCTTTGATAGTAACCCCATCTACAGAAGTCAAAATTCTACCTATGACATACTTCCTGGGGTGCCAACCCCTGGATTCACACCAGGAGACATACGCTTTCAAGACTCTATAATCTATGATTCTGGAAGCCAGTTTCTCTGCATTAACCAAGGTAAATACCACTGGACCTGACAGCCAATGCTTGTTCAGAATGTGGGTCTCAAAAGCCAAACCGGTAAATTTAGCGTTTGTAAGGTAGGATGGAATACTTTGCGAGAGATGGTCTGGACGTGGTGGTAGGGTCCATGAATCCCCTACCGCCATCTTTATGATCTCTGCATACCAAGATCTTCGGGGCCACAAGAATCACAGATTTCCCTTCCTGCTTGATCCTGCAAAGCAGTCGTGGAAGCAGCAGAATAGGAGGAAATGCATAAATCAGTGAGAACTGATTCCCCGGGAATACTAAGGCATCTGTTCCGCATGCTAGCGGATCCCTTGTTCTTGACACAAAGTTGTAGATTGTCTTGTTGAACCTGGATGCAAACAGATCTACGTCTGGGATCCCCCATCTTCAGGGCATTGCCAGGAAGATATCGAGGTGAAAGGAACATTCTCCCGGGAACAACTGCTGGCGACTCAAGTAGTCCACCTGCCAAATTTCTATTCCCGGAATGAAGACTGCCGATAGGCAAGGTACATTGTTTTCTGCCCAAGTTAAGATATGATTCACCTCTCTCTGGGCCGCACAACTTCTCATGCCCCCCTTGGGGATTCATATAGGCCACTGCTGTGGCATTGTCAGATTGGATACTGACAGGACAATTCCGTAACCTGAACGTCCAGGCTCTCAGGGCCAAGCTCGCTGCCCTGATCTCTAGAATGTTGATCGGCAAGGTCATTGTTACCATCTTCCAGGTAACTGAGACAGATACATTGGGAAATCTAGAGCTTGGATCTTCTTGTTCCAAGCTGCTAAGATACTGTTTTGCAGCAGCCTCAAATGAAACTGAGCATATGGAACGGCCTTGAATGAAGCCACCATCTTTCCCAACAATCTCATGCAAAGCCGAATGGAAGGATTCTTCTTTGCCTTGACCACCTGAATCAGTTCCTTTATGGCCCTGATCTTTGCCTGGGGCAAGAATACCCTTTTCTGGGCTGTATCAATAATCAGACCCAGGTATTCTCTATCTCCTTGATAGTTTTTTTTAGGAGGATTTCTCTAGGTTGAGAATCAAACCTAGGTATTCCAGGTAGTTGACTGTGGATCATACTTTGGTCTAAGCGGGCCACCGACTGGTCTATCAAGAGCAGAGCATCTAGGTAAGCTATAACCGTTATACCTTGGGCCCTTAATCCAGCTACAGGAGGGGCCAGGACGTTTGTAAATACTCGAGGTGCAGTAGCTAGACTGAAAGGCAGAGCTATAAACTGAAAACAAAGATTTTCTACCTCGAAATGTAGATATTTCTGGTGAGCGGGAAATATAGGTACATGGAGGTATGCATCCCTGATGTGTATTGACGCCAGAAGTTCTCCACCTTGTAGGACGGAGACCACTGTTTGGATTTGCTCCATGCAAAAAGAGCGGACATTCATAAACCGGTTTAGTTCTTTGAGATCTAGAATGGGTCTGACATACCCATTTGGTACCGTGAAAAGGTTTAAATAAAACCCCAATCCCTGCTCTTGCATGAGAACCACTAAGATCATTTTTTTGAGACAAAAGATGATCCAATGCTTGAAAGAGAGACTTCTTTTCCTTTGGAATCTGAGAAAACGAGGAGAATGGGACTTTCGGAACTCAAGCTTGTACCCTAGAGTTATTGAGGAAGTCACCCATTTGCAGCCTACGGCACCTGGTATTCCCAGGAGGACCCCCATCCAGGTACTGACCAGGCCAGACCCTGCTTAGCCTCTGAGATCAGACGAGATTGGGCGCTTTCAGGGTGATGTGGCCGTAGGCTCCCGACACTCTTCCTACCAGACCCGTGAGAACTGCAGAAGTCTTCCCCCCACTTCGACCGAGCGGGGGCACCCCCTCATAAGGAGGCTCCAGTTCCCATCTTGACGGCGGAGGCCGTCGTTACTGCCTGGAGGCAGATGCCTCTCCAGATGACACTGGAGAAGGAGCTTGTTTAAATGAAATACGAGTTACTCCTCTTCCTAACTAGCAAAAGGGTACTTTTTCTATTAGAAATTTTTTGGATGTATTCATCCAAATCATCCCCAAACAGCTGTTCACCGAAAAGGAAAACTAGCCAGGAGCTTTGCATGACGCTTCGGCTGAGCAATCTTTCAACCACAAGATTCTATATGCACCAGCCCAAGCGTAAGGAGCGAGGCTTGAAGAATAGAATCTCTCATGGCGTCTATTGCTAAACATAATGCCGCTGGTAACTCCGCTAAATCCTGGCTTCCTGGTAAGGAATAACCTTGAGCACCTGTTTAAACTGGTCTCTCAATGATTGACATAAACCAATTGCTGCTAGCACAGCTAGAGTCATCAGAGAAAAAGTTTTTTTTTTTTATAATAGGAATACCAACTTCTTATCCGTGGGATCCCTAAGCATATGAGCACTGTCTACCAGACAAGTCAAATTTTCCTCCATAGAATAAAGTGTTATAGGAGGAAACAAATGCTTATCTGGGTGATCCCACTCAGAACACATAAGCCTTTCCAGCAATGAATGGGCAGGAAAGGCATGCACAGCTTGGGGAGGCTTTAGTGAACCCAAACAAAAAGTGGGCATATCAACCGACTCAATGAAGAGTAGCAAAAATGCACCATCAATCTTTCATATTGTGAAGCTGATCCCCGTGGATTTGACCCCTCAGAAGAGGAGTCATCAGCCTTCTCCACGGTCCCCTGAGGGAAATTCATCCTCTCCCGCCTCCAGATCCTCAGTTTGAGGGTCCTGGGTAATGGAAAGGGACCTGTTGCATTTTATCCCATTCTGGGTTGCGATTAAAGCCGCTAGCCAATCCTATTATGGCTTGAGGAAAAAACCCTCTCCAGTAATATAGACAGGGGCTGCAGTATTGAAAACAATTGCAATATTTATTAGCCCTGATTGCTCACTCTGACCATGCCATTGTAGAGATGAGTTTAGGCTGTTTAGAGCTTGAAGGAGTCCCTTTTGAGCCCTTTTTTGGGGTGTTTCTACCTCCCCTTCTAACCATAGCCCGATGTACAAATGCAGAGGTACTACAAGAAGAAATCACATTCACACACTACTTGAGCAAATAGTCCAGCAACTGTCGCTGCTATTAACGCTCAGCCTGAAGCTTCAGTAAATGTGCCAAAGGAATGCATGTGTCACCATTTACATGCCCCTTTTTAGCTTTTATGTCTCTCCAACAGCTGCAGTCAGCAAAAAAATGGAGCCTTTTAAAAATACCCCTGCACTGGACGTTGCTGCATGCCAACCCCGCGCTAAGCCACACCCACTCCGTGTTTCCACCATGCCCCCCAACCTCTTTTCAAAGAAGAGCATTTTCCTGTGCAAGCGCGGGCCTCCGATCCGACGGGATTGGCGTGTGTGTGGAGGGAGGGCGGCAAGGAGGAGGGCTGTGACAAACTGCCGTACAGAGGCGGTGGAGGACAGAGCGGCATCCGCCGATCATTCTGGCTTCTCCCTCTACTCAGAGAGAGGGGGAGAGCTTTTGTCCGGGTGGGGGGTGTTTTTAGAGAAAAATCCCCCCATAACATCTTACCGGAGTCCTGTGACTGCTAGCCGGAGGAAGCTGCAGCTTCTGCTGACATAGCATGATCTGAGAAAGCATGACAAGGTATGTGCTCTATACAGCCCCCAGTGGTGACTTTTAGGCATGACATTTACTTTTTAAAGGAGACAATTCATAAGAAACTTAAACATTCCTTAGAAATCTCCACTTACCTTTCCCGCCGCAGGGATTTCTGTGGTAAAACTAACAGACCCAATCTTCACTCCTCATGGTGGGCTCCGTTTAAAAAAACCTTCAGGAACTTGGACCCCTTTTTATCGGGGGATCCACACTCCTGGACCCGTAATAGCACCCCGCCAGAATAAACTTATAACTGAAAAAAACAAAATCACTGGATCCCGGGGTCCAGCTCTCTAGAAAGAGAAGCGTTAAGGGCTAAACCTCGTTTATTCCAACACGAGGCCCGGGTACCATTCGATTCAGCCTAAAAAAGACACTTTGAATGGATCCGGCTGCATAGCTAGCCCCAGCAAGGATTGCTCCAGTGGAGCTCAGCACAGCACATTTTTACTCGTGACCGACACCTTAGACACTGGCGAAAAAACTGAGGTACTCCCAGTAGTGGGAGGGGTTACATAGGGAATGGACTTCCTGTTTTTGGGTGTGCCAGTATCCACCACCTGAAGGTGACCTATAAACCACATAGTAATTACTATGGCTCTGTGTCCCGTGATGTCTGATTAAGAAATTAAATATTTATTACATATAAAAATGACATACAAAATTAATTTTAAAAAAAGTTAAATAATGAATGAACAAATACTCAGGGTTTCCCCAAGAGGTATCTGTTGATTAAGTGTGTCTCAAAAATTGACCTTTTCTCTACTAGTTTCGTGGTACACATACCGATTCCTCAGGATGAATAATCTATAAGACAAATAATTACATAAGGCACAAGACAAGTAAGTTACAATTGAGAAACTTGGGTAGCTATCATTCAGCAAAAAACATAGAAAGAACGAGTTGCTCACACAGCGCGTCAAAGTGTGGAACCAAGCCGCTCGAAAGAGGCTCCCCCCGCGGCAGACAAGGGGGATTATGTGGAAGTTGGTTCTAAATAAAAAGGGATAATGATAATAGAATGGTATATCATGCATAGTCATTCCACGAAGGGTGAGGGAAGAAAAAGAAAAGAGGAACGAGGAAGGGATATAAGGGGGGGGGGAGGGGGGATGTGAGGGGAAAGGGAGGGGGGAATAAGGAGATAAAGGGGAAAGAAAGAGGATAGGAAAGAAAATGGAGTGAGCAAAGGGGGTAAGAAGGAAAGAAGGGGGGGGAGCAGAGAGACTGGGAGATTGAATAATAGGGGATGATGAATAATGACTAAAAATGTAAATGGTAGGGGATGGAAGGGAAGGGGAAATAAAGAGGGGAAAATACAAAGGGAGGGAGGGAAGAGGGGGAGGAGAGGAAGATTCCTCCCGGTAGACCGATCGTTTCCGTAATAGGTTCACTTACAGACAACACAAGTAAATTTCGTAGA